>NC_141991.1:107929401-108235547 GCF_049901715.1 Pseudonaja textilis
TCCCAAGATAATATTACAGTACTATGGGTATACAGGTAGTCCTTGACTTACAGCCATTTGTTTAGTGCCCATTTGAAGTTACAATGCCACTGAAAAAAGTGACTTATGACTGATTTTCACCTTCATGTCTGTTGCAGTATCCCTATGGTTACATGAACAAAGTTTGGGTGTTTGGCAACTGGCATGTACTTAAGACAGTTGCACTGTCCCAGCATCATGTGATCACAATTTATAACCTTCCCAGCAGGCTTCTAATAAGTAAAATCAATGAGAGAAACCAGGTTTGCTTAACAACTGTGGTAATTTGCTTAACAACTATGGCAAAAAAAGATGGAGCAAAACCCATTTAATAACTGCCTTGCTTAGCAACAGAAATATCAGGCTTAACTGTGCTTATAAGTCGAGGACTATCTGTAAATGGTTGCACTAAATCAGGGGTGTCAAACTGGTGGCCTGCGGGCTGGAGGCGTCATGCAAGGCCACGCCCGCTCCAGCCCCATGAATGGGAAAAACATTGTGAAACATCACATGATGGCAGCTGACATGGTGAGTTTGATATCTGTGCATTAAATCAGCAAAACATTCTAATTAGAAATTACTTCGTTGAGAATAGCTACTTAGTTAATCTTTTTATTGACAAGTTTTGCACTGGGCTGCTCTGGGAGATTATTCAGGTATATATTAATTTTCTTATGTTTATATCCATCATTCTTTCACTGTACCTCTACTTACCTTAGTAATTAATAACTCTCCAGATTTCACTTTTATGTTGTTCTGACATCCAGAGTTCCTTAGATTATTTTCCAAATCACAACGGCTGCCTTTGAAGTTCTGGGATGAGAATAATTAGACAGTAAAGTATGCTTAGAAATTAGGCTCAAAATTAAATTATCTTTAGGGATTCAGCCTCTGCCTTAATATTACATTAAGGTTAGAATTAGTGACTCATTGAAAAATTCTAACTGAGCATGATGCCTGTATTGAAATTTCCCAATCTTTTTTGGCCTTGTTGATGTTATATTGTAGGCATCATCACAAAGTGGCTGTTACTGTGGTTACTACAGTAGATAACCAGGCAATCTCTCCAACCCCTAACTGACTGAATTCTTAGCTTTCGAACCCAATTTATTTGATTTTTTTTGCCTCACTAGGACACAAGTTTCAAAGAAGACATCCCCTTAGAAAATAAAATTATTTTGTTATTAACCATGTAGACCTCCTGAAGGAAACTTCAGTTAGGTTGGGAATACTTTTCAGTATTTAATTCTCTCTCCCCTCAGTGTTTCTGAGGGGTGCTACTGAGGAAATCAAATCACCATAAAAGAGTATGTGGATTCTTTTTTGTTAATTTTTGTTCTTTTACTGTTTTTAATGGGTTTTGTTGGTTCTTAAAACTGACAAACAATTCATGAAATCCATGTTGTCAGATTGAAGGAGGAAGGATTAAATAATAAAATAAACAGATCAATGTCAAAGGACTGGATGGACAGGGATCATGGCTAAATCTCAGTGTTTGAGATCACATCGTCCTATCTTCAATAACTGAAAATCTTTTACCTCATCTGTGCAAAAAGTACAGCTGTTGCTCACTCGGATGCATTCAGTGCAGCTTTTTGCCTTAGAAGCCACACAGTAGTTAACTACAAACAAACAAACAAACAGGTTAGAACATAATTCTCTAGGAATAGGCTAGTTCTAAAATGTGGTCATACCATAATTTTCTTTCAAACTTATAGCATCAATTGTTCCCATTTTTTAGAAAGTGAGCATAATCACATAAAATTGTATATTAGTGCAACTCATGATGATGATCATCATCACTGTTGAATTTTCAGATGTGAAATTCATAAAACTTCATTGCGCCCACACTGACATTTTATACAATTGGATATGAGGCATGAGCCATTCTTGCTTTGTAACATTTGATCTTAAATGCTAATGCTTTGCTTCTTTTTAATTTGAAGAGTATATAAGCCCCATTTGGGAGTGCCATTGATTTTATGATGCCTGTAGTCTAGAAGCATGTTTCCAAATTGCAAGCAGCCTGGATTGGGGAAAATCATAATCAAGACTACACTTTTTGAACTTACTTTTCTTCCCTTGGCCTAAGATAAAAACCAGGGAGAACAGAAGCAGCTGGAACCACATCCTTCCCAAGAGCTTATCCATTCTTCCTGAAATACAGTAGACTGTGGAGTCAGCAATGGCTCAGCTCAGACTCATTTGATAATTCTTGCACTCCTTTAACGTGGTCTTCTGTAATCTGGAAGATGTAATTCCAACATATTTGGGAGCCATCAGATTATGGAAGGGTTATAGAGAACAATCACAGGATTCTTATCACTGGAGGGGATTGGAATACAAAATTCCCTGCTGCAGATACAAGAGAGCTCTGAATAACCTGAGATAGTCAGCAATACTATGTAGCTGAATTAACATCAAATTCCTGAGCAACCTTGAACTAGCAAGCAGAAATTCTTGCATGGTGTGTGTGTCAGTGGCGGGATTATTATTATTTTTTTACTGGTTCTATGAGCGTGGCTTGGTGAGTGTGGTAGGGGAAGGATACTGTAAAATCTCCAGTCAGAGGTGGCATTTGCCGGTTTTCCAAACTACTCTAAATCTCCACTACCAGTTTTCCAGAACTGGTCAGAACCTGCTGAATACTACCTCTGGTGTGTGTGTGTGTGTGTGTGTGTGTGTGTGCTTGAAAAATGTAACGATTTGTTTCTATAAGTAAAGGTAGAAAGTTTTAAAGCCCCAAATCTGAATTTTTGGAAATGCTACTTAACTTCTGAGATTTTGCCAGGCTTTGACTTTGCACTTTCCAACTATTTTTCACAGGCATGAAAAATAAACTAAATACTTGCTTGGAGGAGAGAAAGAGATAGATGGAAAGGGATATAGATTCCATGTTCAGTATATATCAGCCTGCATGGAGCAATACAGCATCAGTTCCTACTATCTTCTGACATTCAAAGAAGGTAACTGAATCAAAGCATCTGTCTAACACGGAATGAACAATGGCCCGATATCTTGTATAGAAAGGCACAAGCCTCATACTCATGCATGATGAAGCATCCTCACTGGTCACATTAGTTTGCAAAGAGTTTGCTCATAAAATGCTCACTGCTCACATAGTGAACTTTTATGTAGTTTATACTGTACATCCCTTCTCTGGTAGTTTTGTGTATTGATGAGAAAATCCATCTCAAGAATGCATTTTCAGAAATGACTATGTATCACTGACTTGTGCTAAAAGTATGTTCCATGTTCACAAAGGTGGAGATTTATGGTTGGTCCTACCCCCACAGCTCTGGCTTCCTATCTTAATTAGCATCGTGGCATTATAAGTCCCGGTGGTGCAGTGGTTCGAGTGCAGTACTGCAGGCTGCTTCTGCTGACTGCTGGCTGACTGCAATTTGGCAGTTCAAATCTCACCAGGCTCAATGTTGACTCAACCTTCCATCCTTCCAAGGTGGGTAAAATGAGGAGCCAAATTGTTGGGGGCATTAGGCTGACTCTGTAAACCGCTTAGAGAGGGCTGTAAACTACTGTAAAGTGTTATATAAGTCTAAGTGCTATTGCTGTAAGCTTAAGGAATCCAAATGCAGAACTGCCAGAACTCCGGCATTAGAAGTTGAAAGGGAACATAGGTATTTATCCATGACAAGCACAGCAGCAGCAGAAAAGAAAAAAGAAAAAGAAGCCAATCAGTGAGGCAAGATATGGACCTAAGAACGTAGGGCGAGGTTCTTGGTCACAGGCCAATAGACAAGCACTAATTGGCTGATAATTCTCAATGCTTAACTTTGGCACTGATTGGCTGGTAATGTTCTGTGGCTTGCAAATATCCCGATGTTCTGATTCTGTAGATCTTGAACAGAGTCAAAATAGCCTACATACGGTCTTTTCATTTAAGGAACCATTTCCCAGCTTTGGGAAATTCTTGGGGTGTGTGGACTTCAATTTCCAGAATTTTTATCAATTCTACCGGTCTACAATAGAAAACGTCCTCACATATTGCGTTACGGTATGGTATGCTGGCTTGACATCCGCAGACAGAAAGTCATTACAAAGGGTAATGAGTAGAGCACAAAATATCATGGGGGTCGTCCCCTGACCTTGCTAAGATGAAATTGCTAGGACTCGATATCTCAGCAGAGGGAGGAAAATCCTCAGGGATGATTCACACCCTGGTCAGCACTTCTTTATTCTCCTACCATCGGGCAGAAGATACAGAAGCATAACCAGTTGAACGAACAGGCTGAAAAATAACTTCTATCCGTGGGCTGTCAAACTTCTGAATGCAACATAACCCCACAACTATTATAGCATGACAGACTTGCAGGGCCAGCACAACGTGCAACATGTCTACACTGGTGCAATATAAGATAATGTAATGTTAAGCACATATATGTATATAGCATCGTGTGTCTGTTAGTATGATCCACTGGGTTAGGATTTTCTTTCTTTCACTTACGAGTTATTGAGATGTATTCTGTGTTGGGGGAGGCTGCACTAAAGGAGGCTCATCCAATCTCATTGTACACATCTTATGCATTGACAATAAAGGTCTGAATTAAACTGGCATGCTGCCTGGGAAATTTGAAGCACTGAAGAGAGCAGTCAGGACGGGAAACACAACTTTAACTGTACTTAGTGATGGAAAGTCCTTTAAGTGCAGTATGTAAATATTCCATAGAAGAAAGACAATCTTTTTAAGTACTACCAGTAATACCTTTTGATGATATTTCAACATTTACTGTCTCTTAATTATTATCATTGCTATTCAATTGCTCCTCTTTAACTGAATCGCTGCTTCTTTTATTATTTTATGTATTGTTTTTCTTTAAACTTACACTTTGGCCTCTTTTATATATAAGTTAATTGGCTTATATATAAGTTAATTGGCTAACTCTAACATTAAACTCATCATAATAATAAAATAATTCCCCGCTGTGCTGACAGATTTTGATTACAAAGCAACTACAGTTCCAATCAGTGCCTCAGATAAAACCATGAGTTAATTGGCTATGTTTAAGAGAGAATAAATTCGGCTCTTTATTTCTGGAACTTTCAAATTATGGTTCTTATACTCAAAACGGGACACTGATGAAAATATTTTGCTTTTATCCCAGAATGTTTTGTGAATACTCCCTATGTTCATGCTCATTTCCCACAGTGAAATCACACCAGCAAACAAAAATGATAGGTCTACTTGTAGGACTTTGGCATAGCCCAGAGTCTCTGCTTCAGAGGAGATCTATAAGCAAGGCTAAAGGTTCTTCTTTTCTGCTGCATGGCTGTTAGCATTTCTGAATGGATGTGTGCGCGCCTGTTGTTTATACTATCCCAAGGCTGTACTAAACTTTTGCTGCATTGTTTCAGTAATGATTGCAGCTAGGGAAGGGATGGATAGTTCAGGATTTTACATAAAACACCACTCAAATATAAAACCACCACGTCAGGAAAACAGGTTCAGCTGAGTTTGTATACTTAACATGCTTTATTTCTCTTGGCAAAAACATTCAGATTAACAGAATAACAGAGTTGGAAGGCACCTTGGAGGTCTTCTAGTCCAATCCTGTTCAGGCAGGAAAACTTATACCATTTCAGACAAATGCTTGTTCAATCTCTTCTTAAAAACTTCCATTGTTGGAGCATTCACAACTTCCGGTGGCAAGCTGTTCTACTGATTAATTGTTCTAATTGTTAGGAAATTTCATCTTAGATAATGTATGAGATAATGTTCATACCTAATGTATGAGATAAAGTTAAAACACAACAAGTCACTTGTTCTAGAAAGCATCAGTCTTATTGTGTTCCTTAAGTACTTTTTTCAAGTTCTACTTCAGTTTAGTAAGGTAGACTAATAAATTTATTGCAGAAGATGATTTGCAAGAGGTATTGGATTTTCAAACCAGAATTAGAATATGCTGCATATCATACTGTCCCGGAGCAGTTACAAATCTTATTTTAACTTCTGTAATATATTTACAGAACTTCTATAATATAATTTAGAAACTTCAGTGAGCTTGCTCAAATGAAAAACAAATCTGAAGAAATAATCTCTGGAGAGAAAACTATTCCGAAAACCAAGGAAAAAAGGAAGTTGCCTAGCATTAAACCTTGAAAACTTCTGTTATGTACACATACAATTGATGTGTGGGTGATCTGCAGCAATTGGCCTCTCATACCAGTAGTTCAAAATATGCATCCCTCTGCACACATGACTCATGATTCACTGCCAAAACAAGCACCTCTTTTTCCTGAGTTTGGGACTTTCTAGGCTAATAAAAACCAGAGAAGAAAAACAAGATACGTTTCCAAACAACCCCCTCCTATCAGCTATTTCCCATTGTGCTAACAATTTCCAGCAGCTGTTAAAGAATGCTGGGTGGGGCTGTGGAAAATGCCCAGCCTCCATAGGAAATTCTCGTCTAGGGAGAGCGGGGTGGGTATCTGTAAACTTGCAAGCTCACATCCTCACAAGGTCTTTCTTTCTTTCTTTCTTTCTTTCTTTCTTTCTTTCTTTCTTTCTTTCTTTCTTTCTTTCTTTCTTTCTTTCTTTCTTTCTTTCTTTCTTTCTTCCTTCCTTCCTTCCTTCCTTCCTTCCTTCTTTCTCTCTTCCTCTCTTTCTCTCTCTCTCTCTCTCTCTCTCTCTTTCTTTCTCCCCTTTCCTTTCTTTTTTCTTCCCTCATTCCTTTCTCTCTCTCTCTCTCTTCCTCTCTGACTTTCTCTCTTTCTGCATTTCTCTCTGTCTCTTTCCTTTCTTCCTTCCTCTCTTTCTCTCTTCCTCTCTTTTTCTCTCTCTTTCTCTCTCTCTCTCTTTGTCTTTTTTCTTTCTCTCTCTCTTTTTCTTTCTCCCTTTCTTTTTTCTCTCTCTCTTTCTCCCCTTTTCTTTCTTCTCTCTCTCTCTCTCTTTTCTTTCTTTCTTTCTTTCTTTCTTTCTTTCTTTCTTTCTTTCTTTCTTTCTTTCTTTCTTTCTTTCTTTCTGACGTTCTCTTTCTCTGTGTGTCTTTCTCTCTCTCTCTTTCTTCTTTCTTCCTGCCACTATAAACAAAGTAGAGACAGAAGACTTGTTTATGGAATTGTTACATGGAATGCTAAACTGTTTTAAATTGGGGGATTGTTCTTTACAAATGCTATTGCTTGGACAGAGAATTTCACTACAAGCATGTGCTCTTCAGGAAGCCCCAGCAGGTGTGGAGTGCACATCTACACCCACTCCAAGGCATTAGTTTGGCTTTGGATCTACAGTGCAGCACACTCTATTGGTAATATTCCAAAGCTGTGAGCCAGACCTATAATTTATAAACCAAAGCACAGTAGCTGGGTTCATACAACATAGTATACCACAAAGATACGCACTAGGTCTCTGTTGCAAACCTGACACTCATCAGATAACAGCAGATAACAATACAAATCTCAACCTTGCACCATCTAATGGTCATCCAGAATTTTGCACACAAGGTCTAATAGCTCTACCAAATAGGCAAACGAAATGGGAGTTTGAGGTATTATGCAAAGACAGTCGATATTTTAAACATTTATTTTTCAGTTCATATCTTGCCTGTCCTCCATCTGCTCAAAGTGGCATACATAGTACTGATAAAAAAGAATATTTGTAGTTCAAGATTGACATGAGAGGTCCTTTGTGCTCTCTCGACTTGCTTATTTTCTTGCAGACTTTTCATTATCCAAACTGGGTAACATCATCAGTGCTAGTAAGGAGTGCTGTTTGCTATCAGTTTATATTCTAATGGCTTGCCTGTCAGTGTTGGTGGGAATGATCTTAGAGAAACTAAAAACCCAAGTCTACAGAAAAAACTCTCATACTAACCAGGTGCTCTTGTACTAAAGCAACAATCCAATCTTTCACAGAAGTTCTGTAAGAACTTTATTTAGATGAGCTCGAACACGCTGCAGCAAACCAAAACAGCAGAACAAGGAAATAGAGCATCTATACAACCCATTCCAATAAAATGGATATTCACGCAACTTTATCAAAAAGTCCCTGACCACTCAACCCAATACAGCACAACCAACACAAACCCTAAAAAGAATTACACTGCCATACATCAAGAATATCTCAGGAACCACCAACAGATTACTACAACCACATGGAATCAGAATAGCACACAAGCCAACCAAAGCCCTTCAAAACATCCTAAGCAGACCAAAAGACCCAACAACCCCAGAAGAAAAAAAAACAGGAATCATCTACAACATACAACGTAAAAATTGCAACAACTGCTATGTGGGACAAACAGACTAGCAGAATGCATCCCCAGTCAGAAGACATGATGAAAATGGTTTAATTTCACAACTATAGACAGATTAAACCGTAATTTCAATTGGGAAAATGTGACCATCATAGACCAAGCCAATTCCAGAACTGCCAGGGAATTTCTAGAAGCCTGGCACTCTGACAAATCAGCCATCAATAGACACATAGGCAATAACAATATCTATAATAGCGGTAGTGAACCTATGGCCCGCTTGCCAGAGGTGGCATGCAGTGCCCCCTCTGTGGGCATGCATGTCATCATCCCAGCTCATCTCCACCACTCACCTCCCACCAGCTAGCTGGTCTTTAGGTCTCAGACATGTATGCGTGAGGGCCGGGGCGCATGTACAGGGGGCGCATGCAGGGTGGGGTGCACGCACAGGGCATGGGCACCTACACAGGGGCCACATGCACGAGGGGGCACACGGACCTTGCATTTTGGGTATGCATACCTGCGCACACGTTGGGCACATCGCCGATCTATAGACCATGCAAAAAAGACTATCAGCCAGCTCAAAAAGAAACAAAAAGACCCAAGCATCTCTCCACCAGCAATCAACACCCAGAGCAGCATAGATTAACTCCAAGGTTAACATCAGACCAACAATCAAGTAAACAATACCCCAATCAAGAAACTACCAAAGAAGCCTACAGCATTAAGCCCAATCAAAGAATCTTTAAGACCATCCCACCCCCCCAACACTGGAAGCCACTAGAATATAAACTGATAGCAAACATCATTCTTTACTCGCGTATTTGATGTTACCTAGTTTGGGTAATGAAATGTCTGCAAGAAAACAAGAAAAGCTCAGAGAGCACCAAAGACCCCTCATAGATAGTATTCCTCCAAGTGTTTCCACCAACAACTCTCTGGCCGTTTTACTGAAAGTGAGCTGGCTCAGAATCATCCAGTTGTTTTGCATGGCTAAAGGGTGAAATTGGTCTCCAGTTTTAGTGCAATATTTTAGCCACTGTACTACATTTAGCTATCTTTTCATGCAAATATTTGGAAAGTGTTTCATCAAGGGAGAGAAAAATGCCTAATAGAGAAAAGCACCAAGTGGAAAGCAAAGTGGGAACGTGAACCGGCCTGACATACCCTTACATGGGCTTAGCCGTGCTACGGATTGCATAGAGCAAACACATTGTCCACAAACACACACAGACATATATCTGTCCTGTCTCCTTTAGTTTCACATACTGCATTGAACCACAAAATTAGCAGCTGTGCCTGTAAAACAAACTATGGTAGCTAAGACTCAACTATATTATTAAATTATAAATGATGATTTTCAAAGCAAAGCAGCTGGGACCCACACACACATTAGACTTGGCCAAAGTCAGATCTATCTGTTGTTGTTTTTTTGATGCCTGAATAAATATTGAACCTATCTAAGCTGGGATTTGAATCCAGATAATTCCCTGGAGTCAAACACACAGTTCCAGATAATATTTTCCAGAACTCATTTGAACTATGAAACATTTAGGAAGCATGCTGTAAAATTGTGCCATAAAATTAATGTCGTGTTTTTGAAACAAAGTCCATAAAGCTGTTGTGCTTGTAGGAAATGACTTGATGGTGCTACATGGGTTGGCTCTGCATGGCTGGTGAATGCAGGAGCTGCTTTTGGTCACCCTCCTAGCCATGCAGATAAATAAACAGTTGCTGTATGCCTGGGCCCTGGATGAAGGAGTAGCTTCCGTACAGTTGGAAGGTGAGCCAGCAATGTGTTTAAAGTGTTGGACAAGCCATCTTCAGCTCTAAAAACTCACCAGGTGACTTTGGGTGCTGTCTCAGTCCAACTTCCCTCAATCATAAGATAGCTGCTATCGGAAGGGAAATCCCCACTAAGTCACCTTGAAAGGGCAGGATAAATCAAAATACATCAGTAGGTCTCAAGGCCATTAGCTCTGGCCTGTCACATGCAAGGCTCCTGCAGTCACTTTATGATCATCAGTATCATTGCTGGTATTATTCAGAGGTGGTATTCAGCAGGTTCTGACCAGTTCTGGAGAACTGGTAGTGGAAATTTTGAGTAGTTCAGAGAACCAGCAAATACCACCTCTGACTGGAGATTTTACAGTATCCTTCCCCTGCCAGGCCCACCTAGCCACACCTACAGAACCGGTTGTAAAAATTTTTGAATCCCACCATGTATTATTGTATTATTAAAGCAAATATTTAAAACATTTCTATCGGCATTCTCTTTGGTAATGATATTTTTGTCCGAACTGTGCTGCATTCATAGAGATTCAAATCATCTGTTCCAGGTAAGCATATACTTTTAATATATAAGGGAACAACTCCTGCACTTTAAAAGAGAATGAGCTCATGTTCTGATAATGTGATGAAGTCTTCCCACCAAGCAGTCATAAACAGGAGTTGTAAGGGCCTGTATGATTACCGACTGTGCATGGAGATAAATAAGATTAATGTCTTCATGCAAGAGCACTCATCCAGCAAAGGCTCATGACTAGTTCTAGATAGTGAATTATTCTGACATGTCAATACACTGCCGAAATCTTTGTGGCTGTGGCTAAGTATAAATTCGTGCTCTTGGAATAGGTGTGATAATTTAACTACCTAGCCAAGTGTGGTTAGGGAGCAATTTCTATTATATCCCCAGAGAGATGAAACTATGAAGATAATCCATGATTTAGTTGTACATCAAAAGAAGAGTGAATCATGTTTCTCCCATGAGATTGGTCAAACTGAAAACCATTAATCTAGTTTGGATTGTTTCCTCTTTTTTTTTGCAGAGGTAGGGAATGGGTGAAAAAGGAAACTATAATTAGAATTTTTGCAGCTTGGTAAGACTTGTCTGTAACTAAAGCAAAGCCGTATTAAAACAGACCACTTTCTTTGTCCAATTTATTCAGCCCTCTAAAGGTAGGCCAACTCAGGAAACAGACACCACAAGAAATATCAGAGCTCAGGTCTCTTGATATAGGCTATAATAACAGAATCTTGAAAGTTTTGACAGCATTTCCCCTTCTTTACCTTTTATATTAAAGACAGTCAAACCAGAGGAACTTTTGACTTTTTTTTCCCCTCCCATTTTCCTGTTTCCTCAGGCTAAGCTCACATATTCCCATGTTTTCTAATTTCCTGCTGGATATTTTCTTCTAGGCCCTTTCCACACTTCTCTGCAAGAGCTCAAAGCAAACCAGGATCTCCTTGATGTAAACTGGGCTGAGAGTGTGTGACTGGACCAAAATCATCCAGTGAGTTTCATGGTTGGGGGTAAATTTAAAATTGGATCCCCCCGAATCTAATCCTCACACTACATAGGCTTACTACTTGGTATTCCATTGCCGTCTTCGGGATGATTGTTTACCCTTTTGCAACAGAACGTTATTGATGGTGACATTATCCATTGTCACTCCCTTGCTGCTCAATTCTCACAATGCCAGTATTTTGTCACTTGGAACTTGCAATTTATTTTTTCTGGTTCCAGGGGGAAGGGAGGGATTCAGCATTTTTAACCAACTTCTTTCTATTGTGATTCTCCTGCTCCAAGAGGCTTCCTACTGTAACTTGACTTTCTCCTTGCCTGAAATATTACATATAATTATATTAGTGATTATTTGTAAGGCTGATGTATGGTGAGAAGGATCTTTTGACTGTTCTTGAAACACTTTCTCTGTTTTTAGTTATATCTCTGCCAATATGTATCCAGCAGAATCCCTTTTACTGCCTAGATCCTGTCATCACTCCCAAGGATTTATGTGAACAAATCGTTGCCCCAGATGTAATGGCTTCAAAGAGAAACTGTTAAGTAAGCAAACTTCAAAGAGCGGAGGTTCATCTTGCCCCGTCTGGCAGCAGGGGTCTTTTACTGTTTTAAAGTTTCTGCCCACTTCATTTTTGAAAAAGGATACGTCAAGAATTGAAGCTGGGAAAGTAGAAAGGAACCAATTATCATTATAGCTACTGGGCAAGGCTGAATGGGGAAATCTTGGAATTCGTCTAATGCATAATTTTTACATTAGTGGGTTACAAGGGAAGTGTATTTATTTCCCTCAAGATCAGTTGTTGAAAGGTTGCCCACTTATATAATTCCACTCAGAAATTTCCCAAGAGTTCCCATATTTATTTACTATTTCAACTTTTATCTTGCCTTTCTTGTAAGGATTATATAAGTAGGCAGCCTTTGTAGAGTGTGTCCTTCATTTTATCACACAAGCATAGACATTGAGTGGGGGTGGTGGGGTGGTGGGGATGAAGAAGGAGTGGGCCCCGGCAGGGGTGGGTGGGTGAAAATAACCAACATGTGCTGTGACATTGCAACTCACACTCTAAGCTTGTTCACTTCTGCTGGCAATGTGGCACACAGGGGCAGAATTTGCATCAGGATGCTGCAACAATGCAATATTTTGATGAAATAATTGACTGCTATGGATGTTTCTGCCCTCCACAAAAAGGCCCTATGAACTAGATAGTGCTTAAGTTATTCAGTCAGCTGTTTAGCCAAATGGAGGTCTTCTTGGTCCCAGTTCAGAACCTTAATCATACCTCTCGGGCTATCTTAAAGTCCAATAAAATGGCTAGCCAGTTTAGAGACGGAGCAAGAATGCTTAAATACATAAATGCCCTGTGCTCCTTAGTCCCCGTCCCTGACCATGGTGTCATCTTGCTTGCTGACAAAACATAAGAAATTGTCTATGGAGCAATGTTTGTGCTGGGAGAAGATGGTAACACCTCATTAACATATTCAGATTGGCTAACTACAACATTAGGTAGCCTCAGCTATCTGCTGAAATTTATGAGTTATTTTATTTTTATCCTGCCTTTATATCTTATAAGTAACTCAAGGTGGCAAACATATATAATACTCTTTCCTCTTCTTTTTCCACACAACCATCACCATGTGAGGTGAGTTGGACTGAAAGAAAATGACTAACCCAAAGTCACCCAGTTGGCTTTTATGACAAGGACAGGACAAGAACTTACTATCTTCTGGCTTCTAGGCCAGTACTTTAACCATTAAGCACTTAATGAGAAGGAAGGACTCACTGAAGAAGAGCCTATTGCTGGGAAAGATGAGGGCAATAAAAGAATGGGACACAGAGAATGAGGTGGCTGGATGGAGTCACTGAAGCAGTGAGCGTGAGCTTAAATTGACTCCAGAAGATGGTAGAGGACAGGAAGGCCTGGAGGAACATTGTCCATGGGGTCACGATGGATTGGACACAATTTCGCAACTAACAACAACAACAACCTTAACCATTATACCAATGCTGACATTGTCATGAATATGTGTTCCTAAAGAATGGTTAATAAGGCACTTATGATCCAGGCTTAAGAAGACATGTAGACGCACTCTTAATTCAATATAAAGCAGTAGAAAAAGTGTTGTTGTCTATATATAACCAAAGTTAGTTTGGATGAATCTTCCTACTGCTGGAGAAGAAGGTCAGTCACAGTAAGGACTTGTTTGTAGGACATGCTGGACATGGGGGAAAAGGAAAACAACAACATGGATGGCATGTGTGTAGGAGGAGATTA
Organism: Pseudonaja textilis; assembly: GCF_049901715.1. Lineage (NCBI taxonomy): Eukaryota > Metazoa > Chordata > Lepidosauria > Squamata > Elapidae > Pseudonaja > Pseudonaja textilis. The sequence goes on from NC_141991.1 coordinate 107,943,204, forward strand.
TGTAAGGCTGGCAGAACTCATGGTTGGAAATTAAACACATCTACATATACATTTAAGGCAATTTTTGAGTCTGGGTAGTTATTTATTCTTTATCTTAAAAGAATGTAGTACAATTTGGGAAATACAATTATTATTGGAAAGGGAAAGCAAGTGGAAGAGAAGAGAAGGAGTCTTCCTTGGCCATCAAACACTTATGATTTCTGCCACATTGTGCAAAACTTGTTAATAATAATTGATTTTATGGGGAGAAATCAGCAATACTAAATAAATGTTAATGCTGACACAAAGCTGTATGTATGAATCAAATCAATATTTGTTTTAATTAGATCATCAATATTTAATTCAGTGTCCTCCAGATAGGAGGCCCTGAAAATTTCTGTATGCCCTGCAACTATGGCAACACAATAAATGGCTACACCAGTTCATCTAGAAGGCACCCAATTGGAAAAGCTGTGTCACTCTAGTGTGCCTTCTTCTAAGGTGCTGGTCACGCAGTTCATGTGTGCACGATAGTCACTTAAAACTAGAGCAACAGACCGCACAGCTCATGTCCAGACATGTCTTGAGAGGTACATTTCTCAGAGATATAAAAGCAACACAAAAGAATGATCTGGACGTATGGCATTATATGATAAGCCCCTAGTTTTGGTATGACCCCACTAGAACTCCTTAAAGTATCTGATGAATTGACCCCATGCTAAAAGTTCTGGATAGATTGATTCGGCTTTTATTTCAAGAAGAGCCTCTCCCACAAAATTCCAAAAGCAAGAACAGAATCTGCCTTTATAATTCCATCAAGAAAGGTTAGGAAAGAGGGCTTATCCCCTAGATAATTTCTAAACAATGCAGCATTTTTCATCGTCCATGACTAGGCAAAACAATCATAAGTCTTCCCAAAGAGGCTGGCTTTCATTTCTTCCCCACTTTCTATAAAAGTAAAAATAAGTGTTTGGAGGCGGGATGATGATGAAAAAATGCCATTTTTCCCCGAATGCCATCACTCTGCGAAACAAATAATTCCCAGAACACTGTCAAACTATTTACTGAGTCTGCATTACTATCACTATTAATATTCGCATCATTCCTTATCACCCATCCCCTTGCACTTGTGACTATATGACTGTAACTTTGTTGCTTGCATTCTTACAATTTCTATTGACTGTTTCCTGGTATGATTTGATTGCTTATTGTACCCTATGACTATTATTAAGTGTTGTACCTTATGATTCTTGACGAATGTACCTTTTCTTTTTATGTACACTGAGAGCATATGCACCAAGACAAATTCCTTGTGTCTCTAATCACATTTGGCCAATAAAGAATTCATTCATTCATTCATTCAAAACAAGAACAAAATCTGTTTATGAACATAAAACCAAACAGAAGAACCAAACCATCTCTCTCCAATCAGCCTTTCCCAATAAACTCATTTTTATATCTAAGAATAAGAGTTCTTATTCCAGAGAGACTCCTTCAATTAAAGAATCCAAATTAAAAGAACTCTACAGTTGGAGCAACCAGGGAGAGTGAAGAGGTTCAACCTAGTTGGTGGCAGCTCATGGGAATTATCTCTCATAGGGAGATAATTGAACCTGACAGGGAAGGTTTTTTAAAATTTATCCCCCCTCCCTCCCCAATCCTGATTTGTAGCAGTATATGTCTCCATATTTTGCTTTCCCAAAGTCCCTAGAAGCATATATTGTAGGCCTTTGTCATATTTCCATTCTTGCACGGTACTTTTCTGATTTTAATCCATGAGACCAATGCCTGAGGGAGGATCAGTAGGCAGAAAAGGCCCCAAACGTAATATATCTGGCCCCCTCTGTGGATATGATGATTCAAGAGGCCAGTATACAACTGCAGCTTTAGAGTGCCAAGGGACAGAGTCTCCAGGCCTTTCCCTACTTACACCAGAGCATGGGGTGGTTTTTTTTTTCTTTCTTTAGTGTTGGATGTTCCTCCTGACATTGTCTTTATCTCCTTCCTGGCCCATACCTGCCACAGCCACAAATGCACACCTGGAAAATCAGTGGATAAGAGTTTTGGCAATGCAGAGTTTTCTTAGAATAGATTTAGACTACCCAGTCCTGAGCTAGAGGATATAGGAGGGAAGAACTTCAGGGAAGCCACGCCCTAAAATCTCTCAGGATATGTCTAATAGGATAGAAGATTATAGCTTTAGTCTGACAAAATTGGACAGAATCTGGGCATGACTGGATTTCACTGTGTTGTCCTTGGGCTTCGGCCTGACATTAGCTTTCCTAATGTTACATTTTCCTCTTAAGCTGACAACATCCTGTAGCACCATCAAGGTGAATCAAACCTGGCACATTTTGCTATTGGCATCAAGATCCCGCCTTCACACACACACACACACACACACACACACACACACACACTCAGATCCATATGTGACACAAGGCCATTGAGCTTGGCAGCTGTCTTTCAAATTGAATGCTTTGGTGAACTCACTTCTCCAGCCTGAAAATCACCTTGTCCAAGAAACTTCTATTTTGACAGATGGTGTCATGCCCCTGTCGGAATCTGATTCGGAGGGGGAGGCCGAACAGCTGACAGGGAGTGGAAGTGTGGCTCCATTGGCTGTGGAAGAAACTGGGGAAGGGCAAAGTCTGGCTGGGCAGAGCAGGGGGAGAGGTATAGCAAGGGAGAGGGAGTTCAGAGGAAGACCCAGGCCCACCCCCTCTTCATCCCAGGGCACGCAGGGAGGAACGGAGAAGGGAGCAACATGAGTTGCGTGGCTTATGGGGGAGAAAAGGGCCTTGATTCTCTTCATTAGCTGGAGCTGGGAACACAGTGTTTAAAAAGGGAGTTTGCACACAGCAACTTGTTGGAAGCAAATAGTGAGTTATTTTTCATTGTCGAGGCTTATCTGGGTTCCTAGCATCTTCCCAACTGTGTGTGTTTTGTCGGCCCTTGAAGTCTGCAATTCCTTATCTGGCCCTGTCCAGTTAATTGCTGCAGCGTGGTTTGTGTGCATTTTTATTTAGTTTATATGTACGTTGTTTTCGGACTGATTTCCTCCACTTAAAGACTGTTCTTGGGAGAGTTTTTTCTCCAGCTGAAGGTAACTGGACATTGGGGGCAAAGTTGGAGGTATTAAAGGGACTCTTCTTGCTTATTTGACCGTGTTGCCTTTGTGCCACACCCCGGGTCATCACAGATGGCTAAACCTCTAAGTCTGGTCATGTGCAGCTGAAATCAAAATGCCTCTAATCACTGGCACACCAGAACAAGCATTAAAAGGGTGTGATCGGAGTTGGCAGCAGAGGGAGCAAATGCCAATGTACTTTTCTGCTGCCTCAAGGCTGGGCGGGCATGACTTTACCTGAGCTCTACAGTATGCCCTTAGTTCCAGATATAACCTGCAGGCCTGTGTAGAGATTTGCGTCTCAGATCACTGCAAAGTCCACACCCTTCAACTTTGCTAATGATGCTGCTGACAAAGCAGCTACATGAGTAATTTTTCAGGAATATACGTAATTTAAGACACTAACAACTGCATGGCATGGTGCCAGTTTTTGGTCTGATGCCTATTAGTCCAGAGACAGTCGTAGGGGGATGCATTTGTGTCAGATAGCCAACTCAAAATTGGTACTAGTAAATCGTATAACCAGTACTGTAATGGAAAAAGTAATCAAATACCATAAATTCACTAGAAGAGGGGAGGTATAATATATTGCCACTTCAGATAGTTCAAGAATGAAGTTAACCATCTAGTTATAAAAGATAAAGGTAGTTAGAATAACTACTCAAATAATCTGTAAACCTCCAAAAGGAAAGAAGGAAAGGAAAGAAGGAATAATTTGAGTCTAGTATCTGCCAACATTTTTGAACTTGTTATTGGAAATTGCTCAGCGGTAGCATTGCTACATATCTTGACAACCAAAACAGGCATCAATTTTTTGCTTCGCATTACAACAAAGTAATGCTACCCTTGCAAATGCTGCCAGAATCTTGATATTCTTATTTAATATTCCAAAAAGATGGAAAACCTCAAAAAAGTGTGAATCCCTTTACTTACTATGAAGATAATCCATGCATTTGTAGATATAATCACACTCAATCTGAGCCTTGAATTGTCTTTATTAGTCCTTCATATACTGTATCTCTAGAACAACATCAGGAAACTTTGGCACAAGTTCTGGCTTCATTTGATGCCTGTATAAACCTAGTTCATTGTGAAGTAGTCTATCTTCAAACTCAATATATGTAGTGTATAGTAGTTGGTAGTGCTTGACTAAGGATAGGTGGCATCCAGAGACCGTATTGTCTGATGCAGTAGTGGTATTCAGCAGGTTCTGACCAGTTCTGGAGAACCAGTAGCGGAAATTTTGAGTAGTTCATAGAATCGTCAAGTATCACCTCTGACTGGAGATTTTACAGTATCCTTCCCCTGCCACGCCCACCAAGCCACGGCCATAGGACCAGTAGTAAAAATTTGAATCACACCACTTGTCTGATGCCTCCCCTCCCCTCCCCTCCCCTCCTCTCCTATTCCTATCTTATACTCCATCATCGATCTATCAAAACTGCTAAGCCTCAATGCAAAAATATAGTACCTGAAATCCTGTATTAATATTACTAAAGATTGCTTCATTAAAGATAGAATAAATGTAAATGAAATTTCTTGTGGGCTTTCTTTTCAGAAGGAGGGACAGCATTGGCATTCCTTAAGCTTTGGTACTCTAACCTACTCAGCCTTGGTCTAAAGCCAGCCCTGATAGTAGGGAAATCACATCTTCATGGTAGCCTTCCAAATATGTGCAGTTATGCAGCTGGGGCTAACCAGCATAAGTCCTACAACTTTTGTCTCATTCGTGCGATCCTAACCTATTACTGTGATATTTTTCCTCTCAGTACACCATTAGTTGTATTTCTATCTTGCAGTATGTCACCTTGAGGGAAGTGTCTTTAAAACCGTACGTGCCTTCCATACAAGGATTTGGTGCAGCTCTTGGATAAAGCACCCCATACTCTTGTGACTCTATACTATACTCCTGTCAGCAGATTTAGCTCCTCAGCTCAGCACAAATCACACACTTTCTATCTGGCAAATTGTGAGGCTGGCGCTCTGCAGTGTTTGGTAGTGGGCCATTTCCCCATTAGTAGGAGTTAGTTATCTCTGCCAGTCCCTGCCTCTCAGCGGCTCCCTTCCTTTCTTCATCGTCTGCCATTGCCTCAACAATGTGTTTACACCACATTTCAGTTAAAGCAAAGAGGTAGATTTGCAACTAGTGACATTTTTTTCTCCCATAAAAAATACTGTAAAGGCATCAAAGGAAGAAAAGGAAGGATAGGACTAGTTAGAGGCTAAATTTTGCACTTTTCCCTCTGATGTGTTGTCGCGAGTGCTGGTCAGTATGTTTTGACTTCACTTCTGGGACAGGGGAATGCTGTGCAAAGGAAAAAAAATGTATGTTTATCTTTTATTTCCTCTCTTCAATGATGCTAGTACTTAGTCATATGTTCAGTGGAGGACCCTAATTTTTAATGGGTATTTAGATCTGGGCTAATGGCCTGAGCTGAAAAAAAATCCAAATGACCTTTAGATGGGAGCCAAGAGTTAGAGTTTTAGGGATCATTTTGCTGGTTGGCCTGCATATTTTGCAGATTGACAGAGCAATCCTAATCTATTTGTATAAAAAACAATGCCATCTCTCCACTGCCCCCCACAACCCCCCAGGACATGCACTCTTACAGGAGGGCATGCAGTTATCTTGATTTTGTTTAAAAAAAACAAAACCCAAGGAACCTAATAAAATGGTTCATGCAATTTTCCTTATACCTGCAATCCTGAAGATGGTTGCTATAAAAGAAAAGAATAAAATCATTTATGGTCTGCATAACGTTTCCTTTTTCTATTGCAGTGATGTCACTAATCATGGTTCTGTGGCATTTGATACCCATGGTGCAGTAGCCCCATGGCAAGATGGACACAAATAAATTTAACAAACAAACAAATAAAGAAACTATTTGATCAAGGTATAAACTTGGCGGGTAAATATACTCTGGTCTTTAGCACATTCCACATCACAGCCTCTGAATGTGAAAAAAATCCAAAGCAACAGCTCAATAATCAGTACCCCCAAAGACAAGGGGTCCACCCAAAAAAACATACAATATAAAGCCATATAAAATAGTGAAGTCATCTACAATAAAAACCCTATACTAAATATTTCAGAAATCAACAATGGATGCTAAATAGGAGCAATTGTGTAGGTGTGTCTATGTAGTGAAATTTCTGTAGGTAAAGAGGGTGGTGAACATTAGGTATGATCCATGGCCAGCTTTTAGATACATTAAAAATGGACCGAGCAATTTATTTTGTAAGCAGTTGTTATAATTTTGACATAGTTGTCATAGCTGATTCTAGTCAAGAAACTGCTCTATCCTGTGGAAGTGAAAGCATTTCACTATATGTATATGTATGTATGTGAATAGATGTGATGACGATTTCTGTCTGTAAATATTAGGTCAAAATATGATGCTCTGATATGATCATTCTTACCTAACTACTTGTAAAATAAAAAGAATGCACCGGTGTGCCCAATTAAATGGCTACGGATACATTTTTTTCTGTAATTGGGGAAACAGAACCAGCCTCTGGAAGACACTGTAGTGGAGAACATCTTTGCATGCAGAACATCCCAAGTCAAGTGCTGGAAAGTATCTTCCAAACAGCATGGATGATAGGTAGGCAACTTGAGGCCTTGTAATATTGTTGAACCACAACTTCCCATATGTGTCCCCATTGGCCACTTTACCTAGTCCTGTTAGGGGATGACATTCATCAGCACTTGGAGAACTACAAGTTCCCAGAGTTTCCACCATGCGCATACTACAGGTTCCTACTGTTGCCCCATTTCCAGTTCCCAGAGCATTTTTCAGCAGTAAACTACTAGTTTGGAGGCATTGTCAGAGACTAGAATAATACAAAATACAACTCAGTCTGAAAAAGACTGCCAGCCTATGGTTGAGAATAAATTATCATCTAACCTAGGGTTGGATACCCATGCACCATTTGCAGCCCTCTGACCACATTCTTCTGGCCCGGAGAGTTCCTAAATTCATGCTGCCATGATGTGATGATAAATTGACTATTTCTGTTCACATAATTTTTGGTTTGTTTTGAGCAATGTTAAAAGGCTTACATCAAAAACTTCTAGATGTGTAAAATCTAGAACAGAGTTCTCCAAACTTGACAATTTTAAAACTTGTCGACTTTGAATCCCAGAATTCCCCAGCTAGTGGAACAACCAGAAAAACCAAAACAAAGAAAAGAGGAAGAAAACATGTAAGGAATTATGTGCCTTCTCCAATTTCTCTTCCCTTATTTGCATGCTTGTGAGGGGGATCCTTTGTTAATTTCTCCATCCTGTATGTTTAAGCTTTTGTACTCTGACAGCCGTTCCAACTTGTGTGTTTCTGCAGAATGAACTCTTCAATGTGCTGTGCAAGAATCAGTCAGCACTACAACAAGGGAGTGATACAACAGCGCTTTTGTTACGCCCAGAGCCCAGAAGCTATGAAAGGACTCAGTGTTGGCACACCTTCCTTCCCTCCCTGTCTGTTCTGCTAGGTTGTTGGACAAGAGTTTTGCACTCATCCCTCCTGAAAGTTGTGTCCTTAAGGTCAAATTGTTACTGGCTTCATTCTTAAGCACTTAAAAGTGGTATAGAACTTATGGAATATAAGATCTCTCCATGGCCAGTACGGTTAATACCCAGATGATTTATTTCTTGTTTCAGGGTTTGATAAAAAGAGAATACTACTTTCTTCTCCCTCTGGTTATCAGTTCCTGACAATCTGACAGTGAGAACAATTAACCAGTGGAACAGCTTGCCCTCGGAAGTTGTGGGAGTGCCATCACCTGAGACTTTCAAGAACAGATTGGACTGCCATTTGTCAGAAATGGTGTAGGGTCTCCCTCTTGGATGGGGGGTTGGACTAGATGACCTACAAGGTCCCCTTCAACTCTGATTATCTGTTATCTGTTTATCACAAAACTTAAAAAAAAAGTCAAGCAAGCTGTGGTATTTAAGTCAGTGATAGGCCTGAGAGATGTTACAAACTAGGAGGGTTACGTCACATTTGGGCAGCTGAGATGGTATTTTTTACTTGTTTGGGGAAGATCTTGTTAATTGTGATAAATTTGTTTTAGGGCTTACACCTTTTTGCTGTTTGTTTCCTGCCTTCAAATAGTAGAAAATTTCAACGATGTTTTTTTTGGTGAAGAGTTCAGGACAAAAAAAACATTCAAAAGCTGCACCCTAATTTTTGCCATCAATATATAGTTTGCAGCCATTCACTCAATTGTCTCTATCAAAACAACTACCTTGATCTTTACTACATAAATTTTCAGAACGATATTACAGAACTGATTGCATCCTTTCATTTAACATTAACATTTAACATTGAAGTTCTCAGCCAACAAGGTGCCACCATCTGCAGACGTAAAGTGTATGCACTTTCGTGTCCCCAGTCATCATACCTCTAATAAACTCTGAACCATAACCATTTATGCCTATCCATAAATAAATTAAACAAACAAGGGGATATCATGCATTTGTCTTATTCCAGTGTTTCCTTATTCGTCACTCCCACTCCCATTTGCCACTGTTAGGGACAAACAATGAAAGTAAGTTCATGAGAAGACAGGGAGTTGAAATGAATATAGTTGTTCAACATTTATCCACCAAATAACTTGCCAAAGGCTTAGCTATTTTCAGGCATTGGACCAGATACCTCCTACATACCAGTATTTTGTTATTTTCTTAAAGCTTCTGCTTAAATCCGATCAACTTCACTATCTAGTATGTAGAAAGACACAGAACTATAGCGTGTTCCTCTACAAAAATTCTCTTTGAGAAGAACAAAAGAACACATGAGGGGTGAGTCTGCATGAAGCCATTGGCAACACAGGTCATAAGTAAGCTACACTTCAGTTGTTTGTTTGGCAAAAGAATGAAAATATGTATGCTGCCCATATAAATTCATTCATTCATTCAATCAATCAATCCCCAAGGAAATTATTTCCAGGAAAGGACACTATGTAAGAATCTGTATAAATGTTCTTCTACAATTACAATGGCCTCACTGTATCAGATGATGACCCTGGATAGCATATAACTGAAGCACACAAGGCATTAGACTATGAAGCATGCAATTCTTTACTAGTAACCACGAGGAAACCAAAACAGTATATTTTTATACTGAAAGCAACATCAATCAATCAAATTATATCTATAAAAATAGAAACAACACCAACTCTTAGAACTAACAGGAAACCAACAATAGTTAGCAACAATAAATATATAAATGATAAATATGTAGGAAAGAGGGTAACCTGATAGGTGATCTAAAAGGCAGATAACTTTGAATAGTTTGGGTGAATAGGCCTGTTTGTCAACTTGAAGATAGTATGGGGCTACCACTGAGAAGGCCCTGCTTATGGTCATTGCACTGAAAAAGAAATCTAGTAGAGGGACTACAAATAAACTTCTTCCAGGTGCTTTTATAGCATGAATTGGGTGATATTAGGAAAGACAGCCTTACACACACTTGCGATAAATTTCCTTCTCCCATTCCTTTATGCAAAGAATATATACACACAAAAAATGCATTAGATCCCAAATAAATTATTTTGAACAGTTCCAGATCACCTGTCATCAAATTCCCACTGCTTCTTTTTCAGAATATTACTTCACTTAGATAACCACTTTTGATAAATTCCAAATCCCAATGAATTTGAGGCATGAATGGGCACTCCAGTACCATACATGGCCAAAATAAGAGGAAGAATATTGATAGAACAACAGCAACCGAGCTCAGAGAGCACCAAGGATCCCACACAGAAGAGTATATTGCAAAAAAACATACATTAGTTTACACAAGGTGAAATACTGAGAGAGAGAGAGAAGAGATCTCTTTTGTCTACAAAGCAATAAAAGCACAGTTCTACCAGTCTTTCCATTTGACTGTTCTCATTTTCCTTCCTTCTAACTACTGAATAGGCTTCCATGACCAGCCTTCTTATCATAAATAAAGCCAAAAATTACATCTTTTCTAAAAAAAATTTTTTGGCAGATTTTGTGATGACTGCATTTCAGCTTGATCTAGTATTTAATGGACAGAGGGAAATGCAAGGACTCAAGGTTGCATGTCAACCAGGTATCAATTAGAAACAGGAGCCAGCTTTTGTTTCCTTTGTTGCATTACTCTGTTGTCACAGATGACACACCACAGATAATATTTTAAGTATGGCTATTGTAAAAAAAGAGGTGCTGTACCCTAACTATAAACCAAATAAGTAAAAACCAAATTGCTTTTTTTCTTTATCCGGAACATCATATTGATTTGTCTTGTACTGCTAAAATGTAAAGAAGTCAGCAATCTAGCTGGGTCTTGTCTTTCTGTGGCTGGGATTTCCCTCCTTCCCAAATTACCCAAATTTATGACATTTTGACAACTTTTATATGGGGGAGAACCCAGGGACAGTTATTGGAGACCCGAAATGTGACCTATTGCTGTTTTTCCAACAATTTATAGAGATATAATCAATTGGCATTGTAGACAATACATTGGTAGTTTTTCCATTAGAGGAAAATTGGCATCTAATACTGTAAACAAGAACAAATATTTAGAGCTATCTGAATCCTTCCTCAGCTAAAATCCAAAATGTCTCTCTAACCATAAAGGGAGCTTAGTGGTAAAGAGAAATTCACTATGCATATGTTCTTAACTTTACTTTTTAATGCTCAGAGACCAATATCAACTTGGGCTTTAGAACTGACCAGAGGTTTTGAAGCTGATCTTTAGTGACTTCCTTGTATGCAGACCAACAGCATACCTGTCCACCACTCTATAACTTAACTTTTATCTGTCCTTCTTCCAGATCTGCTGCTTTACCTATTTTGAACTACTTCTCACATTCAAACAATCCATCCAATTTATCTTAAATCTCATGCACATTGTTAATCTACCTAGTTTCCTCATTTTCCCGCCTTTCGTAAACACATTAACATCGAAATCAGGAAAAGTACACTATTTTCAATTACACAGATTATGTGATTCTCAAACAACAATCAAGTCAGAACGGGGCTTAAGAGAAATAAAAATGATTTGTGAATCCGTGCCTATTTATAACACATTAAAAATACCCAATCTCTATCTTCTAACTGCTAGGAGAGTTACTATAATCCTCCCCCTCTCTCCTGCATTCTTCTCCACTTTTAACAAATTTACAAATGGGGCAACAGGTTGAAATTAATTAGTTAAGGAAAACTGTTCTTCACTATGCTGCTATGCCAAGATCAAGTTTACTGCCTAATGTCTGCCTGTTATGAAGTTGTTAAAAACACCGGGATATTGTGGGAGGGAAATGTCAGCGTTCTCACTCAGGAAAAGTTCACCTTCCTCTGTTTGAGAAGAGCACGTTATTGTTGACGGATAGCCATCTTCCCTGTAATTTCCTAATGTACCCTGCGAATGTACTCAGAGAAAAGGAGAAACTGCATGGGTATGTGGGTGCAAAGGAATTATATGAATAGCTTGGTTAATTCAGATAAAAAGGAGTCTTCAGCAAGAGAGCAAAGGGGAGGAGGGAATGCTCTGTTCTGCTGTATCAAACTGGCTGATCAAGAACTTGTGCCAAGTTCCAACCGTGCAAAGAGGAGGGAACACAACTTCCCGTCTAACTTTAAAGTAGAAAAGAACATAGGACTACATCAGCCGTTTTGCCTGCTTGTTTACCTGTGCAAGAAGCCCTGTGTTTCTTTTCACTTTTCTCTCTGATTAATCATTAGTTGTCTCTTTAAAAAAGTAACATAAATAAACAAATAATAAAAAATAGGTGTGGGGACCGAAAATAAAAATTTTGTGCCACAAACCTCATTCATGCTGGGTCCATTTCAAAGTCCAAATCCTTTGAAACAATCCAAAAAACAGCTATCCACACATCAAGCCAAGAACTTCCTCCAGTGGTAAGGGATGTGTGTGTGTGTGTGTGTGTGTGTGTGTGTGTGCATGTGTGTTGGGAGAAGAGACAGAGAGAGAGAGAAAGAGAGAGAGAGAGACTTGTTTCACTGCTGCATTGTCATTTCCAAATGTAAGGTTGGTTGGCTTATCCTGACTCCCCCTTGTTCTTCCTCTCCTCCCCCTTTCACATATTCCAGTTTTATTTCAGATGCAAAGTTGAAAAAGGAAGGAAGGAAGGAAGGAAGGAAGGAAGGAAGGAAGGAAGGAAGGAAGGAAGGAAGGAAGGAAGGAAGGAAGGAAAAAAGAGCTCATCAATTCGACCCACCTCTTCACGTCTCCTGGTTGCTTCTGATCCAGGGTTGTCTCACACCTTTTTCACTCTCCCCACCTTTTTGCTGCTGTTGTTGCCGTTTTTTTTTTATTTATAAAGAACTCCCTCTGGCTTTTTTTTTCTTTCCTCCAGGGTAAATTGAGGAGTTCCCAATAGCAGCACCTATAGCTGTTAGGCAAGTAAAGTCGGAAAGAAGTACTTTTCTCTTTACCTCAGGTGTGATTAGGCGTGTTGTATGTATGCAGGGGAGGTTACCTGTGACTCAGGTCTGTCTGGCATTCCTGCGCATTATGCACACCTGCATGGGCAAGAACAGCTCGGGTAGCCAAATCTCTTCTCCATTTCTTCCCAGTACTTTTTTTTTTTTTTTGAAGTTCCCACCCACAGGAAAAGGGTGGATGCTAAGCGCTGAGACATAGCCCAACCCAACTCTACTTGTGCAACAGAAAGGTTTGCTCGATAGCAAGGATATGAAAACAAATCTCTTTGCTTTTAAGGTGCCCCAGGACAAATTCTTCTAACTCCTTAATATTTCATCGGCATTCTGTGGCTGAAAGAAAGATCGCAGGGTGGTTTTCGAAGTTCATTTTCCAAGTCATTTCTCTCTCTCTCTCTCTCTCTCTGGATCTTTCCCTCCAAGCTCCCAGTGCTGCTGAAGCAAGATGGTTTCTTTTCTTTTTCTTCTTTCTGGCTTTCTGCTATTTGTGTCCAAGGACCACCCTCCAAGAAAAGGTCACCAAAGCTGCAGCAGAATCAACAATCTCCAATGTTCTGCTTCCTCCGCAGCCAGAGAAAAGCTTGATGGCTTAGGCATCCTCTTTTTTTTTTTTTTTTTGTACATCTTGAAGGTAAAAGGACAGCAGATGCAAGCAGTCTCTTGACTCAATCCACAGTATTATTGGACCAAAACCATGAGCCATCTAGTTTCCCTGAGTTTGCAGACTTCATGTGACTAACTTGCTGATCGCTAAAGAATAGTCCTGTTTAGGCAGTCGACGGTTGGCTCTCTCTGAAACTGTTCTAGCCTTTGTAAGACTGAGTTCTAGGATTCCTTTCCCTAATCTCCTCCAAAGCCACTTCTTTCAAAGTTGGGAATCCCAAGTCTCTGTGTTTGGTTGAATGCAGGACAAGCACCACCACCCCTTCTTCTAGTGCACCCTCTAGAATCACAAGGTCTAAAGCAGATGACAAAAACAAAACAAACGAGAAAGATAGCAAAGGGTTTCCTTCTAGCCTGTCGCTTCATTAGTAGAGGGGTTTCTCTTTGTTGTGCCATCGGTAGGAACTCATTCATAGCATACATTTCCACCAAATTCATAAATCTGAAATGACTGTCCTGTAGATAAGCCTCTGCACATCCACTATTTTACATCAAAGTTAGTCACCATTGCTCACAATCCCTGCCTACCCTAATGGGACAGCCACTAAAATTCAAAGTAACATTAATTATATGTAGTTCTTCGTAAAGGATGACTTTCCTAAAGGAATCATGGAGGTTGAAATTTTCAGTAGAAAAGGAGTGCTGGAAGGGAAAAGAAGAGAACTGGATGCTTTTGCTAATTTTCATTTTGAAATCATATTTCCCAGCTGTGTTGAACTCAAAGAGGGAAAGAAAATTGGTAACCCTCTGATTTCCGGGGAACTCACTCTCCGTGGATGTCAATCTATTCAAAAGTCTCTACTGAGTCAAAAATTAAGATCATCACATTAATCATAAATTTAATCAATTTAAACACCTGACTAAGAAACTGAATAAACAGATCTATTTCATTTTGGTCACTTAGCTGGCAGATTTTGCATTAGTCACAAGACTCATATTTAACATTATTATTAAGCTGATATGTACTATTTTTCCAAGATCTTATCTACGATGGTATAATCTAGGAAACTCATCCCAGGTTTGCTTCCTCCCTCTTCTCCTCCTTCTGAAGCACAGACTTCCTGCCTGCCTGCCTGCCAGCCTGCCTGCCTGCCTGCCTGCCTCCTGCCCCTAGCAGAAAGATCCTGCTTGCTTGTATATTTGCTGTCTTTCCTGATCTTGCCCTAGTGGAAGACAACCCCAGAGCCACATTCTAGGCCATCTTTCCTGGTCAAGTAATCCTCTCTGCTGCTCACCCAGGCATTCAGAAAGCCTTCAGCCCTGCCTCCAAATCAGTGCCCACCAGAGGATGAGAGGAGGCAGAAGTTTACAAAGGCTAGCACTGCTGGATGGGGGTGAAATTGGGGCACCAGGTTTGTGGCTTGGCTAATAAATCCAAACTGCTTCAGGAAGTCTGCTTGGCTTAGTTGAGGAAAGTGGTGAGGCTGCTCTGAGTGTTTCAAGACTACATGTTGGTGCAGCGCTCAGCTTGATCTTGCTAGGTGGTGTCTTCAGCTCCTACAAAAGCTGTTGCTGCAGGCTGCAGAAAAAGATCCAGAGGATTGCATACAGCCCATGGCTGCAGATTGGAGAGCCTCGGTTTTAAAATGGCCTCTTCCAGACAATTCCATGCTATGATTTTAAGATCAGGGCTCCTTCCAAGTTGGGGAGTCAAATAGATTTCTCTCCATAGAAGAAGAAAGGAGGGAGAAAAGGGACTTTCTTTTTCAGAGCTTGTGAATCAGAAAGGGATTTGTTGCACTGGATGGTTTCAGTGCTTGATTAAGGCATGCACAAGCACCCTCTGCTCAAGCGCCCTCCACTCACATGAGTAGAGCTTTGTACATGAGCACAATTACCCTCCACTCGTGCATGAAGTGTCAGCGTTCCGACAAAAAAACTCCAACCCAATAAACTCTAAGGCAAGCATTTCCTCAAAGTTCCATTTTATTAGAGTTGTCATATTGGCACCTCTGGGAAAACCCAAATTTGAGAGTTCCAGATTTTCCCTTCCTCAAAAGAAATTCAAAGATCAATCCCCTGCACCCATCAGTCCATCACATGCCCCAATCAAAAGTCATCCCAACTGGAGACATTCCTCCAGACACTCCTCTCCAGGTGCAGGTTGACATGTCCTTGACTTCTGAGAAAGAATGTTGTTGAGCCTAAGAAATCCCCACTCTCCAAATTCCCAGGCACTAAATGTGGCAGCCTCAAAGCTTCCAAGCAAGATATGCCTTCCAAGACTGACACAAAGCTCACACAAATGGAGCTGTGAGCATGTGTTAACCTGCCACTCGCATGCCCACTCCCCCTCTGGGCCAGGTTGCCAAACTGGAAATGTTGGGGATCACTGCATTAGAACAAATAATTTTTTTCTGGGAGTCTACAGTACAACTATGGAGTGTAGACAGGGGTGGGATTCTACAGGTTCGCACCTATTCGCTAGAACTGGTTGTTAACATTCTAAGCAGTTTGGAGAACCGGTTGTTAGAAGAAATTATTGGCCTAATCCTGTAAGGAAGGCAGGAAGGAAACATTCTGGTGTTGCTTACAGAAACTGCCTCTCCATTAACCCTTATTACATTCTTGGCAGGACTAGACTTCCTGTCTCTGGAACTTCTCTGGAGTTTTTTTTCCTCCTTTGCTGATACTTTGCTTGTGTGGAGTGACCATTCAAAGTTACAATGGCACTGAAAAAAGTGACATGACCATTTTTCACTCACAGTCATGAGAGGCCAGGCGAGGAGATGTGTGCCTCGATGTGAGTGATATTGAGTTGGCCACAACCAGCCAATAACATGACCATCAAGCCATGTCCACCCAGTCACATGACCACCAAGCCACACCCACCAACTAAGCCATGCCCACAGAACCAGTTGTTAAAAAATTTGAATCCCACCCCTGAGTGTAGAAGCAACTATTTTAAAGAGTTGTTGAGAAGCGCTATGTGAAGCTCTCTGAATTTTTGTAGCGGAAAAGTTTCAGGGGATGCTTTTAATAGGTTTAAATGTTATCTTTTGATTTCAGACATTAAGCACTTAACTTCAGCTCAGCTGAAATGTTTCAAAATCCTTGCAACCCAAGAACTTTTCACAAATTCAGTTTTTTGCTAATTTAGTTCAGCACTTTATCTGGAAATATGCCTTCCTGCTCTGAAGCAAACAAGCAAACAAGCAAACAAAAAACCCAAGAGAAGCTGATGCAGTAGAAAACACTTTGGGTAGAGGGAATTTTAAAAAAAATCATACCAGCTTAACATTCATTTGATAAATAGCAATTTTCATCTGGCTGTGTATTTTGTAGAGCTGTAGAAGGGCTGCTGCTCGTAAGCCTGGTGGCCTGGATAGCCAAGCAGGCAGGCATGGACAGGAACTTATCAAAGGTGGAACCATGTTTATGGAATTCTTTCCTAAGAGGTAATTTACCTCTCTGTTTATTTTCTTTTAGATCCTTTAAACATTTTGAAAGTTATTAATTTTCTTGTTCTTAACGGCTGTGTTTTTAGTTTTTAATGATAAGTGGCTAAGACAAAATGAGTTGTCTTAATTGCTCCTGTTTTAGTGCTTTGAGTTTTTTCTAATAGCAACGTCAGTGTGATGCTAGCATAACCTATCATTTTAAGTTCCTTCCATAGTTAGCAAGAGTTGAAAGCAAAGTACCCAGTAATTCTTCAGTAAGCCAGTAGCAGATAATGCTGAGTTGCATAACCTCAAAGGGGGTAGGACACAGGTAGACAGATGGCTTGATCAGGCACATGCACATCTAATCACAGACTGTATAATTAATGTGTCATCCAAATGTAATCATAGGCATTAGCCCTGTCAGTGACTTTCCACCAAGAAGAAGTGGTCATAGGCCCCTGCCTGAAAGGGTTTACAGTCTAGTGATGAGAACAAAGTAGGCAGCAGCCACCAGTAAGAAAAACTTACTGTACCTTATACATAAAAAGGGTTGCTTGTAGTAGAATGTTTTATAGTGTCAAATTGATGAGGAAGATGAGTTAATGCAAAAAGGCAACCCATCAATTACTACGGTAAGATATACTGGAAAGGCGATTTTGTCCTCCAAGAAAATACTTCTCACTTTCAGTCACTATTTTTTGGATAGCCTTGCTGGCTAGGGATTCTGAAAGTCATAATCATAAAGTAATTGAAATGCAGAGGCCCAAAGTGGTGGAAATTAGTCAGTGTTCACAAAAAGACTACTCCAAAACATTTTATTTATAGTCTATCTCATTTCAAACAAAACTGTGCAGTTCTGAGATTTTAGAGCAGAGTCTCCAAATTTGGCAACTTTAAGACTTGTGGACTTTGACTCCCAAATTTCCCCAGCCAGTAGGGGAGACGAAGTCCACAGGTGGAATCCTAGTGGACGATCATTTAAATATGAGTCAACAGTATGTGACATTAGCAGCCAAAAAAAGCCAGTGCAATCCTAAACTGCATTAATAGAGGGATAGAATCGAGATCATGTAAAATCCTAGTACTGCTTTACAAAGCCTTAGTAAGACCACAGTTGGAATATTGCATCAAGTTCTGGTCACCACAATACAAAGATGTTGAGACTGAGTGCAGAGAAGAGCAATAAAAATGCTTAGGGGTCTGGAGACTGAAATGTACGAAAAACAGCTACAGAAATTGGGTATATCTAGTCTGATGAAAAGAAGGGCTAGGGGTGGCAAGATAGTGCTGTTCCAATATTTGAGGTGCTCCTACTAATACGAAGGGGATAAACTATTTTCCAAAGCACCAAAAGGCAAGTTAAGAAACAATGGTTGGAAACTGACCAAGGAGAAAAGCAACCTAGAACTAAGGAGAAACTTCCAAATGTTGAGAGCAATTAGCTGATGGAATGGCTTGACTTCAGAAGTTGTGGGTGCTCCATCACTGAAGGCTTTCAAAAAGAAAGAAAGGCTGGATAACCATTTGTCTGAAATGATGTAGGTTTTCCTGGTGTTGGACTGGAAGATCTTCGAGGTCCTTTCCAACTCTGTTATTCTATGCTCTAAGCCAGGGGTGTCCAACCTTGACAACTTTAAGACTTGTGGACTTCAACTCCCAGAATTCCTTTGCTGGCTGAGGAATTCTGGGAGTTGAAGTCCACAAGTCTTAAAGTTGCCAAGGTTGGACACCCCTGCTCTAAGCCTTAAAGTTGCCAAACTTGGAGAACCCTGTTTTAGATCACTATAGACTATGACTAAAATGGAGTGTTTTAAGAATGATTTGGTCTGGCCCAAATACTTCTTCAGGAAATCCAAACAGCTGAAACAAGTTGTGTGAGTCAATAGAGAATAGGTGACAATACCTTCTCACAAACAGAAGCACTCTAGGTGGGGAAAGGGAAGCACCCCAGGGAAAGCCTCTATGAACCTTTTCCTCTGCTTGTATGCAACTTCATGTTGTTCTGAATTTTGCTCTGATACGAATGGGAGTGCTAGGCCCACGGGAATTCATTTTTACATAAGTTTCCATTAAGTTCTTTCTGAAGAAATGCAGAATCTCTCTCTCTCTCTCAGCAACATAAATCTATTCCAGACCAACCTATAGTTAACTTTATATAAAGGAGTGGTACAGGAAGGAACTTGTCAAAGCTTTTGAAACATTTGCAAGGTTGGACACTAAGGGATGACCAGGCAATCAGTGCATAAAAACAAGTTCATGGATGAGGAGGCCCTCCCTCAGAAACTTTTTGATTTAATCTCTAAGAACATTATATTGATGTCAGTGGAGACAAGAGAATAGGGGAAAACTTGCAGAGTTGTGCAAAATCTGCATTTTTTTTCATTAACCTTGAACTATACCCAGATAGAAATAGGATGGTAGTTATTGCAGCGGAGGCTATGTGTACTTATTCTTCTTTGTAGCCTCATTAAAACATGGACAGTTCATCTTGAATTGCTGAGGTAGCTTATATACCCCTTTTTTAAAAAATGTGCTAGGTTTAATCAAGTTCCAGCATGTATCATTCCAGTCAGAGAGGCATTTTTCTTCTCCAGTGGCGGTAATATATGACACGCATTATTTCAATGTTTCTTTTTGATACTTACAATTTCAATGTATTTCAATAGTGGATGCAGCTGAAGAAAGCCACTTTCTCCCCCACTCCTCTTGACACCCCATTCATTGTTCTTGACACTTTTATGCCCTTCCTCTTTCTCTTTTTCTTGCAGGCTGCCAGAGAAAGGATAAATAGCTTTTGCTATTAGTCTGAGCTAATTGTTGCAAGCTTATGGAGCAAAGAGATAAATCCTCACAGAAAAAGTAAAAATAACAAAAAATGAAAAGGGGATGGTCAAAAGAACTAAAATTTGAAAATGGGGCTAACTAAGGTAATGCTAAATTTAAAAAGCAATGTAGACAACCTCAGATTAAAGCCTATCCGGGCATAATTAATGGAAAAACTTGTAGAGTTTTTGCCCGAGCACAGCATGGCCGAAAGCATTTATCGACATAAGCATTTATCATTATACTACTAAAACTCTTGTATCTGTAATCTTTAACTGAGTGAAATGGCGCATCATAGGGCAAAACGTTTCCAACCAAGGTGCCTCAAGTGAGCTGGTTTGCAGAATGCATCCAAAATCATGAGACCCATGGAATTGAAATTTGGCAAATTTTTACAAAACATTTTGTGACTAAAAAATGATCACAAAGCATGTTATAGAATAAGACAAAATGTCATGAAACATTTCCTGTGGTCAAGTGCTGAGATCTGACAGTGCTGTAGTTCAACATGGGCTACTTTCAAGGTGGATATATCTCTGAATATTTCCCTGAATTTTTAACTCCCAATACATGATTGGATGCTCTGCCATTGCTGAAGGCACTCAGGAATCTTGTGAGGAATTTGGTATCTCTGAACTATGATCCAATTACTTATATTCCACTATTGTGGAATGTCCACTATTGTTTAATGGAAGTAGTTTTTTTTTTAAAGTCAGTTGAATTTAACAGATAGGATTTCCTCTTTCTCTTTAAATGTAAACCCCAGGATCATCCACATAAATAATGGAAAATTAAAAAGGAACCTTGTGCAAATAAATATACTGTCTCAAGATACAGCGAGGGCCTTTAATATCAAATGTTCTAGAAGGGAATTAGAAAAGGATGACGCTAAAAACAGCTATTTGTTGTAATGTCAAGGATGCACTCACTAATGCCTACTAATTATTATTACAAGCCAATAATACAGGTAGTCCTCACCTTAAGCCCACAATTGAGGTTGTTTAGTGAAAAATTTGTGAAGTGAATTTGTCTCATTTTACAACTTTTCTTGCCACATTTGTGAAGCGAATCACTGCAGTTGTTAAATTAGTAAGAAGGCTGTTAAGTGAATCCGGGCTCTCCATTGACTTTGCTTGTTAGGTCATAAAATGACTCTTGAACACTGCAACCATCATAAATACGAGTTAGTTGTTAATCACGTGACCACTGGGATGCTGCAATTGGTCGTGTGAAAAATGACCATAAGTCACTATTTTCAGTGCTGTTGTAACTTTGAATGGTCACTAAATGAACTGTTGTAAGTCGAGGACTACCTGTAGTTGCTAAGGAACTTGGGCTGAAAGGTAATATCCATGTGCGACTTGCATGAAGGATTTCAAGGAGACCCAAATGGCTGAAGAAAAAGCAGGTGGTTGGATTAAAGGAGGCCCTTTATTCTCCTACAAGTATTTTAAATGTATAGCATCGAGCTTCTTCCTGTTGGAATGAAGAAAACCTGGCTGAACACTTTCATCTATGCTGCTCCCCCTTCCCAACTCAAGTCCAAGGAAATTCAACATCCACTGAATGCTCTGACGTGTAATATATATTTGACAGCTACAACGTAAAACAAATGACAGCAATAAAAAATGAGACACATTTTCAAAAGTTGTTTTTATATTCCAACATTTAAGTCAAACCAGTAAGAAAGCTTATACAAATTTAAAATGATGGCATTTTTGTAATTACAGTGGTGAAAATGGCATTATTGTACAATGTAGTTTGAAAGTAGGGAACATAGGTAGTGGTTCAGAGGATTTACTTCTGAAAACTGCCTAACTGCCCCCGAAATGGCATGGTTTGTGAGGAGGGTCAGCATTGTCCAGAGAGAGAACAGAATGTTCTGGAAGTCTCTGGAAAATTCTGTTCTGAAATCAGTAAGCTATATGAATCTCTATTTGAAACCTTCGTTACTATCACACATACACAAAAGACATCTAAAATGTTTATGTAGAACTCTAACAAAAATGTCACCATTCAGAGATTCTATTTGATTTCTTGTTCACATAAACCTTCCTACCAATTGCGTTCAGATCTGCACGAAGATCCCCCAAAGACAAGAAGGGCTACCAATATGAAGTCTCTATTTTCAAAATGTTCCAGTTCCTGATTTGTGACATTTAATCTAAATGGATTGCATGGGAATAACTCATCTTAGTCCATATGATGACCTCCATGAAACTGAACTGTCACATATTCTTTTTCTTCTTAAATTTTTGATGGGAGTATTGAATCTTGCCTATAATTCTTGGAGGCAGGCAAACAGAAAAAAAATGTTACTAAATGGTCCAACTCAGTTTTTCTTCTAAAAGCTTCTTGAAAAGCTTCACACTCCATGAAGATCTTACATTAGTGACAATTGTAATACAGTTTTCAATGAAGTATAACACTGACACGGAGACTCTGCATCGTACACAGTACTGTAGGAAGCAGTCATAGCAAAGCTTTTTTTCCACAGAAAAATTCCATTATACATAGGACAGTCCATTCATCTTTTTCCTATTTTCAGTCTTTCATTTCCACATCAGGAAAAGAGCGTCCCTCTGTATTTCAAATTCAATGATTTTGGTGTCAGTCAAATATGGAAAAAAAAAAAAGCTTCCGTCACTCAATCAGTTTCTTTACTGCACTTGTCACTGTTTTGCCTTTTTCACTATGGTGCCAACAGCTGAAATTACTGTTGTTTTGGAGCCACTTGCACTGGTGGTTACAGTTACAACAGCCGGCAATGTTGCAGTGGTTGTAAGAATGGTGGGCTGAGCTATTGTTGTCACAGGAATGGCAGAATCCCATTTGCTTTTCCTTTTCTGTGCATCTGTGTATTGAAAGAAAGCATGAATTTCAACAGGCTTGGTTAGATAAAATTCTCCTTTATCACAAATTTACTTTC
Organism: Pseudonaja textilis; assembly: GCF_049901715.1. NCBI lineage: Eukaryota > Metazoa > Chordata > Lepidosauria > Squamata > Elapidae > Pseudonaja > Pseudonaja textilis. The sequence continues at coordinate 107,965,547 of NC_141991.1, forward strand.
CCTCCCAAAGTAAAATGCTTTCAAAGTCATCCCATCCCACCTCAAAATGCTGTCGGGAGAAATCATTAATCTCAAATGAGTTTTCCAATTCAACAACATTATCAACACATTTGAGACTAACAAATGATTGCTATAAACGTTCATGGATACTCTATCAATGGAAACCTTATTTATTTATGTGTTTAGATTTATAAGACTGCCCAACTCAAAGCCAACTTTGGGTGGCAAACTATTAAAATCAGCAAAAACCCATAAAGAAAATTAAGAGGGGGAAACATGCATCAGAACCCAAAGCAACAATACATATCAACATCACCAACATATCCCGCAGCCTGCGGCCAATGGGCAGTTTTTGAAAAATGTATAAAGGCCTGCAGGGTCAGGGCGGCCCAATCCCTGGGGGTACCAGGAGGCTGGCACTACCACAGAAAAGATGCACCGTCTGGACCTCGTCGGATGGGAGTGTTTAATAGCTAGGACACAAAGCACATCCACTGTGTCAAATCTTATGAGGCAAGCAAAAATAACAGGACAGAGGCAATCTCTTAGATGGCCAGGCCTAAGTGATCACAAGAAGGGACCTCTGAGTCCAGGAAAGATTACAACTTGTAGCATACCAGATGAATCTGTAAAGACCATGAACCTGAAGAAGACCCTCTGGTCCACAGTTGTCATGTGAGAATTGAACAGAGGCTGTGAAGTCCAGGAAGACTCCCACATTGAATGCTAGTCTTGGACAGGACTATGTGACTTAAACAACCTCCAGACACTAAACATAACAGCATCACTTGGTTGACCAGGGGTCAAGATGTGCAATCTTGAAAGAGCGGTGGACAAATGAAGAAGCAGGGCTTCATCCAATAAGGAAGAACAACAATTCAAATCTAGACTTCTCACTTACCTCCACCCGCAGTGCTAGCTGTTGTGGTGGTTGTAGAAGGAGCATTTGTTGTCCCTTTCTTAGTACCCGTTACAAATTCAATCTAGAAAAAAAAGGAAGGACCATTATACTCGGTGCTTCTGATTTTTATCCAAAGGAATTAAGAACATGCCCCTCCCCCAATTATTAAGAACACATCTTTGCTCCGGTTCTCAATTCTGGCAAGATCACAGAGATTCAATGCATAAGCACCAGGAAATAATAATGATTCTTCATGAATAGTAGACAAGAGGGAGTCTCCTCCATTTTCTATCTTATTCGGTCTTATTTAAATACTTGCTCTCTTAATTAGAATAAAATGGGTTTAAAACAATTAATTAATTAGAATTTCCTACTATTTAACAGTAAAAACATAAGGAAATCAGACCTAGAAAACATGTCTCTTCAAGCCTAACCTTAACAATTTGCATTAACAATGGCAACTCAGTGGCTGGGAAAATCCCAACAATTTCATCATACTTTGACAAGTCCAAGATCATTGCAGGAAGGAGGAAAATGGCAGAACTATGCAATTACAATACAATGTAAGGAACAATTTGAATGGCTGTGAAAAGAACCAAGGTCCAAAACAGGCCACTGAGAAACCCTCATGTATACCTTGTTAACTATTTGGATAATATATACTAAATCCAGGCCTTTACTAGCTAAATATATATTGGGTTCTACAGGAGGACGATCAGATTGGTTCTGAGGTAAACAAACACGCATACAGATAATCCTCAACTTGTAACCACAATTGAATCCAAAATTTCTGTCCCTAAGCAAGACATCTATTAAGTGAGTTTTGCCCCATTTTTATGACCATTCTTGCCACAGTTCAGTTAGTAACACAGTTTCAAGTGAATCTGGCTTCCCCATTGACTTTACTGTAAGAAGGCCACAAAGTGATCACATGGCCTTGGGACACTGTAATCGTCATAAATATGAGCCTGTTGCTAGGCATCTGAATTTTGATCACACGAGCATGGGGATGCTTCAATGGTTGTAAGTATGGAAAACAGTCATTTTTAGTGCCATTGCAACTTTGAAAATTGTAAGTCGAGGACTTTCTGTACATACACACAAATATAAATAAAGTTGGAAAGTGCCAGGTTATTGGGAATAGAAACATGACTATTTATCTCCGTACTTACTTCTCACCCTTATCTATGCTTTTGGAATACTTGAAATATATGTCATCTTTGGTCAAGAGAAGAATGTCTAATTTGCTTAATTTAATTAACTGCAGATTTATCCAAGTGCAACCTGGGGAATGCAACATTTTAATTCTTTACATTCCAAAATGCAACTGATACCTTTGTTCGCTCTTTCTTGGCTTTTTCTAGCTTGTCCATTTCAATTTTCTGTGCTTTCGCTGAAAAGAGAGCCACATAACAGTAAATACATCCAACAGATTCAAATATGTGGGTCAAAAGAAGTAGTAGCTCAATATTTTCAGCATCAAACCTTATCTATTAAAAATATTTGTTCTCTAGATTACAGAATACTGCAAGTTTCCTCTAATTTAGCTAAAGGGGAAATAAAAGCCATAACTAATGCTTTGAGCTCTTTGAAAAACAGAGAGCACACAAAGAAAATGCATAATTTTAACCACACATTTTCTTCATTTTACTAGAACGTAGAAATCTAGAGAAAGCATGGAAGAAAAATCTTTAATACCTAGTGCCTCATAATATGAATCTTCAGCCCACCCATGAGGATCAAACATGTCCTAAAAGAAAAACAGAAAAAAATCCCTGTTACATTTGTATGCAATATTTAAAGAAAAGAAACCCCGATTTCACATCCTAGTTAAGAATAGCTTATAAATTTATGGATGTCTTTAAACAGATAAAATCTAGAATCATACTGTCATAAAAGATTGTGCTGTTTTTTTATCTTGTCTTTTTTATATATAACTCAAGGCAGTGAGTATATCAAATTGTGCTGTGACAGTGGGAATTACAATGGACCACAAATTCTGGGAAGTAATTGTTCTACAGCTTCATCTTTATTTATTTTATTTTATTTTATTTAGTCCTAGGTACAAGAAGAATAATTCATAATAATGGTGAATAATTTTTCTCATGCCACAAAATAAGAAGCTGTTCCTAATCAGAAAAGAATATAATCCTCCAACCTAAATGGGAAATAATTTATTTTTATAACCAACAAAAGATCTACAAAAAGCTGTGGTCGGTCCGGTCTTTTAAATCTACTTACCTTTGGATAATTAGTGCCAAGTTCATCAATTGCACAAAACTGGATCAGCTTTTCATAGATGCTGAAATGAAGCATTGCAACATATTATTTCCATTATTTCATGTCCCATTTCAAATCACTGAATAGTTTCTGGCTGGCTTGGAGTAAACCAATGTGTGTTAAGACATATTTATGGTCAAAATTGATACTGCATTATATTAGTTATATTATTTTCAGGAAGTTTTGACAACACACTAAAAAGAATGTCTAATTTGTTTCTCAAAGGGCAGTGGGACAAGGAATGCGGAAATCAAGGCTGAAACTTTCCATGACTACGCAATGCTATCTGCTATTGCCCTTCCACTTCTATAGATGAAAAGTTCCAAATCTCTTGCCTACAAAACACATAGCCAAACATTTAACTGAACCTGGGGGAATTATTAAGAATAAGCCATCAATCATTTATAGGAAATGATATTTCAGAACACAAAATGTTCACCTACAGAACAGGCACGTTCTTTTGGCCTGTCTGGGCTGCACTGAGTAAAGATAGCAATAGCACTTAGACTTATACGCCATTTCACAGTGCTTTAGAGCCCTCTCTAAGCGGTTTAGTCAACATATTGCCCCCAACAATCTGGGTCCTCATTTTACCCAACTCGGAAGGATGGAAGGCTGAGTCAACCTTGAGCCTGGTGGGATTCAATCTGCCAAATTGCAGGCAGCCGGCAGTCAGCAGAAGTAGCCTGCAGTACTGCACTCTAACCCCTGTGCCACTGCAGCTCATTGAAGATGAACGTCTTGGGCCACATACAAATAACAAGTTTCTTTTTTCTAAAATATTTATATTATGATCTTGTAGAACTGCATAACAAGCTGTCCAGGGCCACATGCAGTTCTCGCAGGTGGTACCTGCCTGCTATATATTTTGGGAGGCAAGGGGGGAGGGGGGGGCAGAACTCAAGCATCAACTAGTTTGCATATTTTGATCAAGCTTAAAGACTTATGTTTTACATAGAAACCAATTGTTGTCATCTTTAGCCAGTTCCAGAAACAAAAACTGACCTCCATTCAGTCCAACCCCAACTCATGAAGAGTCCAAATATATTCTCTAAGTAGCAGCACAGTATATATACTTCCGGACTCTGAGTCGTCATTGTTGCATATAAATTTGAGAGCTTGAGTTTATTACGCCAATATTATGACCTTGGTGAAGCCCCTGTATGAACATTTGGCATTCACTCAAGCTTGAGCTTGGTGGCCTCTACAAACATGCTCCCAGACTACTACTTACCTGGGATTTCGGAACTCTTTTTTCCTTTGAATTATCAAGTTCATGTCCATACCTTCCTTCATTTTCCTTTCATATAGCTTCTGTATTTTGTCCTAACGAAAAATTGTAGGAAACGAATGATAATAGTCAGGTATATAGTATTTGAAAGAGAAGGTAAAGTGATACTTCCTCCCGCCCCCCCCCCAAAAAAGCAAGGGATGGGGGATCTAGAACTTAGTACATTCCAGATGTTTTGAATTAAAATCCAGGTATTCTCAGAAGACAAGGTCAATGGTTCTCAAGAAGAACGAAAGTTCTTAGCCTATTCTCATTATTAGCTATGTTAGCTAGTGCAACTTTGGGTTTGTGTTAAAAAATGTCTGAAGAGCCACAGATTCCCCAACCCCATTTTAATTACACTGCAACAGTATAATATTCATAATCTGTTGCGTGTGAACTAGACTGCTCTTGCACAAATAATTGAACTTAAAACATTAAACAGTAGCTATAATTACAATTATGCATGGTCACACATTTAACAGGAATTTTGGTTAATAAACTAAGAACATGCATGCTTAGGCTATACAAATTTATATCTAGAGTGTAGCATGTCTGAAAGTACAAACACTTCCTTAGTATATATGAAAGGCCCCTTAAAGAGTTCAGTGTGCAATAGCTTCTCTTGAAAGGAAAAAAACCAGATATCTTGATACACAAATACATTCTTCCCTCTTCAAAGAGTGTTCTTCAGAGTCCCATACCAATAAGCTGTCATTTTAGATATTGTTCATGATTTCAGCCCACTTTGTGTTAAAAAAACAACAACCCAGGATGTATATGTGAGTGTCAAGTGACAAATAACAGCATCACTTGGCTTAATAGCATCTGACAGGCAGGATCTCTTTACATATATATGCCTACACTTTATAACAGGAGTGAATATGAAAGAAAATGTGCAGGGATAGACCTTTGTATAAGACTCCTGAAACAGATACTTTTTGCAAAATCTCAGATTAAGATGATGATTAAATACAGAAGACCTTAGCGATTAGAAAAAAGAAAAAAAATCAAGGAAAATCTTACCTGTAAGTGGTTGGAACATCTGCCTTGTGGTTCTTGGGGGATTTTGATCTCATCAGGTGACATGTTTCTTACCCGCTCAGAGAAGGAAGCTGGAAAGAAAGAGGCCATCAGAAAGAGCCCATAGAAGTTATAGCAAATTAAGTTTATTCGTAGAAGTTGCATTGTGATATTAACAATATATAATCCAAACAAGCGGTTCCTAAAATCTGGAAAGTAATTTAATTGATAAATAAGCACCCATACAATACACTTCTCTCTGTATATAACTATATAACTGTATAACTATAATTTTCCCAATCTCCACTTCTTATTGGGCACTTTGGCTAGAGTTAGTAGAAGCTGCGGTTCATACTAATTGAATATTTTAGGGATCAGGACTACTGGTGGTGTTATATAGCCAACGTTTACAATTCATAACCTATAATTTTGCAAGCTGCCTGCAGTCATCCAATTCATTAAATTTGTTTTATGAATACATAAATTAAACGGTCTTCAGTATGACAGATGGTCAATTCAGAAGTTTTCCCATATATAGGCAACCTGTTTGTGCATTTTCCCTAAGTCATTTGTTAATCAAAGGTATGATTGTTGGACTAAAATGTGAGAGCCTCAACGTGCTACAAGATGTCTGTTGATATTCCTCATTTAAAACACGTTGCAAAAGGCATAATCTGATAAAAATTCAGGAGGATTGTGTATAGACTATGGGCAACAGAAAAATGGCTGCTTTTCTAAGTGTATTATTCCAAGGCAACATTGTGTACTGCACTCCAGTTCTCCCCTCGGCATGAGGCTCTGTCTCTAGTCTGAAAAGTTCATTTGTGAACAAAATGTTTTTGCTCAATTTTCAATTGTTACTATAAAGAACATGATAGGGTGGGGCAGTTCACAGAAAAGAACAAAACCTCTTTTCATACGCTTTTACCATTTTAATAGTACTGATTGCCGAACCTCCTGGTAGATTGCATCTTTATTACCTTTATCTGTTGTCTATGAAAAAAAAAAAAACTAAATAAAGGTAAAGCCACAATTCTGTATGTAGCTCAGCCAGGCCTCCGTTGTGATATATAGGTAATACATGCATCTGAATTTCTGTTCTAATAACAAGCTTTGGAAATTAGTTGAAGATGCTATAATTGGAACAATTCCTCAATTATAGTTTCTTTTAGGATGGTATGCAGGGTTGAATTCTCCAGCAGTCACAAGTGACAAAGAAATGTTCTTTGACATTTCCACAGAATGTGTTTTTATGAGAAAAGAAATCTTGCCAACATCTCCAGAGAAACGCAAACTGGTTCCAGAACCTACTGACAACAAGCTGCAGATTACAGCTACTGTTATGAGAGTCTGGTGATTGTTTTTAATTAAGAAGTGCACTTCAATAGGGGCCATGAGGCAAAAAGCAAAACACAAATGATGTTTCTTGATATTGGAGATTAGAGAAGTCCAATACCTGGGACAAGATAAGGGTTTTTAAAAAATATTCCATAAGGGTAAAATCCTGAATGTATTACTTACATTCTGAAATCAATGGAGAATGGAGAACTTAAGTGTATATTTACTGGGTGCCACAAGCTTTCAATTTATCTAAAACTTCTCCTTACTACCATTTTACATAAAAAAAAAGGAAGAGGACATGTTCAGAGAAATCACACAGAAATAGCGTACGACTTAACAATCAAATAGCAAATACTAAACAGCAGATAGTAATTCTCGATTATGGTGTATTCTACGCTCAGGTGTTCCTTGGCCCAGTGGGTGAATCGATGCTGGGTTTTTCTGTATCAATTTAACACACTAGGTAACATATTATACTAGTCCTTTAAGAGAAAGACAATCCAAGAGAGAAAAAGGTTGTAATATATATTAAAAAGAAATCAGTGGGGGAGGGAAAGCATCTGTAGGGAGAGCATGGGTACTTAAATCAACTGGATGCCTAAGCCTAAGATTATTACAGTATATAGAAAGAAGAAAACAAAGGGTAATTACATCTGGTATTTTCACTCCAATATCTTTCCTTTGAAAAGGAGCACAATGCCAGGATGCAACGGTAGACATTTATGTATTCTACATGTATGGGATTTTGGCAAAGATGAAATTTTATTTTTGTCGAAGCCCAATGAGTGACACTGGTTGCAACCCCTGCCAGGGTGTGGTACCCTTGCTGCTTTCCAGTCTACTGTGCTGGGAATCCAGGATGTTGACTCTAGACGTGACTCATCCCTATGAGGGCAACAAGCATATTTGCAAAATAATTATCTATACCTTGCAGCTATGGTTTTGACAAAAGGTTTGACTAAGGCAATGCAAGCCACTTTCATAAGCTGGGACTTGACTGGAGTTAGAAATGTACCACTAAACAATCCAACATCAGCAGTATAAGAAATATGCTGACACTGCAGAGATATGCTACCTAACCACCTAACATGAGAGAATCTTTTCTAGGGGTCAAAGCACCAGGCTAGGAGCTGGGAGAGCATGGATTTTAGCCGCGTCTAAGCCCAAAACCAGCCAGGTGACTTTGGCCAGTCACTCTCAGCCCTAGGAAGCAGGCCATGATAAATCTTGCCAAGACCTTGCTAAGAAAACTACAGGACCTTGCTGTAGTTCCAAGACCTTGCTAAGAAAACTACAGGACCTTGTTGTAGTTCCAAGACCTTGCTAAGAAAACTACAGGACCTTGCCCAGGCAGTAGCCAGGAGTCCAGCCTGATTCAAAGACACAAAACCTCCCCTGCTCTTAAAGAGACTCTACAGAGCTGTATCATCCTGCATTTCTCCAAACCAAAAGCCTTCATCATCTTATTGGTACAGGTAGTCCTCAATATATGACCACCACTGAGTCCAAGATTTCTGTTTCGGAGAGAGGCAATTGTGTTGACTCGTTTTACGACTTTCATTGCCATGGGTGTTAAGTGAATCCCTGTAGTTGTTAAGTCAGTGACACGGTTGTTAAGTGAATCTGGCTTCCCCATTGACTTTGCTTGTCAGAAGGTTGCAAAAGGGGATCACATGACCTCGGGATGCAGCAACGGTCATAAATACAAACCAGTTGTTAAGCTTTCAAAGTTTGATCATGTGACCGTGGAGATGCTGCAGTGGTTGTAAGTGTAAAAGCTGGTCTTAAGTCATTTTTTTCCTGTGCCATTTTAACTTAGAACAGACACTAAAATGAATAGTAGTAAGTCGAGTACTACCTATACTTCTGCCACCCACTAATAAGGTGCAGTTTCTCATCAAATCAATTACAGACCTTTCCTTGTGCCTCACAGGGAAATTACATTATGCCTTTACAGCATTTTCTGAAAACTGAGTTCTTCATTCGTTTTCAAGCTTTCCCTCTATGGATGGATGAATACAATAAATAAGGTTTATAGCAACCATTTGGAATCAACTGTTTTCTCAGAGAAAGCCTTTCTGTGTAGCAACCTACTAGTTATTTATTTCAACCAAAGAACTGACAGATGTTACAATTACAGCAGTAACAAAACATCAACAACACAATTACACCCCCAAGTAAGTAATCATAAGGAAACTAAAGCCATTCAATAAAAATCATAGAAACAATCAATAGATTTGCAGTAATGTACACAGCGACACTGAGAATAGTTCTATTTTTAATAATTTCCTAAAGCAAAATAAGGTTTATTATTTTTGCACGTCATCCCCATAGCAGAGTACCAGAAATTCTCCAACATGAGTTGCAGAAAAGGCATCAACATTATCCAGATCTGTGCTCTAAAGTGTGATCCTATTGCTTGCATCTTATCTTTACAAAGCACAGAAGAACAGGGTGTGTTTTCACTTCTATCTCAAAACTTCCCAACCATTTTATGAATGGTTTAAACATGCTAGCATAACATGGCTGTAAACTAAACTGAGACACAGGCAATCTAGGTGCAGTCAATCATAAAACGATTCCTAAAAAGATACTGTAAATCATTATGGCTATATATTATAGAAATATAGTTCACACTTTACAGAAGGCATACAATGAGACTTAAACTTGCCTTTTGCTCCATGGAGTGGGAGCTGCCCAAGTTCAAGAGAAAGCAAGCCAATTAGCCTTCTGCAAATTAACTTCAGATAAATGATTTCAAAGTTATTTCTCCAAGATCGCTCATAAGTCAAACCGCATATTCATTGCCCAAATCAAATGCTTGTTCAATTAACACTCTATCTACTATTTTTCCCCTCCGGCAACTTGCTAAAACTTCATTTTTTCTCTTTATTCCCGGGCCATTGATGATTTTCAACTGTTTTGTGTTCAGCTTATGAAAACTGATGCATTCATGCTCTGCTATGGCCCACTCCTATCTATTTCTGCCTTCCCCTCCCCCCTCCTCCCAATTTATGTGGCAGTTCTGAAATCCTTTTTCCTTTTATATATTTTCATCGAGCCACTGACCATGCTACAGTCTAATGTGTTGGGGCTCTGATCTCCCATCATTGTCATTTCTCAATGACTCTGGTGTTTGGAAGACGGCATTTAATTTGGGCACCACTGCCAGCAGTTCAGTTCATATATGTATATTAAAGTGTAGGCGTATATATGTATATGGCTGGAAGTATTATTAAGGGAGAGAAAAAACCTAGTTCTTTATAGTGTTGATTAAGTGGGGTTGGACTGGACCGGTACCATAGAGACTGAAGATTCCGGGTTAGCCACAGACTTCACCGGATAGCTTTGGGATGCCCATCTTCCCTCAGAGCAATCTATCTTACAGGATTGCTTTGTAAGGTGTAAAATAAATAGAAATCATCATGCAAGCTGCCTCGACCGGTATGGGTATCTGCACAAAAAACAACAACCGCAAAACCTAACTGTATACTATCATAAGAAGCCAGAGTAGAACAAAAGCCTAAACATTTAATTTTCGAAGGAAACACGCTCAAGCTAAAAGAGAAAATACGAGACTATTGTGCGTATCTCTCATGTTGAAATGGTCCTCTGCTTTAACTATATTGCAAAATTATGCTTATACATACATTTTTAATAAGTAATATTAATGAAGTGGTAAAAAAGCAGGGGTCAGCCAGTCTTTCGCAAAATGGAATTGCCTATTTATGCCTGGCTGTTGCACCTAAGTATTCCATGTGCACAAAAATCTTTGCAGAAACAAAAGGGAGCAATGGATTTTAAACTGGCATTCTCCTCAGTCCAAAACCGTTTTGATCTCATGCAAAGCAGAGCAGGTTTTCTTACTTTCTGATAGCAGCAAAACAGACATATCAGGAGCATCCATGTGCCAATCAATCATACATTTTGCAACAGAAATACAGTTAGCTTATTTGTGGATTCAGGGATACACAATGAAACCAACATATTTTAATATTAATTCTTGATAATATTCTTTTCCAAACTCTTGTATATCACTTTAATAACACTGGGGGAATTTTTATATGCGCTAATAAAAGAAAAATAAGGTGAGGTAAAACAATATTTTTATAGTACTTACCAACTAACTCCTGGGGATCCCTCTTTTCTAGTTCTGAAAAGTCCTAAGTGCAAGCAAAGAAGAAAAAAACAACAAAAGATTAGCAAAAAGCCTGTATGGTATTGAGACTTTGTGAATTCCTGAATGTAGAGTGTTTATTACCCAAGTTTATGCAATAAATTGCTACTCAGAGGCTCACAATACAAATGCTTGGCATGTGCAACCAAGAGCCTTAATTTAGAACAAAAAGGTTAAACATCAAGTGAATTGTAGAAAATCAGGTTCAACCATATTCCTAATGTATCATCTCATGAAATTTTACAATTGAATGCAATAACTATTATTCCAGAAATGTCTTTGAACTTTAAGGCAATTTATGTTGCTGTCAGAAGGCCAGTGCCAAATTTAGGTTTGATTTGAAATAATAAAAAGGGGAATCAAAGAGCTTGAAAAAATATCTTTCCAAATTGGGAGAATGAGGTATTCAAATTTCAGGGTAAGATGCTGCACAACGCAGCAAAGCAATCTAACTTTATGTATATGCTCACATGGTCTGAGGTGATGGTACTTAACAGGAAAGTGACATGGGATTATGGTGGATAGCTTAATGAGTTTAATAACCCAAGGCTTGGTTGCTGTAAAAAAAAAAGGAAAGTTCCATCATGAGAATCCTTAGGAGTGAAGTATAAAAGCTAGTAGGCGTGAAGAAATATTGTTTTACTTTTCTGTTCTCCACATCCCCAAAAAGAGTCAGAAATGGATAAAATTCTTAGAGAGTAAGAGCTTTTGAAAAAAGATTATGGTAATGGGTTGTTTTTAGGCTTAAGGAAAGGACAAATAAAAGGGATATGATTGTCTGGATATCAGTTATGCGTGATTATGGAGAAATGAATAAACAAACTTTTCTCCCACCCGCATAATGTCATCATTCATGAGATATCAAGCACCGATCAATGCAGCAGTTGAATACAGATAAAAGAAAAAAAAACTATTTCTGACAAGCAAAACAATGGAATTTACTGATACGTATGATACAGTTGGCAGTAACAATATAGATTCTCATTATAATATGGGAAACCTATAGGTTGTCTGGTTAACTGATTAAAATAAAACTACTGGATTAGTGTTCACAAATGAAACTAAAGTTAATAACTTGCAGAGAACCCAATTTTAACACAATGTTGAAATCATTATTGAGAAAAAAATTGTTCACACATTTTTGTAGGCAAGACCGTACAGATATGAACTTGAATGTATTTGAAGAGAACAGGACTTCCGGCCCTACGACTGATTAGATTCAGCTGATAGCGTGACAGCACCAAGTCTGTTATAGCTCAGCTTTATGTTTACAAACAGAAGAATTTACTCAGAACACTCCTGAAATATTAAATGCAAAATATGAGAAAGTAGGAGGAAGGGTGCAAGGGACATGAAGAAAAAAGAAAGGTATAAAAGCATAAATTCTTATTAAATGAATTTAATAAGGACTTTTATAATTTGCCAAGATTTTTAATATCCAGGGTTTGTCTAGCACGGCACCAATATTATTCATTCAAATAGGAAACACTGCCCATTTGTTGCCTAGCAATATGACAGTCACAAATACTACTCTTTCTGTTTCAGGTGGGCATAGCAGAGGATTTTGTTTTAGAAGGCCAATGTTCAGTAAATTTGGAAATTGGCTCTGCGAAATCCATGATAGCAACATAACCTTTTCTAAAGAACCTCTAAGGGATTTTAAGACCTTTTCTCAATCACTAAAGAAAGTTAAATAACTTTATATAGTCTTTTCCCCCCCAAAAGTTGCATGGTTAGAAAAATGTTTAGGTCATAAATAGGAAGAATTCTTTCTTTCTTTCTTTCTTTCTTTCTTTCTTTCTTTCTTTCTTTCTTTCTTTCTTTCTTTCTTTCTTTCTTTCTTTCTTTCTTTCTTTCTTTCTTTCTTTCTTTTCTTTCTTTCCAACATTTTGCTGCAGCAAACACTGACTGCTTTATTTCTCTGTACAACTGTCTACAATTCATAATACACATTCAAACTGTACTAAAGTCAAATGTTAAATGTCAAACTACATATTTAAAGCTGTCCCTATACTGAGATTCCAGTTGCACAGGCAATTTTCAAAATAAAGGCAGGGGTAATAATAAAGGCTACAAAACATAAAATCTGGGAAATTTTACAATTTGATATTCAAAATATATTAAACTAGCAGGCCAAAAATCAAAATTGTCAAAATAAAACAAAGCTATGGTCAATGTTAACTTTGAAAACAAGTAATGGCAACATCATTTTAAAAGAAGCATTTCCTTTTCATGCTCATAGATATGGATGCCTCTTAGAAGATGCCTATAATTATCTAAGCATAAATTTTGGATCCTGAGCATTTTCAAAAAAAATGGGGAAAAAAAGAGTTTGCAATGATGTCAGCTGGAGACTGACTACCCATCTCCATATTTTAAAACAAGATCTAACATACCAAGTACGTTTGCATTCATAATTGAAGACTGCCTGGACAAGTCCCTGCAATTTTTTGGCAAGGCTTTTTAGAAGTGATTTGCTATTGCCTCCTTCCTGGAGCTGAGAGAAAATGACTAGCCCAAGGTTATCCAATTGGCTTACTGCCCAAGACAGGACTAGAACTCATCCAAGTTTCTAGCCTGATGCCTTAACGACTACACAAAACTGGCTGTCACAATAAGAAACTGTTCCTGTCCTATTCAAAGGGAAAGAACAATTAAAATGCAGTTGTCGTTATCTTTTATTGTTCTCATCATGGGTAAGTATATATTGCTGTGTACAAAGGGTAGTAAACAAAAATTTAAAAGCCCGATGATCCCATCAGAAAGAGATTGTCCTGAGAATCTCACAAACAAGGCAGGAAAAATAACAACCTTTCCACCCCTTGTGTTTGTCTTTTGTTGGAATCCAGAACCTATGATGAACATAGGTTCTAGTCTATTCTCAAATATAGCAGTATAGGTAGAAATTTCAACTACTGATTCAACCAAAGAGTATGTAATTTTACCAGGAGTTACACAGAAGAGAAACGTAGCAAATGGAATTACATCATTTGGCAAAAAGGTTCAACACTCTCTAATTTTCTTGGGCACCAGCTTTTAACTGTGTGGAAATCTCTCTTAGTTCCCATTTCCTTATATTAGAACAAGTAACCTATAAAATAAATTTACTGTAAATTTACTGAGGAGCAGCTTCTCTAAGTTTAAGGACTATATTGTTCTAACTGCACTCTTCTAGTCTGAATTTGGTACCACAATGCACATGAAGTTTGTGTTTCTTACTCACTGCAGGTACAGCCCGCACACACTTCTAGTTGGAGATCTCATGCCAATTTAATCAAAAGCAGCTTCAGTGTTAGCCCTACTTTTAATTTGAAAATATTTTAATAGTCATGATTTTGGAAGATCACTACTGTAGCCTTTTGAAAAGACTAAAGGGAAGCATCTCATTCACTGAGTTAATTTGAACGATAAATAAAAACCAACTTAAGATCTCCTTGGCCACAGTGGCCTTCTCTTTCCAATACAAGTGTTAGATTTTGTTCAATGTACAAAGCTATAGAAATAAACCAGCTGCAAACCATAATTTACAAAGTTAATTAATATGAACTACTTATCTTAATAAATTATGGTATTATAATTAACATTTGGAAATTCCTCCTGCCTGCAGTTAATCTAAAAAAGAAACTTGTACTCTACAAGATCCAATCTGAGTCAATCACCGGGACCAGAGGTTTAGTCTTCTTGAGCTTTCAAATTCATGAAGGAGCCCATCCACAAGGAATCCTTCCATTCCCCATCATCCAGTCAGAGCTGAACTATGACTTGGACAACTGAGAATTTCCATAGACATCTTCAGAGAACTTCTTTCTGCTGGAATGTTTGTTTTGGGCTATTCTATGCATCCTATTTATGTAGTGCAATCCTACAGGTTGATTGGTGTGGTGACGGCCAGGGATTGGCTGTTGTTTCCTTGTGCTGCCAAGTCCTCTTCTACTCTGTCTATGGAGATTCTCAATCATCCAGGTCATGATAGGCCCAAAGCTGCTTTTCCAAAAGTCAACTGGACTTTCTTGGTTTTTTTCCCCTCTTTCCCCTTGAAAACATCTTCAGTTCTACTCTATTCTACTCTCTTCCTCAAAGCTCTGTATGAAGTATATGGAAATCCAGGAACAGGAAAAGCAAAGCTTATATCTATGGCACTCCATTACGTACAAACATTATGTATGCCAATGCATTTTAAAGAATTTATTTTAAAACATTACCACTATATACACTAATTACTTCTTTTAGTGTTTGGATTGACTCCTGTATCTTTTCATATTTTAAAGGAAAAATATACTGGACTCATTTGGTTAAATTTGACCAATAGAAAATTACTAGAAACAGATATAATCCCCCCTCCAATTGGACTAATAACCCCTTTTAATCAAAATATAGTGGCAGCCAAAACATGGATTAAAACTTAGAACTAAAACTAACTGTAGTCTTTGGAGATTTAAGACATATCAAAACCATTAGTCACATAAAAAATACAAGGTTCTCCTAAATAAAATCAACCTTCAAGAGTTCATCTTGCCCAAAGGATATGAATTTTACTGAAAGTGGAAAAAAAAACAGACTTCCAGTTTGAGCTTCTTTGGCGACAGACCGAAACCTCGTCTCTGCGAGGGTTCGATCCATGCTCGCCGCTGGAGCGCCCGGAGCTGGCTGGTTTTGGGGCTAAGCCACCCCGTAGAAATGGTGAAGAGGGGAGTGACTGCCAGCAGGGTTGAGGAGAGCCGCATCTCTCCTACCCAGCTGGCCATTACTCCCTTTCCCG
Organism: Pseudonaja textilis; assembly: GCF_049901715.1. Lineage (NCBI taxonomy): Eukaryota > Metazoa > Chordata > Lepidosauria > Squamata > Elapidae > Pseudonaja > Pseudonaja textilis. Next base: position 107,981,298 of record NC_141991.1, read on the forward strand.
AAGGTGGTTGCAGCGGTGGTCAGAAATGGCCACCACAAAGAAGAACTCAACGAAAAAGAATGTGCAGGAGGAAGATAAGAAGAGAAAGTTTTGGTTGACCGGGTCAAACAGCAAAAGCAACAAATAAGGTACCCTGGAATTTAAACTTAACAACATTGTTCCCAAAGAATATTTTGAAGCTGCGAAGGAGAGAGAAGGGAAAGGATTAGGTTTTTTTTCTTCCTTTCCTTATACTGACAGCTAAGAGACTTAAGCAAGAAATTGAAAAAAAAAATCCACTTTGACATTAATAGGCATCTAAGCTGAAAATAAAAGTCAAAGGAATAATAAAGATTTCTGGACATTTAAAAGATTTTAAAAGCTGGAAAGGAGAAAAAAAAAAGAAGGGCAGGATCTGGAAAAATGGAGGAGACTGACTGGAATTAAGGAACGGAACTGTAATTAAAAGGAACACAGTGAAATTTTAATAAGATTCCTTAAAGATACATTTTAATGGAAACTTGGTAACAAAATAATAGAACACCAGGGAAAGTGGAAAAAAGAAGCAAGTAGAAACAGCCTTGGACTATTTGGATTACTTGGTGATTTTTGGTTTTTGCATCTAGATGACTAAAATTAACTGAGTGGTTGTTTAAAAGTTTTTAAAATGGTATCACTCTTAGAAGAACTGAAAATGAAACTTTAAAAATGGCAAGAAGATGCACAAGAAGGGAGAAGTTCTTTTGGCTTCGTATTTCAATTCTTAGAAAAGGAGATTTGGAACTATGAGAAGCAACAAGAAACGCTTGCAGAACAAGAAGATTGGGACAAAGAAGAAGCCATCTTTAATGATCAAATGATTTTAAGTGGGGGGAAAAAAGAAAAGGCAGGAAAGAGAGTGAAAGGTTTAAGACTAGAAAAAACAACCAAAAAGAAGGACAATTTGAAAGATAAGTATAATATTAGAAAGCAACAGAAGAGGGGATTACAGATGAGAGAATCAGAAGTAGAGGGACGAGGGGGTAAAAAGGGGAGGGAGAAGAAGAGGGGGAAGAAGGCAAGGAAAAGAAGTTGTAAAAGACAGAAACAAGAAATGGAGAAACAGGGAAAAGATATAAGGATTGTAACCATATGTTTGTTTAGAGATAATGGGTGAACATTTAATTGTAAAAGGGATTCTGCAAAGGTACATAAGATAGCATTGTTATATTATAAACAGAAGTAATTTTAGAAAATACGATGATGGATAAAATATTTATTGTAATGTAGTGGGATGTTTGTTAATAAATAAATGAATTAAAATAATTGAGAGAATTAAAAGGGAACATTTTTAATTATTAGTAATGATTTATAAAAATATAAGTATGACATATGGAAAAAAAAGAATTAACCATGGAAAGTTTATAAGTGTTCCCAAGGAAGTATGATACTCAATTGAAAAGAAATGTGAAAGATGTTAAGATTTTAATGCATATTAATGATAGAATTGAATTGGAATAGAATGTGTGTTTTATTTACATATATATATATATATATATATATATATATATATATATATATATATATATATATATATATATATTTATTTTCTTTTAAGAATATAGTGTCTATTTTAAGAATGTACCAAGCAGAACCCAATTGGAAGTTATGTATTATATTGAATGCTATAATCTTAAAGCTATACATTGAAGCTTAAATAAGAGTTTGAATGGATAAAATTAAAGGATATAAAGGTGTCTTACTCTAATTGGTAACTACAGGGAAAAATTTGCTTAATAAGAAAAGATAATATGAAATTGTAACAGGACAGACAAAAGTATAAATATGATTTGAATTGAGATAATTAAAACAAAGTTGAGAAAATTAAGAGGGGAAAAATTATGTAGAAAAATATAAAATGGTAATAAGATATGGAATAGAATATAAAAATGAGCATGAAATTGAGTTTTGTGTCTGTATGAAGAAGTGATAACCTGGGACCATGCTATTTTCAAAAAAGATGTTTTATTTGTATTTTGTTTTTGTGAAAACCCAAATAAAATTTTCGCAAAAAAAAAACAACCCAGAAGTTTTAAGACTGTACTAGTCCAAACCACAGCCTGCTATTGTAATATTAAAATCACTACCACTATCAAGTATAGTACACCTTTGGGAAAGCCATCATACACAGCTTTCAGTTTCATTTCAGACGTTTAAATCAATCACATAGATATCAATGACAAAGAGACATGATAACCAATCAGAAGTAGATTCACCAAAGTTACCATTGGCAAACTGGCTTTGGCATTTCGAATGTGCTCTTGTAACACTTTTAACATGGATTTTATATAGAGTTTTCCAATCAAGAGGACCCTCTTGAATTTTTCCTCTGACTCTCTCGAGACAAAATCAACAGTTGACTTAAAATCAACAAAGACTGACAAAAGGGAGTTTCTAGCTAAAAAGAATATTTTCTGGCTAAAAAGTGAAGGACGAGACAGTATGGAACACTTATCATATATTCTACACATATGCGGAATTTGGAAATTGTTAGAGCAGGTGCTTTTCTGATAGTTTTTATAGATGCTAGACGGGGGGAAAATATTTCCAGGATAGTCATTATGCACTTTCAGATCTTTCTGATAAAAAGACATTTGGCCTTCTTTATATGATAATGACGTTCTTCAGATTCAATTCTATAAACCTAGTGATTCATCATTAGTAATATGATTGAGAATTTATGCTGCAATAAAAAAAGCTGGCTGTTCTTTTGGAGCCTGGTGAGTAATATGATAGCTTTTTAATTTTTTTTACCTTTCCTTTATCAGTTATTAGATAGGTGTATTGTACAGATACTGGTTTTTAATATCCTAAATTCAGATGTGGTACTATCTATGGAGGGAGGAAGGAAATCATACAAATGAATAATTTCTGACAATTAGGCTGCTAGAAATTTGTCTCCAGTCTAAGAAACCATTTTTGATGAATATCACAAAAAGTGCCCTCTTACAAAGCATGTTATGCATAAATCTATCAAATCTGGTCCATAGTGGCGGCTTTTTCATTTTCCTCTTCAGCATGGCCCTGGCAATTCAAAATCAGATCTACCGTACCTAAGCCTGAGTCCATCCTAAAGATTGGTTATGGTTTTAAAAAGAAGTCTATGTAGCGTTTTGTTAACAATCAACATTATGTGAGAGAAAGACTGCAAGATATTCATGGGGGACAGATTTTTGATTATGCTTATATCACTGGAGAAAAATTATTCTCGCTAAATAAAAATGTTACCACCAGACTAGCTACATGTCTTGTTTTGGGATAGATTATGTTACAAAAAATATCAATTATGTTACTCTGCATTTATCAAAATACTGAATAACAACAAGTTATACATTAGATAAACTGCTTTATTATCCATTAAATCAATAAAAATACCCTTTTCTAGGGTATAATAATTTTAGACAACGAGAGTAATGGAAGCTAACTAACCTTTTTTTCAGGTCTGAAAGTCATATAAAGTGCTTCATTGCCTACCTACTTTACTGAACAGAAAGCTAAATTTCAATTAATTTAGTTAAAATAAAGTTTGTACTTTTTTCCCCATTCAAGTTCACAGCTTTGTAAATTTTGTCCATGGATTCAGGTTAAGAACTCACGGTCTACTCTACACCATGGAGAAATGGACCAAGAAATTCCATATACAATATGGTCTTGATGGTAGAACATAATGCTTAAGCAGCTCTTCACTTGGTTGCCACTAATAAGCAGCTATTTGTAAAGTTACCCAGGTAGTAAGACTGTGAAAAAGAAGATATACTGATACACAACCATCAAACATCTTACTAACAGTGTATACTACAAAAGTCTAGAAGCATTTTAGGAATGGCCCAGTTAGGTGGCAGCACCTTGTCAATCATGGCTGATTTTAAAAAGTAAAAGCAAGGTTGGACCTGACTAGAATTTGCATTAATTACCCCAAGGAAATGCCAAGGTCAGAGTGGGAAGTCAAAAAGTATCACAGAAGAATGCAACTACAAACCAGCTTTATACTGTTGTCAGAAAACAACACGGGTGTGTCCATAAACTCATCAATGATCACACTTAGCATGAAAGGCACTTTTAATCAAGTTTTTCCTGCACATTCCAAACCTAGAAATCTACCTGAATTCAATGGGGGGAAATCACGCTGGAGATCTAAGTGACATGGCAGATTCATTTTATGAAACTTCTTGGTATACAGAAGCTTCCAACACGTTAGTTACATAGATTTTTGTGTACATGAAGCTTCAGTGGGAGAATCCTGTATTTTTTTTTCCTTTGCCCAACACTGGTGGTGGTGGGGAGGTGGAATGCTAGGGAAATGAAAGCCTTCAAAGTATTTCCTATGGGTGTATCCTGTTTGCCAGCTTTATGACAAGGCTCCAGGCCAAATGCCAAACTAGAAGACAGTTAAATTTGTTTGAAAGGTTATGGCTTAGTGGAAACAGAGCAGGCTATACTGTGAAGAAATTTATATATGCCTCGATCTAGAAATCTGATTTTCTAGGTTTCTGCAGGACAATCAAGTTTATTCTACAAAAGAAAGTAGCAATTTGTTTGCAAATGAGAAGGAGCAACTATCAAGGAACATTTTATTCCTTAAATGCTAATGTTTAACAACATCATAGTACAATAGCAGCAAAAGATTACTTCTGCTTTTATTTTTAATATGTATTATCAATACAGTACAAATCCACAGCACTTAAATAGTAGACTCCCGATCAAGCCAACAAGATTTGGTAAAATATGATTGGATATTCAAAGATTTTAAAAACAGGGATTCCTAACATTAAGTCAGCAATAATGAATTATAAACCCAGTCCCATCATCAATACATTTTATTACAGTGAAGTTCACTAGACAACAAGGTATGATGGAAAGAAACTCTTTTACAAATTATGGCAAATGTTTCAACAACTCAATGCAATAGCTTCAAATTTTATACAGGCCAACATTATATATACAAGTAGTCTTCTACTTGCAACAGTTCAGTTCATTTTAGTTGTTTAGTTACAACACTGGAAAAAGTGACTTACGTATGACCATTTTTTATAAATTGGACTGTTTCAGCATCCTTGTGGTCATGTGATCCAAATTCAGACACTTGGCAACTGACTTTTACTTATTACAGTTGCAGTGTCCCAGTATCAGGTGATCACCTTCTGATAAGCAAAGTCAATGGGGAAGCCAGATTCACTTAACAACCGTGTTACTAAGAACTGCAGTGTTTCCCTTAAGAACCGTGGCAAGAAAAGTAATAAAATAGAGCACAATTCACTTAACTGCCTCGCTTAACAACAGAGATATGGAGCTCAAAGTTGTTGTAAGTCGAGGACTACCTGTACACACATACCTTTTCAAAACAAGGGTTGCATTTTTATTTTTCTATGCAACCTGAAATATTTGCACCAAGCATAAACTAGCCAAATCAGCAAAGCTTGTGGGATAACCACTAACCCTGACTAATAATTCAGGACAAGTGATAATAAGCCCGGAATGTTTAAAACTGCTATATATTCTAGGCAAGGTTTATTTTATACTTTTACCCAGTAAAGTTTTTCCTTGGTTTCTTCTTGGCCCACTTTTTGTTTTGTTGAACATAAAATTTGGGAAAGGGTTCTGTCAACAGTAGCTCAACGTTGTGTTTAATTGTTCAATATTTTATAAATGTTTAACTGAACCCAGGATGTATGCTATCATTAACACATTAGTTCTATTTTGTGTATAACTGTTAGGAACAAAACCAGTTAAGAATGGCAGACTTCAACTGTTCCTGATTAGTTACAAGGCCAAAATTCTTTACAGTTTTCCAGCATCTGCTAGCTTTAGTAAGATGCTACAGATGCCTTACACTCTCTCCAAAATGACTACCCACTCCCTAATCTGCAGCTATATTTGGACATCTACTATTTACTTAAAATTATTTCTCACTGGAAAAAAAAACCAGGAAAAAGGCACTTTTCTGAACACGTTTAACAAACACTGGAGACTCTCGTGGAAGAAAGGAAGCCTATTATTAGCTTGGATGTGAGAATTCCCTCCTCTACAAATACTTAAAATACTATAAATGCTCAGGTCAGCCAAGTAGGTACCATAGATTTCATTTTGCACAAGTAAACGTAAAGCTGTTTACTAAGCAATAGATTGGGAGAATACCCTCAGTCTGATTCTTTCCAAATAATTCAGAAAACTAGCTGGAACACTGTCTAAATAACCAGAAATGTGGAACCATTCACATTTACTCTGGTTTGTTAGACAGGCAGATTTTTTTAAAAAAACTAAAGATAGTCAACAGTCAAGGAGGAGGAATGAAGCATCAGTTTGCCCATCTGAGTTGTCAGATTTGTCAGGAAGGGGCACATGGGGAGAATAATAATGTAATGTAATAATATAAGCCAATGCAAAAAAAAAAAAAAAATACAATTTCTCCTTTGGAAGCCACACCACACCCATGTCAGCAATGTGTGGTATTCAGAACTGAACGAGTCAGGGGGTTGTTGTAGCTTGTACTTCTGCTAAGGAAGGACCAAGCAGGCATGTAAGAGACATGCCTTAACCTCTAAAAAGTACAGAAAAAACAAGAAAAGAACCTACAAAGCCCCAGGAAAAATAATTCCTTGTTCCCTTTTATAGTATAAAGAATTGGGGAGAAAGGACAATTACATTGAAGGGATACTGGAGAACCTCTTTTTATGATTAATGCCTTAACGCTGGATGAAATTATACTATCTGTGGTAGGTTATTATATAGCCACTGTCATTAAGTGAATCACTGCAGTTGTTCAGTTAGTAACATGGCTGTTAAGTGAATCTGGCTTCCCCATTAACATTGCTTGAAAGAAGGTCACAAAAAGTGATCATGGAACGTTGGGACACTGCAATTGTCATAAACATGAACTAGATGCCCTATGTCTGAATTTTGTTCAGACATAGTATAGTATCAGTATCTATGGGGATACTGTAATGGTCATAAGTGCGAAAAACAGTCATCAGTCACTTTTTTCAGTGCTATTGTAACTTTAAAAGTCACTAAATGAACTGTTGTAAGTCGAGGGTTACCTGTAATTGAATATTACTGCCATGTCTCTTTCTCCTCATTGATTTTGCTTGTCAGCAGACAGCAGTGAAAGTTTGCAAAATGCTGATTGCATGACCATGGGCACAGCAACTGACAGAAGTAGGAGGACCAGTCCTAAGCACCACTCATTGAGCACCCCTGTCAAGTTCAAGTGGTTTCAGAACAAGTGGTCGCTAAGTGAGGACTACTCGCATTAGAAAGATATTGTACCATCACTCCTTTTTTAGGAACTGGAACATAAACACAGTCCTTTCAATAACAAGTCTAGGTCCAATGTATACATTAGTTCATACCTGGCAGAAAATCTGGTAATACAGAATATTCTCTCTTTAAAAACAAAACAAAAAAGAGCAATTCTCAGAATGTAAAATGTGCACTTTATCTTAGTATTAGGGGAAACTGTTTTCATGATATAATTATATGGCTTCTATCTTGTTTAAAAAGATATTTATTTTAATAGATATCTGTGCTGCAGAAATAGCTATTTGTTTCTGATTCTGTTTGTCAAACAAGCTTCTGGAAAGTTAGGGAAGGCCTCCGGAAAGAATAGAATAGAATAGAATAGAATAGAATAGAATAGAATAGAATAGAATAGAATAGAATAGAATAGAATACTTTATTGGCCAAGTGTGATTGGACACACAAGGAATTTGTCTTGGTGTAAATACTCTCAGTATACATAAAAGAAAAGATGCATTCGTTAAGAATCAAGAATCATAACATACAACACTTAATGATAGTCATAGAGTACAATCAGCAATCAAATCATACAAGGAAACAGTCAATATAAATCGTAAGGATATCACAAGTGGGAGGGGATGGGTGATAAGGAATGATGACAAGTTTTAACAGTTATCGTAGTGCAGACTTTGTAAATAGTTGAACAGTGTTGAGGGAATTATTTGTTTAGCAGAGGGATGGTTTTCGGGGAAAAAACTGTCCTTGTGTCTAGTTGTTCTGGTGTACAGTGCTCTATAGTGTCGTTTTGAGGGAAGGAGTTGAAACAGTTTATGTCCGGGATGTGAGGGGTCTGTAAATATTTTCACAGACCTCTTTTTGACTCCTGCAGTATACAGGCCCTCGATTGAAGGCAGTTGGTAGCAATTGTTTTTTCTGCAGTCCTAATTAAATCCCCTGAAGTCTGTGTCTGTCCTGTTGGGTTGCAGAACCAAACCAGAAAGGGAGTTTTGGGGATGTTTATACCTCAGTTGCTACAGAAAGTCTGAATCAATCTCCTTTTTAGTAAAATTCTTAGGGGTGGGTTTTAAAATACACCACTGTTCATCTTTTCTACAGCTAGAACAAATTTATTTTAATTTCCTACTTCTGATGCTAAGCATTATTTTATGCTTAAATTTTACTGGTGGTTTCACAAGGGGATTTGTCTACATAAAAAAGGATAAAAATATCAACTATATTTTGCATGTGGGAAAAAGAAAACCACTGTAAACCATAGACTGGATCAAATATCCTAAGCTTGTGAGTTTTAATTGTAATTAAAGAGAGGCTATACCTTTGGTAGAGCATAAGCTCTGTATACAAGAGATCCTAGGGTTATTTCCTAGCATCTCTAGACAAAGATAGGAAGTACTCCTAACAGGGACCTTGAACGCTTGTCACTATTATTGTATACAACACCAGATGAAATGAGCCAATGGCACGATTCTGGATAATGAAGCATTATACTTCATGAATTTGACAAAGGAATTCTATGTGACAATGTATGGAAATTGAAAAATGACAAATAATAAGTATAGGCCCTTAATTGAATTCCTGATTTTTATGTAAAATACATTATTAGGAATAGATTGCCCGAGAATTAGTTCATAATTCAAAGACCAAAGATTTTCAATAGACTCGCAATCATCTAACTGGAAAGAAAACAGAATTCATGATACAATAGTTGGTAGTTAGTAATCAAACATTTAAACTTTGCCACTCATAAAGCAATCATTAACATGTACAAAGAGGAAATGCTAACAGTCATTCTTACTTGGAACCACACACATTCCATTGTGAACTGAAGGTTCTTATAATCTTTCCTACAAAGTCTATAATTTCCCTTAACTAATAGAGTTACTTGATGGCTATTTTAAAGAAAGTATGCAGAGCTGGAATTAGGAACATTTAATGAAAATATGGCTTCAACAAACAAGATGCTAATGTATAACAAATGTAACATCCTGCAACATTTATATATGAAAATACTGAGAATCCATGATAAAAGGAAGAACCAAGACATTTTAGTGTCTGAGACTATATCCATCTCTTCAAAATATAGCAGTCATTAGTCAAACAGGCTTTCAGGTAAATATTTAACTATTAGCCTATATTTAAATTAGACTTGATGGGTAGAGTTATTCCAAACTTTTTCATATGGATTCAACATGGTCATTCATAAGCACCATGTTGCTTTTGGACACAAGGCAGCTAAAAATGTTTAAATGTTTTGCACGTCTATCATCTGTAAATCATATATAAGAAAAAATATTACATCAACACTGCAGATCTTTACAATTCACATAGTTCCCCAGTGCAAAGAATAAATTGGATCAAGGTTGTAATAATAAATAAATCTAACTTCTAAGATTAAAGGCTGAAAATTATGGCTAGGGACTCATATTTTGCTCTGTACATATGTGTTTATTTAAGCCAGGTTTCCAGCCTGACAATATTCCCAATAAACAATTAAAAGGAAAGTAGCAGGGGATTCTACTGCAGGCACTCCTTATGAATTAAGTGTTAAAGGTGGGTACTGAAATGGGTTCATGGCATGACTCTATTGATCAATGGGTTTATGTCAATCACATCAGACTAGTCTTAATGGGTATACCAGTAGTTAATCATTCCGCTGAGAACACTCCCTGAAAAGCTTACGCAGAAGAGTTAGTCATACCTATTGTATTACTCTATGGTCATAAATCTGTGATTATTATTCAAAATTCTTTCCAGACTGGTATAACATCAAAGCTACAAGGATTTTGGATCATTCAAAACAACTGTATTTACATGATTATTTTTATATCAGCTTTGTACAATAAAAGCCTTTCTTTTAAAGGCTGTCCTCAACTGCAGCTAGCCTAGCCCTGGAGCTAAGGAGAAAATTGCTACTTGACATCCATGTCTGAATTTATAAAGCTGACTTGGACATGCTGTTCTGTTGTTCAGCATGACTAAAAAGCTTCAAAAAGCAGCCTTTTATAAAAGAAAAACAGTCTCCAGAAAGAGAAAAAAGTAGTTTAAAAAACAAAGCAAAATCAAATCAGCTAGCATTCATATATAGAAAACCTGGATTTAGATATTAATTGGTTCAATATAAATTGCAGAAATTATAGAAAGGAGGATCTTTATAACTTTAAAAATGTTTTTGAAAAATAGAAATGTATACCCACCCGAAGAGAAATAATTGCTAAGTTTATTTTTCAAAACATTCAGTTCAGATCTTTTTTATACCCTCATCTACTAGGCTTATTTGTACTATTATATTTGGAGCATTAGTCAGGCTCGTTAAATTATCAACCTGGGTTTGCCAGTTGAGTCATTCAATTGATACAGCTTGTTGTAATGAAATCAGAGGTTTAGAAAAATTAGTGAAGAAATACTGCCACTACATGGACAACACCGTTAATTAACCACAGTTTTTAATTAATGTTTTAAGTCTCAGATGTTTTAGATATTGACAGGCATACATTTGGAAAGAAATATAACTTTAGGATGCTTTAAAACACTCCACAAGTATTTTCCTAAGTACACAAATAAACCAAATAAATATCTCGTATATAGACAGAGAGAGAAAGCATCTAATCAACATCGCAATAAGACATTTAAATCCTGAATCTGAAGCTCAGTAGTTCCTCTTCCCATTTTGCCTCACAACAAAAATCCTTGTAAAAGAGGGCCTCATCCAAGTCATACAAATTTGGTATCAAATTATAATGGACATATTTTAGGATATTTGTGATTGTTCAGGATTCGGTCTAAAATATTTGAATATGTGAAGCAATAGTTTAACTTCAACCAAGTGACAGTAAGGAAACAGATAAAATTTGTCGAAAATAGATTATAATGCCTTCTTACAGCAGGTCTATACATCTCTCTGATTTATAACAATGTATATGGCTGGACAACAGCTTATATTCCACATTTATATAGCTTCAGCAGGTATCACCCCAGCAGGGTTGATATGTAGGTATACATTTAAAAGTTATATATGTACTGAGAAACTAAAAATTAATTCAAAATCTAGCAACATAAAGCTCCCAGGAGATCAGCTAGTTGAATCTTGATCTTGGGCTAGGAAGATTGTAAAATATAGAAAGTAAGAAATACATGCACAAGCACAGTGATCAAATAGAAATGAGAAAGAGAAGAAGCATTTTGCCCTACCAAAAATGTTTCATGTGGGAAACTGGCAGGAGAGAGAAAGGAAGGAAAGTTCTGCAGACACTGACATCCCCTAGTTGGGCTTCAGTGCATATTTCAAATCAGTTCTACCAGTTATTCAAACAAATTGGGGTTGGAAGATGGGGACTGCTTAACACAGAAGATTGTGAACTTATTGCTTTGGTTGATGGAGGTGGCCACATATTAATACAAGTGGCCACTAAGTAGCAGCATCTACAAGATAGTTTCACGGGACTAGCAATCTTCCTCTCTCTATGAACCTTTCAGCTTCTCTTGAACTATTTTAACAAATTCTGATTGCAAGAGAAAAATCTGCTTATCATTTTACATATACATAAAGCAATGCTATTCATCATTTAATAAAAGCTGAACAAATGGTGGTTATGACTGGTCCTTGAGTTCCAGACATCTTGGCCATTCCCATGGTCACGTGATCACAAGCTGGATGTTTGGCAAGACGTGTGCACTTATGACCAGTTGTCCAAGCGCCCCACGATCACCTGATCATCATTTACAACATTCCCTGCCAGCTTCTACAGAAAGTCAATGGAGAAGGTTACAGGTTGCTGGGGTAAGTTTCTGCCATCCCCTCTGTGCCCACACTGTGATGGTCATTTGCACACCAAAGCACCCACCCCAATCCCTGCTGTGCCTCCCTCATACTCTTGAACATCCCCTTACACATAACCCATTCCACAGCCCCATGCACTATTATGTGGAAAGGGACATAATTTGAGCATTGCCACAGCCCTAAATATTTAGGAGTCACTCTAGCTAGGGCTCTAACATATAAGCAGCACTGTAGCAACATTAAACCAAAGGTCAGTGGACTAAATAATAACCTCAGGAAATTAATGAGCTCTATCTCGGGTGTCAAACCAAGGATCCTTAAGACAATAGCTCTAGCTTTTTCCCACTCAACAGGTGAATACACCCACTCAATCTGGTAAAAATCAACACATGCTGGTAAAGGAGATATTGCTCAGAATGAAGCTAGCAGAATTATTACCGGATGCCCTAAATCTACTGAACATAAAATCTATCACCTAGCCAGCAGAGAAGCAGCAGCACGCAGAGGGAGACTCAAATCATCAATATTTAGACAACACCTTCTCTATGGCCTACAATCAGCTCAGCTGAGACTAAAATCCCGGAAAAGTTTCCTTAGGTTGACAGAAGAATTTGAAAGCAGAGTGCACCAATGGAAAGTTGCAAAGAACCAACACTGGATGGAACCAGTGGAGGAGCTGGGACCTGGGTCTGACAAAAACTGGGAAGTATGGAAATCATTGAACAGAACTGCACAAGAGTACAACAAAATCCAGAGACACTCTGAACAAATAGTTATCCGACTGCTTCTGCTCTTTGTGATTGTGGTAACTTGCAGGAAAAACATATGTACCTTTCTGCCCCGATCAGTGTACACTTGAGAACCTCATGGAAGCATGACACAATGCAATTAACGTTGCTAGTTTCTGAGCAAGATCTGTTTAATTTGTACATATTTTAATTTTGTATTTTATTTTTTAAGCATTATATCATATGGTATGACTTATTTTACTTGTGATGCTTCTGACACAAATAAACAAACCCCATGCCCTTTCCCCGACTCACATGGCACCTCTCAGACTCCATGCACTGTCTCTGACCCACACAATGCTTCTCACCTACTCCCTCATACCTTTCTAAACCAGCATCTCTCGCACACCCCCTTGCACCTTCCCTAACCTGCGCAGGGAGAGAAAAAGAATAAGGGCAGGATCTGGAAGAGGGAGGAGACTGCTTGGAATTAAAAAGAATCTACAGTAAAACTTCAACAAGACTTCTAACAGATACATTTTACCTGAAACTTTGCAACTAAACAGTAACCCCAGGAAGAGAAAGTGAAAAAAAAAGCAAAAAGAAACAGCTTGCGTGTATTTGGATTATTCGGTGATCTTTGGATTCTTGGTTATTATATTTGAATGACTAAAATCAATTGCGTGGTTGTTTAAACATTTATACAATGGCACCACTTCTGGATGAATTGAAAATGGAACTTAAAATGTACAAAGATGCACAAGAAGGGAAGGGTTCTTTTGGCTTCGTTTTTCAATTCTTAGAAATGGAGATTTGGAACTATGAGAAACAACAAGATACGACTGCAAAACAAAAAGACTGGGACAAAGGAGAAGGCATCTTTAATGAACAAGTAATTTTATGTGGGGAAGAAAAAGGAAAGGGGGGAAAGAGAATGGAGAATTTAAGATTTAAAAAAACAACCAAAGAAAAGAAAAATAATTCAAAAAATAAGTATAATACTGGAAAGCAACAAAAAAGAGGAATACAGATGAGAGAAATAGAGCAAGAGAGACAAGGAGGTAAAAAGGGGGGAGAAGAAGAGAGGGAAGAAGGAAAAGAAAAGAAGTTACAAAGGACCGGAGCAAGATATAGAGAAACAGGACCTATTTAGAGATAATGGGTGAAAATCTAACTGAAAAAGGGATTCTGTAAAGGTACATAAGATTGTATTGTTATATTAGTAATAGAAATAACTTTAGAAATTTGAAAACAATGTATGATTAAAATGAGGGATAAAATAGTTCGTGTAATTTAGTGAAATGTTTGTGAATAAAATAAATGAAATAAAATGAGAAAATTGAATTAGGAAGGAACGGGAACATTTTAATTAATGTTTTATAAAATATAAGTGAAGAGGGGGGGGAATTAATTATAGAAAGCTTATAATTGTTCCCATAGAAGTATGATATTTAATTAGAAGATAGAAGCTATGCAGAAAATGTAAAATAGTAATAAAATATGGAATAGAAAATAAAAATGAGCATGAACTTGAATTTGTGTCTGTACGAAGAAATGTAACCCGGGATTACGCTACTTTCAAAAAAGATGTTTTGCTTGTTTATTTCTTTGTGAAAACTCAAATAAAATTTACAAAAAAAAAAAAAAGCATAATATTGCATTTCCTAATCATTAATCAATCTCTGATATGGAAGATTAACTTAGTTACTCATAAAATTCAACTGCTCATATATACTTTGTAGAAGGAAAAGTGTGGTGAGTCTACGGTATGATCAAAATGTAGAAGTCTGGTAGCACTTTTTCTGACTAACCATATTTGCAGCTGATGAACTGCATTCACAAAATCTTACATCGTTTAATAAAAACCTGTTAGTCTGAAAAGGTGTTGAGTCCTCCTGACTTCTCAGGACATCTCAGGAGCCATCTACCACTCTCCAAACAAGAGTTATTATGTCAAGAATAGAAGATACAGATGACTAACTAAATCACGCTTTTATAAGCTTCGCAGTGTATTCCCATCCCATTATAATACTCTTCCAAATACCTTCAGATCATCAGCCTCAGGTTTTTCAGTCTCTGAATCGTCTTCTTCCTATAAGACAAAGAATGTACAGAATTAAGCTTTAAATTGTCAGCAAGTTGTGTATTTGGCAAGGGACTTGTACTAAATAGCCCAATTTTACTTTTTAATGCAGCTGGGCTGCTTTCTCAACTTCTTTCCCAAGCTCTGTTAAAACAAGCATTCAAGGAAATGTAAGCAAGTTAAGATTACTTCTAAGATGGCAGAGTTGATTTTAGGAACTCGTACAATACTGGGTTTCTTTTTTTAAAAAAAGGCATCACAAGTCAGCAGATAGGATAAATTTTATCAGTAGAGAATTATTTTTGCCAATTTTATTCTAATAAATAAAGCAGGTCACACAAACATGAGGACAATTAGCCATATACTTAGTGCCCTTCTGAGCTTGACGGTTTTCTTGCATACAATGGAACAATGAGAAAGAGCACTTTTCCAAAGACTAGCATATAACTACTACCATAGAACTGTATTATCAATCAATAGCATGGTTTTTCATTGCTAAACAACATCCCTGAAATTCTGTAACACTTCTACTTTAGAGTTCAATAAGTTACAGCATCCACATTTATTATCACATCCACTGTGTTTTCTGTAACTGAAGTTATCCAGATTTGCTACCCAGATTCTACTTTACGTACTTATTTCAAACTCAACATGAGATTAAATACTGAATAATCAGTTATAGGAATGCCTACAACAAAAAGGATCACCTAATTTTTTTGCTACATTATGAAATTTTAAAAATTACAAATATGCTTTCTTTAATATGAAGAATGGAATACCATTATTTAAAGTTAAGCTTAGAAGAATTTACAAACAGCATTATGTCATAACTCTGTAATTTAATTTTAACATAGCTGCATGAAACATCAATATTGTGGTAGAGGTTTGGGATGAGGTACCAATATTAATATTACTACTACACAATTCTCCCTCTTATTGCTACTATCTGATCTAAAAGAAATGGCAGGAATCTTGAACAGGTGTCCTGGATGTGTCTTGTATACAGTAATAACCATCTGCAGAGGATATCAAAATAAGCAAAATAGGAGACTTTTTGAGCAAATATACTGATGCATGCACACAAGTGGGATTTGCATTGTGATATTCAAATATTTGTATTATGATGTTTGAATAAGCCCCCATCTGCAGATGCTTTTGATAGCACTTATAGATTCTGCCAATCAGTGTAAAGATATAGAATCTCACTTAGATGAACTGTGCTACCTTTATGAACTTATTCTGAGGTGTTCATGCAACAGCATTAGCCTGAATATTGGATGTTGTTATCAGCTATAAAGCAAGCGGTGTTTTTTTTAAAACTGATTTCTCCTGCTTTAAATATCCTTGGGATTTATTCATATGGAAAAATGATTCTTCTTGAAATAAAAACTAAGTGTTTAGTCAAAGTAGATGAGCAATATACTTATTCTACTACTCAGATTAGCGTCCCTTTGTATTTTCAAGAGGTCATCCAGGAATGTCATATTACATTTCATTTTAAGCAGGAATCAGAAGTATTTTCATGCCACTCATTTATAAGAATTATATATCTAAATAATAGGTATTTGGAGATAATACAAAACTGAATAGAGATGCATATAGGAATGGAAAAGTTACAGGGAAACTTAACCCAAGCTGAAGGGATAATACATTATAAAAGGAGAACATGCTTGGGAAATGCCACAGTATATCTTGGTATAAATGATCACTTGAAAAACTGGCAATTTTGAAATACTGTTTGAAGACTGCTTTTAATTATCAATTTAGAGAGCTGCCCAATTCACAGTTGCAACTCTGGGCACTCAGCATTAGATTAAAAGCAAGAAAACAAAAATATATCATACCCAAGAGTAATAAAAACAATACATTTCAAATTAATGATCATAGAATGGGATCATCTAACATCCTGGCCAAAGAAGAGAAAGTTATCTAAAGAAAAAAAAAAGGAACATAGAAGAGAAGCTACATTTTAAAAGCTTTGCAAGAATAATTAGTTCAAGCAACGCATGGGTGGAAGAAATAATGGTGTATTGGTTACTATCTTATAATCATGTTACAGTTGTTTTTATCAATTTATTTTTTTACTTTTAAATTCTGAATCTAGAAATGTACTTCTAGAATCTAGAAATGTCATGTGTACATCATCTATAAAATGGATCGTTAAATTAAAACGTTATTAAATTAAAACATTAAAATTTGATCTTGCAAACAAAAATGCATTTCCACTGAAGGAAGTTAAGGATAAATAATGCGTTTTTCCATATTATTTAAGCGTTCCTCTAGCAATTCTGTGATAACTTCAAATACAATATACATAGACAAAAGCAACAAAGATACAAAAAGTTAATATTCCTATTATGCTCTAGTGAAACCTGCAATCCAAGTTATGATTTCTGTATAACAAAATACCTACTGACTGTCTGCTGTTTTCATCATCATCTTCATCATAACCATCCTCTTCTCCTTCCATTTTACTGAAGTCATCTTCTCCATAGCTTTCTGATACCAAACCACCTTTTTCTTCTGAACCATCCAAAGAGGGAAGAAAATGGTTAATAGTTACTTTGCAACCCAGTGAAAATATATGCAGAAGATACTGTTGTACAAAATCACATAAACATACCTGCTGAAATAAAACTACCCTGCTAAACAAGAAATATATTTTACTTAAGTAACTTTTCTTCAGCCCCTCTATAGTGTAAGTTCTTCCTTGCTAACTGTCCAGTAAAATACCAGGCATTAGTCTTACTGTTTTGCATATACCTAAAGGTGTGTGAACTTGTTTAAATTTACAATATTTCTGCAGAAATATAACCTAAAACATCTGTTCTCCATACAGATACTAAAACTAGTTTACTAAAACTAAAAGCCAAATAAACAAATGAGTGAAAACATTATAATTCATGTATTTACTTAGGAAAGACACAAACTTGTAAAGTGGCTAAAGTAATGACCCTCTAGGGTACGGGTGTCAAACTGGCACCCTGCAGCCCAGATGTGTCACATGCAAGCCATGCCCACCCTAGCTCCGTGAACGTTGCAAAACGTCATGTGACGGCAACATGACGCCGCAAATTTGGCACCCATGTTCTAGGATTATCAGTTCATGTAAAGGGGAAATTCAGGGGTTTCAATCAATGGGAAGATAATAAGGTGTGATGTGTGGAAGGTTTGCCTTTTTTAAATAATGGAATTCTGAGTATTCACTTCAAAGCTTGATCTTTGCAACACAGGTAAAGGGAAATGTGTTATGGCTCAAACAAGGGAGGTTTTTAAGCATCTCCCCCAAAATATTGTTGATTCTAACCAGGCTAGAAAATGTTACAAAATTATTTCCAAAGAGTTTGGATTCTATCAGTCCACTTTCAGGCACACTGTTCAAATAGAAATAATTCAACACCGTTACCCTTACCAGGAATAGTTGACCAACCATGACCATACAAAAGGCAAGGTGTGTAATACTTCAGGAGGTCTCAAAGAGGCCCACAGTAACATCTAAAGAACTAAAGGCCTTTTTGCACTGGTGAATGTCAGTGTTTGTGAAACCATCATCAGAAAAACACTGAACAACAACGGTGTACCTGGCAGGGTTGCAAGGAGAAAGCCATTACTCTCCAAACGAAGAAAATTGTTGTCCATCTACCATTTGCGAAAGACCATGCAGATAAACCAGAAGGCAACTGGAAGAATGTTCTGTGCACAGATAAGACCAAAATAGAAATTTCTGACTTGAATGAAAAACATGTTTGGTGAAAGGCAAACACTGTATTTCAGAATAAGAACTTTATCCCATTTGTGAGACATGGTGGTGGCAGTATCAGTTACTGAAAACAAAGGTTCACATACATTTGCCACACACAGATAGGTATGCAGTTCTGGATCATTTTCCCCAACAAATCATTAAATATCTTTTGGCTCACTTGTTTAATTGGGTTCTCTTTATCTAGTTTTAGGATTGGTGGGGAGAACAGATCACATTTTAGGTCTTTTAAACACCAACGCTAAACATACCAAATCAAATGTCTGATATTTTATCTAACAAACGGTATGGTAGAACTCACACTTTAGTTTAGAGGCTGAAGAAAGCAGTCGCTGTAAGTAACCGTGTTGGGTTAAAGTTAATTAACAGCGTAGCCAAATAAAAAAGGTGCTTCATATTTTCAGAAAGGCACCTTCTCCAAAAGCCAAATTATCCGCCCAAGAACATTCGAGAGGAATGTACCGCCACAACACCCATCAGTCAAGAAAAACAGGGGCGCCAAAACCCTACCGGGAAACGGAGAGTGGAAGGAGGAGAAAGCTTCAACGGCGAATAAAGCCATTTATCCTACCTCCCTGAACACGAAGCCGAAGCCAACCCTATGATGCATCAGGATACCCAGCAAAGACTTGAAGCTGATCAGGAGCCATCCCGATCAGCTTTCAAAGAAGAAACGAGGCATGGCGTCTTATTAAACCCAACCAAACAGCCACCACCGCCAGCCGCCGCCCCAAGGCCTCACCCGTCCCTCCTCCTCGATCGCTACCGACTCCGCCGGCCTCGCTATCAGACTCGGGCTCGGAATCTTCCGCATAAACCGCCAAGGAAGATAGAACGCTTTTTTTCGCCGCCGCCGCCATCTTCCTTTTGGAACTCCGTTTGAATTCTCTTCCGGCGCAAGAAAATGGCGTTAGCGAAGTGATCGCCGGAACTACCGTCCTTCTGTTCGGGATCGCGATAGCCGCGGACCAATCTCCTCCCCCCCCCCCCCCCAGGTATTTCCCTCCCTCCCAAGGAGGATTCCGTGTACTGCTGGGTGTCGTTCAACACAGTGGAAGAGCATTTCCGCCCACACCAAAAAAAGTCTCGGCTCTTCATCGGCCTCTTACGTCATCAACCCGCGCTGAAGCGATGCCGAAGTCCCCGATGCTGCTGGAATACAAAGCTGTCTGAATTAACCGGGATTCTGGCAACGGCTGCGCCCTCATTGAGGCCTATGGCGCAAGAACATAGTTTCGGAGAGCTGGGAAGGAAAGAAATTTAATAGCTAGTTTATGGCTGCATTAAAACGCTTCCCCGCGCGGCCGCGGTCTCGAGTTTCGGTCTCGGCTTCCCTCAGATGGAAAAGGTTGGAGTGGTCTATACCTAGAGATTATTTTAATCCCGCCGATTTTTTTAACCTCTATCCGCGGACAAGGGTCTGAACTTTTTTTCATCGTACCTCTTCGAACCTGCTAGGTTTTCTCTGGCAGATCTGCGTTAGAAAGTAATTTGAGAAAAGTGATAATAAAAAGGTCGGGAAATTCAAATTGGTGTCAAGAGTTAAGTGTCGGTTAAATAGCGATTTGTTCTCCAAGCTCACCCCCTCCTTGAAGGGTTAAATATTATATCGTGCGAATTTAAAAGATGCATTTTGTGGAGTACTTTCTGACCTTAAAAAAAATCGTATTTTGTGGAGCAGTTTTTTTAAAAAAATTATTCTTAAAAAACAAAAAATACAAAAAGCTCATTTCCATTAACAGTTTTGTGTCATTGTATATACATGTTTCTTATTTTGTGACTATACATTATTTTTATCCTTCATACCACCTCTCTCATGTTGCATAGTATTCTCGATCTTCTTTGCCTTTCAGTTCCATAGTGAATTTATCTAGTTCAGCACAGTCCATTATTTTTTGAATCAGAACTTCATCTGGTGACATTTTATTACTTTTCCAATTTTGTGCTAAAGTGATTCTTGCTGCGGTTAAAATGTGTACAATAAGGTATCTTTTATCTTTACTCAAATTCCCTTTGATCATACCTAATAAAAACGTTCCAGGTTCCAAATTCAATTTATATTTTGTAATCTCAAAAAGCCATCTCTGTATTTTCTTCCAGTATTTTTTGACCTCTATACATTGCCACCACATATGGAAAAATGTCCCTTTCTTTTGTTTGCACTTCCAGCATTTTGATTTCAAGGTTGGATACATTTTCATCAGTCATGCCTGCGCTAAGTGGCATCTACAAAACATTTTATATTGATTTTCTTTGAATGCCGTCGACAAAGTCAGCTTCCAATTCTCAGACCAAGTCTTTTCCCACTCATCCAAATTTATATTATGACCCACATTTCTTGCCCAGGCAATCACTGGTCCCTTAACAATTTCCTCATCTAGTTCTACCTCCAGTAAATAATTATATGTTCGTGTTATAAATTTTATATCCTTGCCTGTCAAGATTTGGTCCAATTTTTGTAAGTCTATCTATCCCTAGCTCCTTTACATCTTTCTTAAATTTAGTTTGAATTTGCAAATATACCCACCAGTCTAATATTATCCCTTGTTTTTTTAGTTTACCCAGTGTTTTAATTCCCCCTGTTCATCAACCAATTCTTTATATCTAATCATTTTTTTAGTGTCCCTTGTATTTGGATATAATATAGCTTCCATAGGTGAGATCCAGTTTGGTCTTTTCAAATAATGCTTTTTTTATTTTCTCCCATGTTTGTAAAAGTGAATCCCTTATCAAATGTCTATGGAAATTGGAGTGGATCTTATTCTTTTTATCCCATAGAAAGGCATGCCACCCAAATAAAATTCTTTTATTTTTTTAAGTTTATCCACTCCTTAACCCATAGTAAAATTGCTGCTTGATAATATGTTTCCCATTTTGGGAGTCCAAGGCCGCCTCTGGTTCCACTATCTTGTAACGTTTTCAATTTTATTCGTGCTTTTTTCCCTATCCATATACCTTTCATTACCGTCCTATCTAATTCCTGAAAAAAATTCTTATCCAATTTTATAGGTATTGTTTGAAAATAGTATAATAGTTTTGGTAGTATGTTCATTTTTATGGCCACTATTTGGCCTAATAATGATAGTTGTAATTTTCCCCAATTGGCCAGATCTTTCTTTATCTGTGAAAGTAATTTCCTATAATTATCCTCTTTTATGGAAGAGCATCTTCCTGTTAACCAAAGTCCTAGATGCTTAAGTTTTTTGACATTTTGTAGTCCCAATTTCCTTTCCAATTGTTTTTTATGACTTTCTATCAAGTTTTTGGTTATTACTTTTGTTTTATCTTTATTAATTTTTAGTCCTGCTATCGCCCCATATTCTTCTAATTCTTGGATTAGATACTCCATTTTGTGGAGTATTTAAGGCTGACGTAAAAAAGCTAAGATTTGGCTCAGTACTTGCTTGATCACCCCTTGAACAATCCCAAAACTATAGCCTAAACTGGGAAGAAGAAAAACAACCTGAAGAGGCAGCTGCTTCTCTATTGTTTAGAACATCGCATGGAATTGAGCAGGTTGGGACACAGCTGCAAGGCAATAGAAAAAGTAGTACACATTATAAGATAATAATCTGCATTCCAAAAAAGCAAGAAAATAAGTTACATTTCTTGTGCCTAGGTTCTTTTAGTCTCTGGATTATAATCCAATATATTTATAGTTTTGCTTTTTCTATAGGCTAATGAATAGTAAGAACCCTTTTGTATTTTACTAGGTCAGAGAATATAACTGGCATGGTGATGGTTGTATAAAAATAAATTATATTTCATTTTAAAGAAGATGGTATTATTGAAGTACATCTGTTATGCCTATACAGGTGATGGTTTGCAAGAAAAGAAAATAATTGCATGAAGGCCCTCTCCTTACCTCTAGTTTGAATTACTCCTAGTATTGGCTTTTAAGATGAGTAACATCTCTTCTTCAAGATTGGAAGATAGAGTTCTGCAAACTCTGACAAAAGTTTTTGGATTTAACTCTTTCAAGACTTCATTGCAAGGAAGTGCAACTATGACTGTGGTAAAAGGTAAATCACAAGTACTTTTTATGACAGTGTAAAATATTTTTAACATGTCATTCAAAGATTCCCAGCTTCCCAAAACATGGCAAGTATTAAATTCTATTCCCTGCAACAATAAGATAAAAACGTACAGTGAAAAAGCTCTGAATATTTTAAAAGACTTTTTTCTACTGCTGAAATTACAGAAAATCTTTTAGATTTATTATTTCAGTTCCAGATTTCCCTAGACTCTCTTAAAATGAGTAATTGAACTTGGCCAAATTTGTAGTAAAAATGGATTTATCTGGGAAATAAACCCCATTAAACAGACCCATTTCTAAGAAAATGAATTGCAAGTTCCAAAGGTCATGCTAGCTGAGAAGTCATGCAAATGTGTTACAATCCTAATACATTTACAGAGTGCTTGCCCGGTATTAGATTTTACATCAATTTGGATGACTCTGGCTTATCCCTAAACTGAAATGTGATTTACTACAATTTATACTGAAAGTTTTCAGTTAACAGTAATTTCATAATACATCCAAACTGAAGAGCTATGGACTGGAGTCAAATTTGGTCATTCCTAGAATGGAAATCAAATAAAACTGCACAGGTAGTCCTCAACTTATGATCACAATTGAGCCCATAATTTTTGTTGTTAAGTGAGAAATTTGCTAAGTGAATTTTGGCCCATTTTACGACTTTTCTTACCATATTTGTTAAGTGAATCACTGAAGTTTGTTAAATTAGTAACAGGTTGTTAAGTGAATCTGGCTTCCCCATTGTCTTTTTTTGTCAGAGGGTTGCAAAAGATGATCACATGATCCCAGGACACTGCAACATCATAAATATGAACCATCTGTCAAGCATCCAAATATAAATAGCTTGACCACTTTTTTCAGTACTGTTGTAACTTTGAATAGCCACTAAATGAACTATTGTAAGTTGAGGACTACCTATAACTCATGGCTATTTTTCTGACCCACAAAAATGAACCATTTCACCTTAATTTAAAAAATCAATATTAGTTGTGTGCTATTGGCTGAAATTAAAGCAAATAGAAATCCAGTCCCATCTATCACCTAGAAAAAACAACTGCAAAGAGCTTGTTCTCCTCACCATGACATTCTGCTCCATCTTTCCTTTGTCCTGCAGCTGCTATACCAAAAGAGCATGCTGTGCCAAAAAACTGAGACCTGATAATGTGCATGCATACAGGGCTTTTTTAACAAGGAGGAGTTTTCTTAAAAAAATAATTTATTATATGGGACCCAGAAGTGCAAATGTCATAGTTCCAGTTACATTTGATTAATTTCATGGGCACTCCATGTAAGAATGAAGCCCATGGACACATTTCAGCAACATCAGTGAGTAAGACATGGTGATTGCTATGGGGCTTTGTAGCCTTTTGATGGCCAATTTAGAGCCTCGTTTAAATAATATCTCGGTATATGATACCAAAATCCACTCATTAAACATAATCTCTGGTACCTTTTTTCTGGACTCAGACTGAAAAAAAAAATAGGTTCTGTCAATGAACAGCAGAAAATCAAGTTCACTTAAAACATTTCTTTTAAATCATTTTCATAGAGTACCTAGCTCTAATATGTTTTACTATAATGAGTTGTCATGGTAGTCTTGTGCTTATATGGATATATGTAAGATTTGATATCCTATGCATATCCTAGGAAAAAAAATGTTCTGGTTTTCAAAACAGAATCTAGAGACACTTGTAATTGAAAAAAAAGATCTTTGTCCATTTTGTTGTTGCTTTTGCAGGGGGAAAGGATGTATTTGTATGTATGCCAACAGGAGCAGGGAAATCTCTG
Source organism: Pseudonaja textilis (assembly GCF_049901715.1). Classification (NCBI taxonomy): domain Eukaryota; kingdom Metazoa; phylum Chordata; class Lepidosauria; order Squamata; family Elapidae; genus Pseudonaja; species Pseudonaja textilis. The sequence continues at coordinate 108,005,742 of NC_141991.1, forward strand.
TGTTATCAGCTTCCAGCAGTTTTGGCAAAGGGCATCACGATAGTGATTTCACCATTAATTTCACTTATTCAGGTATCTTCTATAATTACATATTTGAAAGAAGAAATACATTTCTTTAAATAGAAAAATGTCTTGAAATCAGCCTTTTCTGAAGAGCTTGTTAGCTTAATTCAGATCAATAAGTACAGGTTATTGCATAGTTCAGTCTCATAACTGAAAGTAATTGGAAATTCTGGAATTAGCATTTTCTTTGGCCTTCAGGCATTGCCACAGGAGATTATATATGTAATTGTTCTGAATTATCTTTTTCTGTCAAACTTTTTAGGTGTTTAGAAATTTCATGTAAATAAAAATTCAAGGAATTCATTGTTTTTAATCTTGATACTATAATGGATGATGCTCATTGTCATCTTTCTTTAATCAACTTGTTTAATCTTCAAATTGCAGCAGTTGGCTGGTCAGTTTCTTTCTGTAAAGTACCTTTCACTTTTTCCGTAGGACCAAGTGGATCATTTGCTCTCTCTCAAAGTCAGAGTGAGCTCTTTTAATTCCAAGATGTCCGCTCAGGAGAGAAAAGCCATCCTTGCTGACTTGACAAGTGACCATCCTAAGATAAAGTTATTGTACATCACTCCAGAGATGGCAGCTTCTGCTTCTTTTCGGCCCTCCTTGGAACGTCTAATGTCTCAAAATCTTATCTCTTACCTGGTAGTTGATGAAGCTCACTGTGTTTCCCAGTGGGGGCATGACTTCCGACCGGACTATTTGCATCTTGGCTCCTTGCGTTGTCGCATGCCCAATATATCATGCATAGCCCTGACAGCCACAGCTACTAAGCAAGTTCAGGAAGATATTATAGCCCTGCTGAAGCTAAAGCAGCCTGTTGCCACTTTCAGGACACCTTGCTTCAGGCCCAATCTGTTCTACGATGTGCAGTTTAAAGACCTTTTAGCAGATCCCTATGAAAATCTGAAGGATTTCTGTCTGAAGTCTCTTGGACAGCAAAATGAATTAGGGGTGAGTGAAATCTCTATTAAAAAAAGGTTGCTTGTGGCTTCTTGGTCTTAGGTAACTTACAACTAACATGATAGGACAAAACTTGGATTGAAGCATATTTCCTTTGCTATTTGTTTAGAGAGAGGAATTCCCTGACAGAACATACATAAGACATCACATGCATCTATAGAGAAATAACTAGGAACTCAGCTGTGAAATATACCTGTAGCTTCATGGATAATATCAATATTTAAGAGGTTCAAAAGTATATAGTTCAGTCAAAACTATACTCAAGATTTATTTCTGAGTAGACATGCATGGGATAATTCTGTTGAAGTGGCTTTTTTTCAGAAAAAACAGCTAAATGATAAACAGTATTTCAGAAAGAATAATTATGTACAGGTAGTCCTTGATTTACAACAGTTCATTAAGTAACCATTCAAAATTATGACACTGAAAAAAGTGACTTATGACCATTTTTCACAGTTACAATCTTTGCAGCATCCCCATGATCCCATATGATCAAAATTCAGATGCTTAGCAACTGGTCCATATTTACGGCCATTTCTATATTCCAAACTCACGTGATCACCTTTTTGTGACCTTCTGACAAGCCAAGTCAATGGGAAAGCCAGATTCACTTAACAGCTGGGTTACTAACTTAGCAGCTGCAGTGATTCACTTAACAACTGTGGCAAAAAAGGTCATAAAATGGGTCAAAATTCACCTAGCAACTGTGTCACTCAGCAACAGAAATTTTGGGCTCAATTGTGGTCGTAAGTCAAAGACTGCCTATATATCCATGAAGGGAAGCTGTGATCCTCTTAAATTTTCTTTATTGCTAGATCTCAACAGCCCTCAGCATTGCCCACATTAACTTGGGCTACTGGAAAAGTTTATTAGACAGCATATGGAGAACTATAATCCCATTCTCGCAATATTCTAGATATGCAGGAATAATGGAGGGATATAAATAAATAAGTACATAGGTGACATGTATCCAAAAGGTTCAAAAGAAAGAATTCAAACCCTACAGATTTCATTAAGCAAGTATGAACTTTTTAGCAGCACATGGGAGTTTGAATTCTTGATTAGCTTGGCAGAGTCAGATTGCAGCAAAAGGACTGTACATGAAAATGCAGACTATATAAATATTGTATAGGAATAGAAGATTATATAAACTAATGTAAGTGTTATAGAAATCTAGCTTATTGTGGAGTAAACAGAACCTGTGTCACCTGATTGGAAACAGAATAAATACAATGTTACTTTATTCTTTTTCCCATAAGGTGACACAAGTTTGCGTAGTCTATATTGATTTAAAAAAAAGAAAGCTACAGGTATTTTTTAAAGAGGCAGTGTGGTTAAGCTGTTGATCCCAGGTTCGTATCCAGGATCAGTCATAGACATTCTTGGGCCACTCACTGTTTCTTAACCCAGTGTACCCCACAGATTGTTACAGAAGACATCAGAGAAAAGGATGCTATGTATGCTACCTAGCGCTCCCTGAGAAAAAGCAGGATATGAGTCTAATAATAATTAGATAGTTTAATACTAAATTAAAATCCAGAGCCACCCAGAGTTGTGTTTTACAAGTTGGGCAACCATATAAATATTTGAAATAAACAATTATAAATAAATTTATAATCAAGCGGGGAACTGTGGCCCTTTTATGACTTATGGATTTCAATTCCCAGAATTCCTGAGTCAGCCATGCTGGCTCAGGAATTCTGTGAGTTAAAGTCCACAAGTCATAGGGACCATAGTACTCTAATTCTGTTCTATATGAATGGCTGGAGTCAGAAAATATAAACATTGTCCACTGATAGTCTTTTTTGGCTTGACTGTTCAGTGTAGCAGATACCATTCAGACTTTGGTACAAGTTCTGGTACAAAATCAAAAGGTTCATGAGAATCTGTTGGCTTCTGTATAAAATATGTGTAGTATTAACCCTAAGCCAAGCATATGAAAACTTATCTTTTAGTCCTTCATATCTGTAGCTTGTTTATTGTTGCATTTCCTTATGATGCTAATGTTAGCTTCATTCTCTTTTCCTCTGTGCAGGGGTATCCTGGCTGTGGAATTATCTACTGCAGGATGAGAGATGCTTGTGAACAAGTGTCTATTGAGCTAAGCAATAGAGGAGTAAAAGCAAAGGCATATCATGCAGGTAATGAAAGCTCTGTTTCTTTCCACTCCAAGCAATTATTTAGTGTGCAAAAAAAAGTTTCTTAGCCTTTATTCTGATCTAGTCAAGAAATGCAATTTTTTTGTGTAATTTTATGGGCATTGATCAAAATAAAACAGGGCCCTGTAAGCAAGCATTTTCATAACTTAAAATATAATAATTAGAAGTTAATGTTTGATATACATGATATTTCAAACAGGATATTTCAAACAGATATAATCTCAGAAAAAAAAACAATTTACTGAAATAAATGCTTCTAGCAGTGAGAATAAATTTTGCTCAATACTAGAAGATCTGACAATATCTGAGTGAAAACTTAATCTTAGAGAATATGCAGTAAAGCCAAACTGTATATACAGAGTAGAATTTTAAGTAAATTTAAGCAAGAAGGTTCCCATATATACAATATATCACTCAGTATGGCAAATATAGTCATTTTCAGTCTGGCTTCTAAAGGACTTAGACGTCTACAATATTGTAAATTAGCAGATATACAAAAAAGGGGCAATTAGAAACCCAATAGTTCTTTTTATTCTCTTTTTAAAATTACTATTTTTAAAAACATTTTAAATATTGTTAGAGTGCATAGTGAAGACTTTAGCACTAAATAATCAGCTCAAGGCTGAAATTTTATTGTATAAGGCAGTGGTCGCCAACCGGTGGGCCATGGCCCACTGGTGGGCCGTGAGAAAATTTTGGTGGGCCGCAGAGAAATCTCACCCCCACAAAGCAATTAATCCAGGCTGCGTAGAAACACAAGGCTGCTCAGCCCACATGGCCTGCGGGAACCCCCCCTGCCCACTCACTCCTTACCCGACAAATTTGTCTGCTAAGTTGCTATTTTTCCTTTTTCCGACCATCATCTGTTCTGTTGTGCTTGGAGATTTAGATTAGCTAGAAAGCAGGAAATGGTTGGATTTCTTGCTTTCTAGCTAAGCACAGCTGAACCTCCTTTAGGACTGAAGATTTGCTTGCAAGCAAATTTGAGAGACTGAGCAAGCCGATGGCAGATAGATAGCTCACTGAATGATTCTGTGAGCAACTCAGTCTGCCTGCTTTGCCTGATTTTGGATAAAAGTTGTTTTTTATAAAAAAAATTCGATATTTACATACATGGTATGTTGTGAGTTAATTTTGTGAGTTTGCTTGCAAGCAAATTTGATGTGACAGACTGAATTAGCCAATGGCAGATAGATAGATTTCTGAATGAAACTGTGATTCTGTGAGCAACTCAATCTGCCAGCCTTCTTTGCCTGATTTTGGGTAAAAGTTGCTCTTTTTTATAAAAAATTCAATATTTATATAAATATTTATAATATTTACATATAAGCCATGCCCAGCCAGCCACACCACCTATTAGGCCACGCTCATAGAACCAGTTAGTGGTCCCTGGGATCTAAAATTATGAGTTTGGTGGTCCCTGAGGTCCAAAAAGTTGGCAACCCCGGTATAAGGGATATTTTGATGCAGTCTGCAGCAGTTTCTGTTTTCTAATGTTATATTCAATTTTGAATGAAAAAGTCAAATTACATTATGCTCCTAATCAATATCCTAAGTTGTAATTAATACTGGTATAATATCTTTTGTTCCCCTTTATTGTCATTATTCTGTGTTATCTAAACAATACAATTTTCATTAATATATGAATAACATTGTATCATAAGGAGAAGAAAACAAAGTGAACAAAAACCACGACAATAGAATACTATCACCCTATATTTAATAACATTTATGAATGTTAATCTTGTTCTTAATATTAGTTCCTTATGGTTACAGGATTTATTTGTTTTTACACAGTGTTTGCCCATTGCATACATGAAGCTATCAATATATGTTGTGATATGGGTATTTTGTTTAACAGATAGCTTATTGCAGAGCTCAACACTGATTAGGGCTAAGAGGGAGTGACTGGCACAAAGTTGCTGACTTCTATGCTTAAGAGGGAGGACTAGAACCTGGGTCTTCCTGCTCCAGATCCAACTCCTTAACCACAGTTAACCATAATGTTTCTTACTGCACTTGATGTGTTGCCTTCTCTATGCAATATTTTTTCTGGAGTGAGACTTAAAAAAAAAAAGAATGCCCAGTACAGCACCTGCTCTTCTGCTTAGTTTTCTGAGATAGAGATGAGTCAGATTTGATGGCCCATCTACAGTCTCTAAGATGCTGTTCCAACATGTATTTCATGACATATAAGTGTAAGAAAAAAATGGATAAATGGATGGATAAAGATAAAGTCTGCTGATATTATACTATTGTCCTTTTTTTTTTTCCTAAGGGCTGAAGCTGGTAGAGCGAACCTCCATTCAAAATGAATGGATGGAGGAAAAATTTCCAGTCATTGTTGCTACTATCAGTTTTGGAATGGGAGTTGACAAACCCAACGTCAGGTATATGCAAAATGATCACCAAGTAGCCAAACAAACTGTGCTTTCAGTATCAGGAAGTATATATTTTTGCTTCTTTTCATTTAATAAAATAGGGGCGGGGGGGGGGGAAGGAATCATAAACTGGCCTACATTTATTGCTGTGGTTATGTTGGCCTTTAATATGGATATATTTTAAATGTATTTTAGATGTATCCTATGTAAAGATTATTATTGGTCATATCACACAGATTCGTTGCACACTGGAATATTTCAAAATCAATGGCTGGATATTACCAAGAATCAGGAAGGGCAGGGAGAGATGGGAATCCATCAAGCTGTCGCCTTTATTACTCTCATTCTGACAGAGAACAAATCTGCTTTCTCATCAAGAAAGAAATTACTACGCTTCAGGTAAGGGCCTTGTGTGGTATGGCTTCAGTGAATTCTTTCTTTGTCAAATCAACTGCTCATAACTAAGAATCCTTCATTTGCTGTGTACTATAGCTCACATTTTGACGCTCATGAAGGCAAATTTAGTTTTATATTTGAATAAAACAGGCAAGATACATCTTAATACATACATGGCAGTGTAGAACTTTTCAGATTTTACTGCTTTCTCTTCGTGAAGGTGACAGTCATGTTTGCTAATATGCAGACAGGTTCTCGCTAGTAACTTGCAGGCTTAAACACATGTTTGTCTTTTTTTATATATACTGTACATATTCTATTCAACTCACAAGTAAATAAAGGATTTTTTGAGGTACGAAATTTCCATACTGTACTGGCTTATGTTCCATTTCTCCCCTTAATACCACTATTGTCCGTGTTCCCCCCCCCCAAATCAGATCGTTGCCCTTTTTAGCAATGATCTCACCAGTTGTAATTTATTCCATGCTCTGCGCTTGAATGAAGACAGAATAAGATCTTTCAGCTTTCTTTAACTTTTATCAATTTTTTCAATAAACTTCAGCCATTTGCACAGAGCAGGATCTAGGAGTTTGATTTTTTTTTTTACAACTTGGGCAAGTCCTCACATTTTACTATGTCTAAGATTCACATGATCGCACACACTTAAAGGAGGTAAGGGGTTAATTCCCCCCCCCCAATTATAATTCTGTTTTCTTATCTATGCTTCAATTGTTCACGCATATCTCTGCAGTCATCCTGTGAGTTTAACAAAATGCTACCTGCTGGTAACCTAGTTTGCAAACATTTCCCATCAGTAATTATGCTGGTGACTTTTTGTCCAAATAGGATTATTTCCATAAGCTCAAAGACGCAAATAAAAATCAGAATCATCCAGCTTCTCTAACATTCTGTTTGCAGTCTGTATAATTGTTTCTACCATCCCATTTAAGTAGTCAGCTACACGTCAATAATTCTTTCAATGTATTATAAATACATCTTATGTACTGGCATTTCCATGTCTTATAACATCAGCTACCTTAACTGAGTTTTCAGAGTAGCCATTATAAGAACAAATTTTGCTAAACAATTAAGCATACCTAAAAATTGCTGGGGTCTATTTTATCCTTTGAGTTTAGCATGTTAACAATAGCTTCAATCTTGGTTTCACACCACTAGAAATCAGTTTATGTCAAATTTAAATTTTTGCTTATTGAACTTCAAATTTCTTTCTTCACACCATTCCAGAACTTGTGTAATTCTTTTATCTTGTAATTGCTAATCCTGATATTATCAATAAAACACAATACTCTTTCTAAACCTTCCAGAATTTGCAAATCAGTACAGAGTTTGTATTTCTTTTGAAATACTTCTGAAGAGCTATCAAATGGTAAATCTTTGAATTGCTGTATTCCAAAGGGTGTATTGAATTTACATACCCTCTTTCCCCATGTTTATATATTTTGGCTACCAAAAAAGGCACCAGGTCTTATTTTTGGGAGGGATGTCATTAATTGACCTCACTTGTGCACATAATCACTGGCCTCTTTTTCACTATCAAAGGCCTTCAGGAGCTTCTTCATTGGGCAAGGCCAGCAAGGCTTTCCTGAAGGCCTCTGCGGCCGATAATAGAGCTCTGGATTGATCCAGAGTTCTCTTATCGGCTATGGAGTCCTTCAGGAAAGCCTTGCTGGCTTCAGCAAAAGAAACGGCCTGAATTGTGCGAGGCCTGGCTGCAACTATCCTAAGGTAAATAGTAGGGCAGCTCCACCACCCCCATCCCATCCTAATTTTTACCTGTGCACCTAGGAGTGGGCGATGTCTTAATTAGGGCTTATTTGGGGGGTAGGTCACATGTGTAAAAATCAAGCAAGGCCTTACTTTCTGAGTAGGTTGTATTTTTGAGGAAAAAACACGGTAGCTTAACTTGTGTCATCTCATTGAATTTGCAAAATTCATTGCTTGATCTAGGACAACAAATACTAAATTAGTGAAAGGTTAGTCACATAATTGCCCAGTCTGGCAAGAATATGCTAAAAAAAACCTATAATATTATAAATATTATGGGGGCATTAATACCTTCGCCTCCCCTTTGTTTCCTTGTTAACATTCTTTTACGATGCACAGTGATTTTCAGATTTCTCAACAACACTTGCGGGTTCTGCTTATCAGACTGCTTATCTTCAGATTAGAATGCATTAAAAACTTACGTTACTTCCTCTCTAGCAACATGCATAATGAACCTGCCTGTGGTTTCCCATTCTTTTTGTTGGTTCTACTTCCCACATAGCACAGCTGAAATATAGCTTTGTTTCCAGGTTTTTTATACATTTCCCAAAAAACATATCCGAAGGCTATTGCTGCTTCATGGCTACATAGTACCATCCAAATTTTTTTCTGTTGATTTCTTACATATGTTACGTTTCTTAGAACAACATAAAAAATACACAGAAAGACAAATTTAATGTGGAGGTACATTCTAGCCTTACAAAAAGTAAAGAGCCACATCCACACGCATCTGGCTCCTCTTATTTATTCACAAGTAATACGTTGTAATTGATAATAATACTGAGAAAAAAGTGAAGAAGACTTAATTGCTGCAATCTTATATGAAGGAGACGTATACCCATAAAGAGTATACTTCAAATTGCTGGAGTACTTTTACAGGGTTTAAATAAAATGCGTATTTGTTTGTTCATTATGCAACTAAGGATAATGTGACATTGTTGTGAATAAATGTTTTTCTGAATTCAGTGCTTCAGGACATAGATAGCTTTGTTTATTCAGTTTTATGTTTCCTCAGGGGAAACGGGGTTCTTTGAAGGAGTCTGATAAAGCTGTGATGAAAAACTTTGAGGCTATGGTCGCCTTCTCTGAAAATCTTGTGTAAGTATGGATGGATACTCGGATGGGTTGGAAGGCTTTCTGTTCTATGCTACAGATATATATATATATATAGACACACACACACACACACACAAGAGGCCTGTATTCTATCAGTTTTTTTCTTCAGAAGATCTGTGAGAAACCTGACCTCTATTTTACCATTTTTGGGAAGCTTCTTTTCTTTGAAAAAAAAAAGGGTGTGAAGCCTAACAGCTTGAGGGTGAAAAATTAAGTGGGATGCTCCATAGTTACCAATGTTCCTTATATAAAATAGTAGCTGCAATATTCAGTAATTAGTGTAGAAATTACAACCTGTACAAAAATAAATTCTATATTTAAAATAAATTGTGCTGTTGGAGCCATGAGGAACTTACTTTTCCAGTAAGACAGTAATGTATAATGCTAAATATAGGAAAATATAGGTTTGTCTGTAGTCTAGTGTGCCGTTGTTGGATTTCTAGAGGGCATTTAATGTATTACAGAGATGCCAGGCAATAATGGTGGGCAGGACTGATATTACATGTGGATAGAGAAGAGACATTTTCTTACTTAGTTTTGGGGGTTTTAATCGAAGGCTGGGTCTGTAATAAAGAGGTTCAAAAGCTTTCTCTGTACCTTCATTCAGCTGAAGAAACATCATGACAAATTTCATTCATTTACAGAGCACTAGTTTGTTAGCTTCATCCATATTATGGTAGAATAAGTATAAAAACTAAGACTTTGTGGTAGTATTTGCATGGTTATTTTGGCAATAGTTTGAGGTTGCCATTGGTTTCTTCCAGGATTTTTTTGCAACTTTCCAATCTAGTCTACAATTTCAAATTTCAATAGAAAAGAATGTATGTTGCTTGAAGTTGAACTATGGAGTCCTAGGTGCTCTGTAAGCTTGGTTGTTTACTTGCAGATGTTTCATTACCAATATTACCCGTATTTTTTTGGTCTATAAGATGCTGTGGACCATAAGATGCACATTAGCTTTAGAGGAGGAAAAATTTTTTTGCCTCTGCCTCCCAGTATCCATCCAATATTCATCTGGTACTCATCCTAGCAGCAAACAGCAAACAGTCTGGTCAGCTTCAGCACATTATTGCAGCCCCAGCACATGGCTCCATTGTGCCCACCGCAGGTCAGTTGAGCGACAGTTGGATCCCAGCCTCCCATAGCCCTGCCGATCAGTGGGCTGGCAACCGGAAATGCTGCCATTGCTGCCTCCGCCGGGAACGCTGGAGCTTTCACTGCTGAGCAGCTGATTGGTGGTTGGATTAGCCTCCCAGAATACTACCGATCAGCTGTTCTAGGCGGCAGGGATCTCTGCCGCTGCCCCACCACCACAATATTCGCTCCATAAGATGCACAGACATTTCCACCCTCTTTTTTAGGAGGGAGATGCGTCTTATAGACTGAAAAATATGGCAGGTAGGATGATCAGTGCTTGAATAGTTAGGTAATAACATGTTTGCAAGCAAACAACCAAATTCAAAGATCACTAAGGACTCCTTCGGTTTCTAATTTCCTGGTGGCTTTCCATCCAAATGCTGACCAAGTATTACACTGTTTTACTTTTTCAAGATCAGCCCAAGTTGCCTACATGATGGTAACTGCTGTGGTAGAATAAGGTTACAAGAAGATAACACAATTTTGTTTACATTATTCTTGAATAATTGTTGCTCATTAGTACTACAGTGTCATTTCATATATTTACTTTATTTACTTCCATTCCGATGTTGAATAAGACTTGTAAGATGAGTTGATCTATTCTGAAATAAATTATTTGGGGGGAGTTGCTACCTAAATCTTGGAATAGTGGGGACTTACTTATAAAGCTATTGGAGTTTCATATATTTTGTATGTTTTCTTCCCATAACTTAAGTTAGAATGTGTTTCTGTATTCACCTTACCTTTTTTGAGGCAAGTTACAATAAAAGTAGGAAAGATAATATCTGGGCAACATTACTCAGTATTCTGTGGCCAATTATAGACTTGATGTCCCTGGTTTTAGTCAGGTGTTATGCCTACTCTGCCACACTGATTGAAAGGAATAGATTTTTCATACACATATAGAAAAGATAATTGAACAAAAATAATTTTTTCATATACTGTATATGTAGAAAAAAAACAACATAAAGCAAATTTTCCTTCAGGGACTTAATTACGTACTTTTCATTATGGTAGTGATTTAAATTGAAGAGCAAATCTGAATCAGCAGCTTCCTGTATGTATACGTCACATCTGTTAAGAACACTTTGAAGCAACTGCAATTTTTCCTGGGACACCCAGCTGCCATCTACAGATGGCATGCAAACTCAGGAAAATTCACATTTGGCTTAAAGTATTTCAGGCACTTGGTACAAGTATGTTCATCTGTGCCCCAAACGGCATATCCTTTGAATTGTTGCCCAATCCTAGTTTTTATGACAGTTGACTAAATATAGGTGAGAATGGAGATTACTCTTATAACAGATGCTTTTTCTTATCTCTATGACTGCTTTAGGTCATTTTTTTCTCCTATTCTTGAGTGGTCTTAGGCAGTGGTGGGATTCAAAAATTTTTACTACCAGTTCTCTAGGCGTGGCTTGGTGGCCGTGGCAGGGGAAGGATACTGTAAAATCTCCATTTCCACCCCACTCCTGGGGGAAGGTTACTGCAAAATCCCCATTTCCTCCCCACCCCATTAACCTGCTTTCCAGCTCTGTTCTCCTGTGCAGGGCAACAAAAGAAGCGAGGGAGGCAGAGAATAGATGAGGGTGGGGCCAGTCAGAGGTGGTATTTACTGGTTCTCTGAACTACTCAAAATTTTCTCTACCAGTTCTCCAGAACTGGTCAGAACCTGCTGAATACCACCTCTGGACCTAGGTTACATATTGGTTGGGATAACGTATATATAGATTTGGCTATATATTGAATGAATGGCACTTGAGGCCCATTAGAATGAGAAGAATGTTTTCATTGTTATGGAAAGAATCCTAACTCTCCATAATGCCTCCAAATTGTTGGTGAAAATTTTATGAAATCAACATTCACATGGCCCTATGGAATACTCAGACATAACATCCAAGTACCCATGAAAGAATCCATTTTGTGTATGTAAGACTGTACATATGCTGTATGAAAAATGTTACACTATATATTCACTTGGACAACAGAATGGATTGTATAAAGGATAAGGCTATTCTTTATTTTAAATAGCAATTTGATTTTTTTTTGTTCATAATTGATTTCAGATACAGCAGATGCTATAAACAGACCAATTTTCAGGTCCTTTCACATTTAAATAGTTTGCTAGAGAAAAAAGTTAAGTAGATAATTTTCAGAAAAATTAGACATAATCTGAAGTATAGAACTGGCCTTTTGAAAGATTAAACGTAGATTTCTGAAACCACAGCCATTTATTGTTTAGTTTTCCATTGCAAATAGACACCATCCTTGCATCAAAAACCAGCAGAAATAGGGTTTCTTAATGCAAACTTCACTTGAAGTCATCCTTCAGATGCTAATTGGTTTTGTGCTTTAGCAGCACCAGTTTCTTCTTTGATACATTCATTTCTAAACTCAAAAGATAAAATAGCAAGAAGAAGAAGCTCTTTACACTGCTCAGTCACTCTGTAGTTGAAATACCGTAAAGGCAAGTGATCTGATGATTTACCCAGAACTTCGTTTATTCCTTTCAGTTGAACAGCAGCCAAAAATCACAGCAAACAAAATGAGGACAGTAATGATAATGAGGAATGAAACTATCACCACTAATCCCCCAAGAACCCAATCATCCATCAGAATCTGTATTTTCATATCTTCTAGAAATTGAAAAGCTGCTTGCTTTGCAGTTGGTATTGTTTCCAGGCCCTGAAGAATGCAGGAAATGAAACGTATATGTACACTTATTTAATTGACAATGCTTTAAAAAATACTTCATAGTTATTTCTAGGCTAGTAATTATCAAACAATACAGGTAGTCCTTAACTTATGGCCAGTTGCTTAGCGGCTGTTCAAAGGTACAATGGATCTACCTTCAGGCTACTTATGATCCAGATTCTTAACTTCCAACAATCAAAGCCCCTCACTGGTTATGTGAGCAAATTTTGGGTGCTTGACAACATGGCTGCATTTACGCAGCAATTTACAGGTTCTTGCAGTCACGTTACTGCATTTTACAAAGGTTTTGCCAAAAAATAAAAAAACAACCCCAGCACTTACTTTCAGTTTTTGACAAAAGCATGCCGTGGCAAAAAAAAAAGGATTTGCTTAATGACTGCAGAATTTGCACTTATGGCCACATTGTTCACTTAACGACTGCTACAAAAAAATGTTGTAAAATCGGGTCAGTCACAGGACTGACCTATTTTGCAACCATTACAACTTGTGACTATAATGGGTAGGCTCTATTATAGTCATGTGTCGCGGACAGCCTGTAGAAACGCTTAGAGATGGCTATAGGAATCAGATCTCTAGATACTATTCCCCACAGCAAGGAGAAGTAGAGGTTGTTAAATTGATTATTTTATCCCAAGAAGAGATTATATTTCATTTTGTTTCTATTTGGAAATTGCTTCCGGATTTTGTGCTTGCAATGGGGGGGGAAATGAAACTTTGATTTTGCTTTTGCTGATTAGATAGGTTTGTTGCTATACTAATGGTGAGTATATTGTTTAAAAGTAAAAAACATTGAGGCTATAATGTTATCTTCTGTGCTAAAGAGAGTTGGAAGTCGGTGCCTTTTCTCTTTATTCCATATTTTCTCTTTTCCTCTCCCTCCAGTTACTATGACTTTTTAAAATTTCTTTTTGTATTTTATACTTAAATAAACTATTAAAATGTATGAAAAGAAAGGAAGAAAGTCACTCGAAGAGGTAGTTCTTGACTTACCACCACAATTGGAATGGGGATTTTGTTTGTTGAAACAAGCAGTCATTAAGCAAGATATCCATGCTACTGCTTTGCTCAATGGCTACATTCTAGGCTCTCCCAGTTGCAGTCAATAATTGATCCTGTGGGTCGTTTACTGGAGTGTGGGGTGCCTCGGGTGGTGGGAAAACCATATTGCGAACCAGTTTATGAAAATTTGTTGCAGGTTGGGAGGCTCTTACCTTCCCACCCCACCACATCTGGGAAGCCCAGGGCCACCACACTAGGATCCATTTACCTGTCAGCTGATACTGTTGAGCATAATTTTTCTTGTGTCTCACAAATGTTAATATTCTACCTTTCAAACAGAAATTTCCCATAATTAGCACTTCACTTTTTAAGTGAAAGTGACATGGCTAATTAACTTAGTGTGAAATGTCATCTTTTTAAAAGACAACATTTTAAAGCCACTTTCACTTTTACTGTAATTTCCTTGATTTGTTTTCATTGAAAAAAACATATGAATTATGCATTGAATCAGCAAATGTAAAGTGAACTGATTAAAGACTGAAAATTACACAATAGCTGGATTCAGCCTGCTTCTAAGTAGTCTTACTTTCAAATTTTGCCTTAAATCTGGTTTGGAATGAGGAGGGGCTAAGTAAAATGTAATAATTTGTCTAATATAGGGCCATACTTTCTTTGAATGTTTGAAATGTTGTCATTTATCTGCACATTAGTGACTCCATTTACCTGAAGCTTCCTTATAGTAGTACATATTTTATTTTAAAAGGATCTTTTATTTATTACTACATTCAGCTAATACAGATAGAAGCAACAAAAAAACCTTTCTAAAAATTCATCTGTGAGCCTTCAGGATTTTTTGGAATCCCAGAAGAACTTCCTACAAAATGACAACAACTTTGCCAACAGCAGTTGCTTCAAATCCCAAATCCTTATAAAACACCCACTTAGTTGTAATAATTTTAATATATTTGGAGAATAAAAAAGCAAAAGAATGACTCTGTTCTTACCTTTTTATAGATTTTGTCTATATTCTATAAAGAATCAGGCAGTTATTTATCTTTTGGTGCTGAATGTGTTTTATAAATTCACTTTAAAGTAATAAATATTTTATAGAAGTTTAAAGCCACAGTAACCCATCCAAAATGAAGGTGTGAATGATGACAAATAAGTACACACTAGACTTTTTTTTTCAGAAACAAAGTATTTATTGTTTCACATGCCTTCATTGAAGATAAGTGGAACTAGTATTTCAAAAAAGGTGCTTATTTTTTTTCCTTGCAAGGCCATTCTAAATATAATACATACTTTTGCTTCCCCCCAAAAAAAAATCTCTTTAACAGATTTCTGAGAAAAGCAGATATGTCCTATAAAAGAGTTGAACACTTTTTCCTGGAAGACTTCCTCCCTAATCTTTAAAAACAGTTATTTCAGTCTCCCATTGGTTTCAGTTTCTTTTAATCCAGCATTTTTTTCCAGTGTAATACTTGGTTTAAATTTATTATAGTCTTAAGGGAGATTCAGAATATTGTACAGATCTTTTTTCTTTAGCGCACTATCATTGTATTGTTGGAAATGCTGGGCAATGATTTGGCTATGGGATCATTTTGCGTGGCTGCCTTGTTCTCTCCACAGTCTGGCAGCTGTGCAATTATAAAAAAGCAGCCATGTTTGGAATCAAGTTAATCTCTGTGTCTCTGTGGTTGCTGACGCTGTTTTCTTATTCCTGTCATTTGCACAAGGGAGTGACTTCTGAAACAGTGCACACCCAAAATAAATATACTGGAGGCTTTTCATCACTCTTCATAGCATATAGAAATAGAACTTGCTGGCAGATGTTTCTGAAATGCAGCACCTTGCATCTCTCCTCTTTACTTACGTTGACAGAGGTTCTTCCCAATTATAGTTCTAAATGTCTGGACCGTAAGTTTGTCATCCCTCCACTAAGAAAAACAGCTTCCGTTGGACCTTAATGCAGCAACACTGCATGACAACTCGGTTAGATGTTTGATAAATCTGGTTTTGCAACTTGCCTGGCACTGCAGAAATTTGGAAAAATTAAATATTTGCAACACAATATATAACTGGTACATTGTTCTAAGCTTGAGTGGAAAAAGTGCAGAGTTTTAATTGAGGTATGGCATATATTTAGCATATTTAAAGTGAACCAGAATAAGGGTTTATTAATCTATATAATTCAGAAATGTGGATTCACGGGATATTACTAGGTAGCTATGAGATTGTACTGTGGTAATAGGTAGCCCTATTTCATGTTAAATTCTGAGTCAAATCACTTTGGGGTAAATGAGATACTATTACCACATTAGGAGTCTTAGCAGTCTAACTGTGGGTGATGACAGATATAGTCCCAACACCTCGAAAGAACAGCAAATATGCTGTTATCTACCACTAACTTTTCTATTTCCACTTAAACAGGTCAAGTGCCATTGTTTCTCTTTTGTGCACATGTAGCCCTCTTTGAAATCAATTGAAGCAAAAAGTGTCTCTTTGGAAAGGGATTTATATTCTGCTCTAAGCTGTAGCTGGGTAGTTCATTCTTAGTTATGTTTTTGCTGTACCATTTAACATAATACTGTTGTCCAGCTGTGGTGCTCATTTTTTGAATGAAACCTGCTTTCGCTGTACTCTTGCCTGATCTCTCTGATCTCTCTCACTTTAAAACACAGACTCCCAATAAAGGGAGCAAGGCATTAAACTAAACCTCACTGAATGATAGGAAGAGTTCCTGTTACCATGCCTTCTCCTTGAGTATAATCCAAGAGTTGCCTTTTTAAAATTGCCTTAAATATAACATGAACCCACCACAACTATAAATTATTCGTAAGAGTATTTGTAGAGGACATATTCTTAACCCCAACATAAAGTCAAATGATTCTTTTGTTCCCTTTGAGTTAAGGATTTGTCATATACAAAGTTTAAACAGAAGACACCAAAACATTAAAAAAGACAGTAATTTTTTAAAGACAAGAAACAATACACGATTGTGAGCATTATCGTATCCCTTCAGCTTTCCTTGGGTATACAGCCAGAATAGCATATGTGCTCTGACAGTTGTTTATTCTTTTATTAAGGAGGAAAGGAAGACTAGAGAATTTGTTGCTGCTTTTCTTTGCTGTCTCTGAATTTGTTTGTCATCTACAAGCCTGCCTCATTTTCCAAATGCGTGACTTGCTTAGCTATCGTGTCTCTGGTTAACTTAGCTTTAAATGGTTGAACAGAGGGGAAACCATGCTTATGTTAGACTTCATTCTGCTGAATGCTTGCGTATATCTTGATCTGTCTGGGGCTTCCTCAGCTGTAATGTTGACATGAAATCTGGTGCAACTTTCTTCTGCATGTTTATCCAGATTTTACACTTGGAATTTTTAAAATTCTATTGTCTTGATAGGTTGAGGAGAGAAAACTATTGCAAACGGTGCATTGTCAACATGTCAAATGCCATAAAATTGAGTCCTATGTTCAGGTTCGATCCCTTTTTCCTTCTCTCTTTTTCTCTGTCTCTTACTTTATCTCCTCATTTACCATTATGTTCCATGGATTAGTATGCCATGTTGTAGTCATTCCAAGTCTTTCCCCAACTTCTGTATTCTTTTTAAAATTCAGTTTTATAAATCATCTGCAGGCTGAACCTCAATCCTTTTGGCCTTCTCTTTTGGTTTTCCATTGTAGAAGCAGCCGCAGCAAAAGCTGCAAGCTATAATCATCATTGAAAGCATCGTAGCTGAAAGGTGAAAGGAGACAAAGAATATTGGCTTTGGAAATGGATCAGAAATTAGAACCAGTCCAGCCCACTGTGCAGTGAGTGTAGCAGATGTAGTCCAGATGTAGCTTTAGAAAGTAATTTCTGAGATTGCTTATAATGCCAACAAAATGATAGCTGATAAGAATTATTACTTTTGATATTCAAATTATAAATTGTGGCTTAGTGTTTTTAATTGTTGAGCTTCTTGGGCTTAAAATTGTTGTTTTGCTCTCTGCCACACTCAGTGAGGAGATGTGGAGGGAGAGGTAGGTATAGCTGGTGTAGAAAAAGTATAAGCAAAGTGTTGTGTTTATGCGCATCCCACCCTTCTCCTTCTACATAGACGAGAATTTTAGTGAATTTAGTTTCACCTCCCACAACCCCAGGTTTTCCTCTTTCCTTTGCCACTGTAATAAATCTTCTCACCACACAGGAGAAGGGGAGGAATAGACTCAACAATTTACTTAGATTTGTTCAAGCTTGTCTGCCTGCCTCTCCTTTTCACACTTCAACTTATTCTTCAGCTGCTTTTATTTAATGGTTATCTTCCTAAAAATTAACAGGCCTTAATTAAATGTTCATTTGTTCCATGAACTGTTTTACTCCTCCTGATCTAATTCGGAGTTGGTTCAAATATGCACATGTTATTAGAATATTTCAGAAGTAAATATGTTCCATGGAAATATAATCACAGACATTTCATTGCTCCACACAATCTGCTTTCTAATGCTTCAAGTATCCCTTCTTTTTACATTGATAAATGTCCAGTTATAATTATGTATACTTCAATATAATGTTGAGATATGCATATTTAAAATTACAGGTAGTCCTTGCTTAGTGGTCACAATTGGGACTGGCTACCTGGTCATTAAGTAAAGCGGTTGTTAAAGGAAACCATTCTTATGATGTTAGTTCAGCTTTCTTTTTCTTTATAACCCAGCAAAGATCATAGATGTGAGAACTGGTTGTAAAGTTACTTTTTCACCACTGTTATAACTATTAATAGTCATTAAACAAATAGTCATTATCTATGCTTAGAGAGTGTTCATAACCTGGAACAAAAAATATGCTAATACAGTTTTTAAATCAAAAGCCTTATTTCATAATTCTTACTATATTGATTGACCATGCTGATTTTGAATAGTAGGCATTGTAGTCCTGCATATCTGAACCCATCCAGTTGGAGAAACTTAATTTTACCATATTGAAAGCTTTGCTGTATTGCACTATACATAAAGACTTCAAACTCCCATTCTAAATTAAAGCATTTAGTTCCTTCTGAACTTTATAGTCTTTAACAAATCAGAAAATATTTAAATTACAAAATAAGCTTATGAAGCAGCACTATTTAGAGCTCCTATCAAACACAGTAGCTGAGCCTGGATCTGTTGCAAGCAACAGGAAACTGGATACTTACCAATGAATAAGATAATAATAAAAAAACAGACAATCTCCAGTGGGTCAGCTTTGGGTAGTCTCTGGAGCTTAAGCCATAATTTGTAACCAACAGCACTGAGCTCCTTCTGAAATTCTTTGAAGGACATTCTGTTGTTTTCGGTCCACAGCTTGCAGCACTGGGGCAGAGAGAGAAAGGCAGAAGACAATGTGTTTTGCTTTAGTTTCAGCTTGTGAACGCCAGGAAAAAGACCTGCCTTTTATTTGAAGCCAGCAAAAAGCAAGATCATTAACAAAACAAGTTTATCCGGGCTGTGCCCCAGGATTTTCAGACAGCTGCTTAGATGAAGATTCTCCAAAGTTACCCAAACATAAAAATATATTGAAAACAATCAAATGCTAATTTGCATTTATCTCAGTTGAAGCATGAGTGTATCATCTCCTTGTATAGAGCCCAAACAATTAATTATGGGCATATGTGTTTATTTAAAGTATGTGTGTTGTATCTTCATAGTACATTACCAATGGTGATATGATTTGTTCTATTTTGACAGCATATCGACAGTTAAGCGGAGCTTATAATTCATTTGCTAGCTTTTCTTGATCTCCCATTGAGAAAATAATCTGTTAGTGCTCCAGTTACTTCCATCTCAAACAAGCTTGGAGCAAATTCAACATGAAGTGTATCATATTCTAAGTTCTGTGTTCCACTCTACTAAGAAGTATTTGTCTCTGTTCCAGAGTTGTTGGGGTTCTATCTGCTACATGGTACATTCTGAAACCTCTAGTCTAAGAGTGGCATCACTATTTCATTCTGAATGTTCTGTTCAGTGTTTTATAGTATAACTCAAATTAGATATATTCTAAAGTATAGCACTTTATGTATAGTGCAATACATATAAAATACCAGAAAGTTATAAGAAAGGAACCACAAAGAAAACATCTGTTACAGGTTCATTCTTTCTGACCTAGCTACCAATTTGTTATGAGCTCGGTAGTGCCTTAAAGCTGTTGAAAAATGACAATGTAATAGCATGTAATATAATTAAAATCTCAGGGGAACTCCCTAACCTAAGGAATTAGACTAGCCCCAATTTTAGTATTAATGGCATTGGACTTGAAAATGGATTTTGGCTACTGATGGTGGGGGGATCAGGCAGTTTGAGAAAATCACCCTATCATTTGGGCAGGGTGATTCACAGGGTGTCCATTTACACATTTGATGTACAAATCAAGGACAGTGCTTCTCCTTACCTCCCCTGCTCTTCAGAACATCCTGTTTTTTACCTGGGAAAATGTGGACACATTTCTAAACGAACGGTTGGTTACATGGAAGTCCAGAGATGTAGTTTTGAATAAAGAAAATGTTTGACACCTGTGCTTTAAAATGAGATTCATGGAAAATC
Organism: Pseudonaja textilis; assembly: GCF_049901715.1. Lineage (NCBI taxonomy): Eukaryota > Metazoa > Chordata > Lepidosauria > Squamata > Elapidae > Pseudonaja > Pseudonaja textilis. Next base: position 108,026,014 of record NC_141991.1, read on the forward strand.
GGTGAACGTCAAAACAGGTGTCCATAACATAAATTGCCTATAGACATGACATAGCCTACTTTTACATTTATGGGAGGTTCTTGTTATTTTACATCTTGTAATATTGTTTTATTTTAAATTATAAATAGTAAATGTATGTAGTCTTGGCACAAATACGGGAATAAAATTATAAATACCTAAAATTGATCACATTTGAATCAATAATTGCTAGCATTGTGTCAAAATAAAGTTGATTTTTTTTTCTTGTGCATCAAATATAGGGTAGAACTCATGAATTAAAAAGTATTATCTAAGCAATGTTTTAAGATATTTACTGGCTAGAACAGTAAAATGGATAATGGGTCAGAAGACATAGTGGTAGTTGATTGGTTGGAGAATGTGGGCTTCTGCATGAGGCAATCTACATTATGATTGATTGCTGGATATAAAGGGGGAATTTCCCTTTTTCCCAACTTTTTTCTTCTGTATTCTCTGTAGGCTATTCTGTGATTTACCTCCTGGTGTAGTGCTATGCCTAACTATCTTATTTGTTGTAAATATAGATGTTAAATATATTTATTTATATAAAATTACAAGATCGTGTTAGCATCTCTGACTCCATTTGGATAGCTGCTGCATAATTCCCTAACAGGTTTTGGGACTCAAAATCTCCCTGAAGTGACAGTAGAAAATTTCTCTGAAATAAAGGGTTTTTTTGTGAGAAAGGTTGAGGATTATTGGCCTGTACAGACAGCATGATGCTATGTTACAGGAATGGGAGGAGGATTTCCTTTGGCTCATCTAATTAGGATGATTTATTTCTCATGGAGCGTAAATATGGAGATGTGTCTGGGAAGGAGGATTTGTAGAAAGCTGCAAGCAATCCTCCAGCAAATCTTAATGAGGAATAGCAAAAGCTAAATGGAAAAGCGCTAGCCAGCATAATTTTGTGCTGGGAGGATAGTCAGGCAATACATGTACATGGGCTCACATCTGCTAGAGAATACTGCCTTGCATTACCCAGAATTTATGTAAGGGAGATGGCAAGCTGCAAAGTAACTCTCACCAGAAAACTTTATAGAGCAAGGCTGGAGAAAATCTGTCAGATCACCTCCAGTTCATGAGGAAACTTTCCTTGAATTAGAAGAGCGAGGAATGGTGTTTTCAGAAGCACACAAAGTATATGGTGCTGTATTCCCTTGATGATACATGGGACATGTTAGTAATAGCAAGCTTTGAGCCCATGAAAAAGCGTGATTTAATTGAATTATGTAACCAGGAGGCTTTTGGAAGAAGAACAGAAAAGATTAGAGAGAAACATTGCACTTGAGAGTAACAATAGTAATTTGTAGCTCAGTCAAAAAAGATCTGCATTCCAGAGAGATAACAAGGTGGGAGATAAATTCTGTGTACTAAAAATGCTGCTTTGCTTGTGGATCAACTCAACATATCCAGAGAAATTGCCCACTAAAAAGATTAAAAGAAAGAAACAGGAGAGAGACAGCAAAACAACTGAAGAAGGGAAACACACAGATTTCTGTGGTGAAGGCAAACAACAAAGGCATTAAAGACATTTGATTGTTGGATAGTGGGGCAAGTGAGTATATTGTAAATAACCTTTTTTCTAGTCTGGGACCAGCTGCCCAGGAATATGTACACCTGGCAAATGGTAATTATTCTTTTGTACAGGGGCAAGTATATGTACCATGGATTGGTAAGTCGTTTGATAAGGTTTTGTGTACCAGATTTAGATCGCAATTTGTTGAGTGTGTCTTGCTTGAAGAATGAAGGGTATGAGGTAATTTTTGCAAAGGGTACATGCAAAGTCATAAAGAATTATCAGGGTGTGTGCACAAGGTTCGAAACTGAACAATTTATATGTTTTGAACCACAAGAAAACTAGTGTGCAAACAATAATTTCTAATGAATCAAAGCATAATGGCTCTGCACGTTTATTACACAGAAGACTTGATCATGCAAACTTTAAAATATTACATAAAATGCCTGACTTGGCTGTAGATTGGAATGTAAAAGATTGTGACAACTATTTGGCTTGTGCTATTTGCAAAGAAACCAAATCGAAGGTACACTCTGTCAGCAAAAGAAATGATAGGAAATCTAACAGGATTTTTCAGTTAGTACATGCTGATTTAATTGGCCTTCTATCTCCATCAATGGGAGAGGCCAAATGCTTTGGTAATTGTTGATTATTTCTCAAGATATGGGTATTGTTATTTACTAAAAAGCAAAACAACTGTTTCAACAATTTAAGCAATGGGTAATGTTTGTAGAGAGGAGTATAATCAAAGGGTATGAGTTCATGAGGAACAGAGTTCATGTCTAACATTTTTCAGCAGTGGCTGAGAAAGAAAGGCATAACCCATAGAAGAATGAACCCCTACACTCTGGCAAAGAATGGAATTGCTGAATGCAGAAATGGTGTGTTAAAAACCATGAAAGATACACTACTAGCAGATGCAGGAATGAGTAAGCTATATTGGGGTGAGGCAATTTCAACTGCCAATTATTTGGCCAATAGACTATGGAGTTCAGCAATTAATGAAATTCCATATTACATGTTATATAAAAGACAACCATCCTTGGTACATTTAAGAATCTTTGGCAACAGTGCATGGGTGCACATTCCCAACACAATGAGGAAGAAAGCCAAAGGCATGGGTAATGAAACTTACACAGATTGTGGATTTGGAGTTTTCATGAGCTGTAAGCCATAATCATCTCAGTTATGACAAATCACGGCTTGAACTATCTTGCTTTGCATGTAATGAGTCTATCTCATATATTAGTTTCACCTTTTAAGTTGCATTGCTGAAATAAATGAACTTTTGCACAATATTCTAATTTTTCGAGTTTCACCTGTAGGTTATCAATCAGGATCAAAGACTTTTTTGTGTCCATCTGTAAATGTTATTATCTCACGTTCTGCAAATTTTTCAGAACAGAGAATTGGGAAAAGGTACATGCCAGTACTGAAATTTTAATGCCTGTTAGTCAAAGTTCTCCAATGAACATTCACACAGGCAAGTTAAACAGGAATCAAAGTGTAGCTTAGGGTTTGTGTATAGCTCAGGGGAATGTTTGGAGAGTTAGATTCCAGTGAAACAGGAACCATTTATTCCAAGGAGGTCTGAAAGAGCAAACAAAGGTGTTTCTCCAGAAAGATTCACAGTTGATGAGATAAAAAGTATGTGACATTTTTATGAGCCCCCAAATTACCAGGAAGTATTCAATTTACTTCTAGCAGAACAAAAGAAATGGAAACAGGCTATAGATAAATGCTGTCTATGCAAAAACAGTTTTCACTCCAATGGGGTTTCCAGAGGGAGAAAGGATGCAGATGGGTGTACAAAAAGAAACTTTTGAAACTTCATTCGATGGAGTACAATATAAAGCAAGGTTAGTTGCTCAAAGCCTACACAACAACACTGGTTCGGAATTAAAAGAATACTACATTTAAAAGAAAACATGGGTTTTGGATTGCATTTGCAACTATCAAATGAATTTGAATGGAAAAGTTTTGTAGACAGTGATTGGGCTAATGATGTACAAGATAGAAAGTCAATGACAAGATTTGTTGTAGCGTTTGCAAATATACTGTTGGTTGGATATCTAGAAAACAGACTTCGGTTGCCATTTCCACAGCTGAGGTGGACTTCATAGCATTGTCAGAATTGTGTTCAGAGTTAACATGTTACATACAATTGTTAAAGGACTTAGATATTGAAGTGAAAGGAGCTACACCAATATTTGAAGTAACACAACGTATATACAAATAGCAACAGGTGAGAGAGTAAAAACCAGAAGCAAGCATGTGGATATAAAATATTGTAATATCAGAGAAGCAGTGAAAGGAAATGTAATAGACCTAATTTTATTGTCCATCAGAAAACAGTTTAGCTGACTACCTGACAAAGCCATTGAGCATCCACAGACACAAAGATCTTGTGAAACAACTTGGTTTAAATACTGTCCAGCTTTAAATTGGAGGGGGTGTTAAGATATTTAATAGCTGGAACAGTAAAGTGGATAATGGGCTAGAATTCACAGTGATAGTTGATTGGTTGGAGAATGCGGGCTCCAGAATGAGATAATCTATGCATGATTGATTGCTGGGTGTAAAGAGAACATTTCCCTTTTTCCCGTCTCTTTTGTGTGCTCTACATGTTCTGTGATTTACCTGATGATTTACCTCATGGTGTAGTGATGTGCCCGATTATCTTATTTTGCTGGAAATATAGGTGTTAAATATACTTATTTACGTAAAACTACAAGTTCGTGTCAGCATCTCTGACTTCATTTAGACACCTACTGCACAATTCCCTGATACAATATAATTCTTCACTGGGCAAAAGAATTTATACACACTTATAGCATCTTAGAATATTAATAACCCATACATAAAACATGAGGAAAATAGATATTTTCTATATGGTGCTATTGTTTGGTGATTTCTGTTTTCTATGCTGTTTTTGACTGAAATCAAAAAGAAGGAATGAGAATGAAATATAGTATTTTGGTTTTATCACTTTAATCTTATATTTTATATTCATATTCTCTCGAGATACAATGAGGGACATGATAGCAAGTGTTCTCTGTGTGGGATGCCCTCCTTTGGTAAAGCCTGTTTCTCATGGTGAAGATTGCTTCCATGCTGCTTCCAAGGGATTTGTAAAAACCTGGCTGTTGTTAGACAGATCAATCCAGATAACAAATTGCTCAGATTTTCCTCAAAAATAAGTATTAATTGTTGCACTCTGCACAGTTTTTCTTTCTTTCTGGAGATGTACAGAATTTTTTTTTCATTCTGGACATTACTGATGTTAATGTTACTAAAGCTGCATTGTTTCTGGGAGTTCTCTCAATGCATAAAATATCAGTTTGTATTTCTGTTAATTGTCACAAGGATTGGTGTTCAAGTAGAAATGGGATAGCAGGAAACCTAGAAATGCTCTTTATTGTCATAGGACATAGTGGCAGAGTCTTGAAAGCCTCTTAAGAGTTTCTCTGTTCCACATATTAATCTTAAACAAAATCAAAACAGAGTGGTTTTTTTTTTGTGCACTTTCTACTTTCTCACAATTGAGCTGCTGTTTCTCCTGCCTGAACATTTAATTGGCTCTTCCTCTTCTCAAGGCTTTCCAAGATAAGCCCTATACTTTTTCAGAGATATTTAATCAATCATGCTTAAGGTGAGGTGGAGGGAAAAAATAATTGGTTAAAAATTAGAATTCGGGTATTTGTTTCATACATTTGTAATGAGTAATGTCTAAAGAAACTACCAGATATTTATGAAGTATTAAACAAAAGTTTAATATTTTTTATGAATGCACTGTGTAGATGTTGCAATAAGAAAACCGTAGCTAGGGCATGAAAAGATATAAAAATGTCACAGGAAAAAAATGTATAATCAATATGTGATATTAATGCATGTTCAGTGGAATTAAGTTCTGAAGCTTTTACAGAAGCAAACTATGTGAAAATAAGTTTCAGAGCTAATGTTGGAATGACTGTTGCAATTTAGTAAAGAGCAAGGAATCATTTTGTAAAAAGCAAGAAATTTTTTTAATGCCTATAAGCAGAAAAACTATTGATGTTTTTTTAAAATATCATTGATTATGAAGGTACCATACTTCCACTATTTTTAGGCTAGCAAGAGTGATTGCAGGTAATCAACTTACAATCACAATTGAGCACAAAATTTCAGTTGCTAAGCAAGGCAGTTATTAAATGAGTCACATCCCATTTTACAACCTTTTTGCACAGTTGTTAAATGAATCACTGCAATTGGTAAGTGAATCATGCAGTCATTAAGCAAAATCTGGCTTCCTCCATTGACTTTGCTTGGTCAGAAGCTGGCTGGGAAGGTTACAATTGGTGAACACATATAACAGTGCATGACAGTGCAACTGTGATAAATACATGCCAGTTGCCTAGTGCCCAAATTTTGATCACATGACCACAGGGATACTATAATGGTTATGTGAAAACTGGTCAGAAGTCATTTTTCAAAGAGGCGTTAAACAAACGATTGTAAGTCGAAGAATGCTTTCCAAGTATACTCTGATCTTCAAATGTGAATATCAATTTTAGGCCAAAAGCAAGAAGAGTTAAATTTATCGACAAAAAAATAAAGGGAGATTAGTATAGCTATTTCAAGCTTTTTAGCTCTCATCAGCTAGCCATACCCTTCTGGGATTCAAACCCCCTTTGCGTACCTGTGAAGGCTCCTGGATTGGGGCTAAAAGGCAAAAACGGAAGCAGTATGCTCCATCCCATATTTGGGTAGACCAGGTTGCCCTGATAGATCGGTCTCACTGGAAAAACACTTAGCAAGGCAAAGAGTTCTGACATTCATTGGTGTAAATGCTGATTAATCACATGGATTAAAACTACTCATTGTTAGCAAATAATCTAATCCAGGGTTGTCAAACTCAATTTCATTGGGGGCCATATTAGGGTTGTGTTTGATCTTGGGGGGCTGGGGTAGTGGTCGGGGTATGCGTGTGTGGCCAGGGTGGGCGTGGCCAGCTCGATGTCATTCAAGGCTCCATTTTTTACTGTGATAGCCTCCTGTAGCCCTCTGCCAGTGTTAATGGAGCACTTGGCCTCCCCAGCCTCTTGTTTTCTCTGGCAGAAGGCTGCAGGACGTTGTTGAAGCTGAAAACGGAGCCCAGGTGGGCTGAGCTCCATTTTCGCTGGCAGAGGCACCGCGGGCCAGTTCTTCACTGTTTTCAGGGCAGCCCAGTGGGTCAGATCTAAGCACCCTGCGGGCTGGATCCGGTCCCCGGGTCTTGAGTTTGACACCCCTGATCTAATCCAAGACTGAAAAAATATGCATTTTTCATGACTGGTTCTGCGAAGCCATTAAGATAGTATATTGCTGTAGTATCATTTCAGTCTCTTTACAATATTCTTATGTAAGGGAGTACTGTGTATTTTAGACTTTAAAAGTCATATTTAATAGGCATCTTCCGCCTAAGTCCAATGAATTATGGGTTTACTGTTGATTCTTCAGCATTTATATTAACATGGGTAAAAATTTGAAAACAGTAATTAACTGTGTTCATACAAAATCTTGGAATTCTAAGCCATTCTTCTATCATGTATAAATACTTTTGCAAACTGAAGGATTTGAATTGGCAAAAATCTAATTAAGTTTATAGGATTTAATGTGAGAAAGTAAAAAGTGTGTCATTGCAAGACTTAGAAAAAATTTGGAGCATATGATAATAATTAATGGTGGCTTGTGGGATTGCAGGTAAAGAAGACTTATTTTTTCCTAAATTGATATTTTTAAATGTAGATTTCCTTTGCAAAGCCTATTTTAGATGTAGATTTCCATTGCAGTACCTATTAAGCAATGAAAAAATACCAGCCTAAAATAGTGAACTGAATATAAAGCATATTCTGAAAATGGATAATTTGGTAACATTCTGCATTAGCTTTTCCTTTTATAAATTATGGTTGGGGATTTGGAAAATTCCTCTCATTCTCCATTCGGATGCAGCTTTTAAAGTCAAAATTATGGAGTTATTTGCTTATTCTAAGCAAAATACATAATAAGCAATGCACTGTTGTATACCATTCCATTAATAAACAATTCTCCAATAGAAAAATCCAGCCACTTTAAAAATGAACTGTTCTTAAGCTAGCTTTCTTCTTTTTGAATGCCACTTTCTCCATTGAAATGCAATTGCAGTTCAGCTCATACAAACATTCATTACAGCGTGAAGCAATATTGATATTTTGTTTATATAATAGTATGGTATAGTAAATGTCTGTGGAGATTCTCAGTCATCCAGATCATTGTTCCAAATTTGGTTTTTCAAGAGGTAACTGGACTTTCTGGTTTTGAAGACGAAAGAACTCTACTCTAGAACGCAAATGACTAGCTGTCTGCAAGAAGTATAAATCCTTCCATTCCTCACCAGCCAGCCAGAGCTGAAGAAGCTTCTTGGATGAGAAGTGAAACTTCTTCAAAGAAAAACCAGAAAGTCCAGCTGCCTCTTGAAAAACCACCTTTGGGTATGCTATAGTAATGATTTTAAACTGGTTTTTCCTGTGTGCTTTCCTGTCAGGTGGTAATAAATTGCAGATAGTTATGTAGGTATCCTCAACCTTTAGGTTGTTTCTCCAAACCCTGATGATGGAGCAGACTTCTTTCTCCAGAATATGCTCTGTAGAAGGAATTTCTTAGACATTCTTCCAAGGAATATTCAGAAGTTCACCGTCCTTGGTAGCAGCATATTGATCCTAAGACTCCACTAAGTGAAATTCGCTATGTGTTGTGCAGAGCCCCTTCACCAATTTAATGTCAGCATCTGCTTCACCTTTGTTTCATAGAAGCACACACTACTGGTTTTGAGTGGACAGCCCTGCAGGTGTCCAGATGCCAAGTCATAAAGGGCTTTACAGGTTGAAAACTTGAAAACCAATAGGCAACCAAGTCAAGGTCTGGAAAACCAAATGTTGTATGTTTTCACCTCCAGGAGGCCAGAAGTTATTTGAGTCACTATATTTTGAACTAATTGTAATTGCACTCCCTCCACTCTATCCTACAGGGCCTGCGGGAGGGAGATTTTTTTGGCTTCGGTAGACCCGACAGAGGCCTACATCCCATGTGCCCGTAGACCCCAACCACCGTCAGTTCCTGAGGTTTTGCTATGGCGGCTGCCATTTTCAATATAGGGCTCTCCTGTTCGGCCTGTCATCAGCCCCACGGACTTTTACCAAGCTCCTGGCAGCCGTAGTGGCATACCTCAGATCCTTACCCATAAGGATCCTATACTATGTAGACGACATCCTGATAGCATCCTCTTCCAGACCCCAGGCAGAGGAGGATATGATGTCGACAGTCAGGATCCTTCGAGAGCATGGGTTCTTGATAAACCTGGACAAATGCCACCTAGTACCATCGAACCATCTCTTGCATTTGGGGACTATCATAGACACCTTAACTGTCCAGGTCTTTCTCTCACAGGAGCGTTGAGACAGTATAAGGGACATCACATCACAGATCCTGTCTGACAGAGAGGTGCCTATTTCTGTCTTGCTGTCTCAACTTCTCAGCAAGATGATATCGTGCATCGGGATCATCCCAGGGCCCACTTCCTGCCTGACCTCTGCAGTGGTTCCTGCTCCCCTACCAGAAGGCGGGCAGGGGCGACTCACCAAGGAGGGTTCACGTCCCCTTGCTGGTTCTTTATTCTCTCCATTGGTGGCACTCCCGAGCCATGGATCAGGGTTGCTTGTACAGGGAGTCCCAGAGGATTACCATCACCACCGAAGCCAGTCTGTATGGTTGGGGGGCCCACCTGGGAGTCCAGGTTAGGTGGTCACGGGAGGAGCTCGCCCACAACATAAATTGGCTAGAGCTCAGGGCTGCCCACGTAACTCTCAAGGATCTAAGGCAGGAGGTGATGGGGAGACAGGTTTTTCTCCTCACAGACAATCTGGCCACCAAGGCCCACACAAACCGGCAGGGGGACACTCGCTCCAGATCTCTAATGCAGGAGGCGACTCGGTTGTGCAGGTGGGCAGAGAGACACCTGTTGTCCCTGCGAGCAGAAAACATCTCAGGAGTTTCCAATGTGCAAGCAGACTGGTTGAGCAGGCCCACAGTCAACCAGTTGGAATGGCAACTGCATCCCAGTCTGTTCCAGGAGATGAGAGAACTTCTATTATTATGAATTTATTACACACACACACACACACACACACACACACACACACACACACACACACACAAAAATAAGACAAGTTTTTCATTCATGCATATGCAGGTCCCCTTTCTATGCTTCCAAAAATCTAAAGAGAGAGGAAACATTACAGAGGATCACACAGCCCACTGTTCCTCTAAGCCATAGAATTAGTTGTTCCTGATGGAATCTAAGAGTGAAATTATTTTATTAAAACTGCCAGTTGCTTATACTGAACAGTTGGATGCAGGGACCGCATTGTTCATTTCCTTGCCTTATGTGCAAGAGCCCAACACGGTCTGGCTAGCTAGCCTAAAAGAGCCTTTCTTAAGTGTACTCCTTGGAACAAAGCTTGTCTGTTGTAGGAAGTGGTTTGAAAATGGGCCCTCTTTGGGAAAATAAGGAAAACTCTTTTAATTAGCAAAAATTTGTACAGATGTTTTTGTACCTGTTTTTGTATGCACGTATTCTAGACTGTCTGTCCTGCCCCATTAACCTGAATTAGGGGTTTATTATTTTTGCTTTTTGATTCCTCAAGAAGCAGCACAGGATAACAAATCAGCAGGTTAAGGTCATGTGCATACATTCAGAACTTTACTGGGATGTTTGTTTCTATGATGGCCTGAAAGTGCTTTACCCCACTGTTTTAAAGTGCCGTCTCTTCAAGTGGTCTCTTCAAGTGAGTATAATGATAACAGATATTCAGAAGTTGCCAATGTTATTTTCACAAAAGGGATGAAGTCCAGATACTTATAGAAATAAAAGAAAATTTGTTTTTGTGTTAATGTTTCATCTAGATATTGTTCAAAGTTTTTGTAAAGTGAATGGCACTATGCCAGCCTGTTGTTGTGCCTAGCCCTCCTAAAAGCTATTTGGTAGTTGTGTTTAAGAGCAGCAACTTTAAAATGTGTGGACTCCAGCTTATTGGCAGAGAATTCTGGGAGTTGAAGTCCACACCTTAAAAGTTGCTGAGGCTGGAAAACACCACTTTTGAAGACCAAGAGGCCTCTTTATTACATGACAGCTGGCAGTGCAAGTAAGGATTCTTATGTCAAGACATGTGTTTTAAATTGCATGTTTCTTTTTAGCTGCTGCATACATTTCTGGCCAAATGTTGGACGCTTTTCTTTTCTTTTGGCCACAGAAAATTGGACTGTTTTTCCTCCCTGTCTTTTAGCCTTCTCTGGAATCTTCTTTTTTATTTAGCCTTCCTTCCATTCTTTGTTTTCAGCTAATAGCAGCAAGAGTTCTAGCTAGAGAAAGACAATAGTAGTTCTCCTACTTAATTAATAATTTAATAGTAATTTAATTATACCCCCTCCTTACTGAATGTTCTAAACAGTAGCATAACAGTTTAGCAAAAAGACACAAAACCCTAAGATCAGCTGGATCCACATTGAACCTGAATTTGTATCAAAAGTTTAAGACAATTAGGGAACTCTGGAAAGGTCCTATTGTGGATAATTTAGCTTGAGGCTTTTCTTTCCATCAAGACCATAGACTTATTTGAAACTTTATGCTGTATTGTCACCCAGACTATTATAGTAGTAGTTTGATCTAATTAGCTTCATATACAGAGAAAAAGAAGAAGAAATTTGGTTAATTTTTATCTCCACCAACAAAAAGTGACTAAAGTATTTCAGTAAGACAGATCCTTGCTGAAGCAAACCTGTTTTCTGGTGAGTTTGAGCAAATTATCTTATTTTTAAGCACAGAGACCTTATATGATTAAAATGAGCATCTCCACGATGTCTGAGTTCTGTAACAGTATTATTCAGTTATTTCTTATGTTGTCACATACCTTATGATCAAGAGTCAGAAGGCTTGAGATTATGAGTTATCCCATATTACACAGTTATCTAAACCAGGATCAAGGGTAACATAGAGTTTTTAAACCTCCGATTTATTCTCTATGTTGCTGCATATTTAGAAAAAAGCTGATACAACAGATAGTTTAGAAGCCTATATTGCCAACACACAAAATGAGAAAAACTTTAGTTTTTAGTCCTAGAACCCAAGATTGTTATGAAAGAACCATTAACAAATGTAAAATTTATCCAGAAAATATAGAGGCAATAATGGAAAGAAATTTAAATGACTGACCTATGCAAATGGAATTATTTATTTTTTTATTTTGTACCCAGCTTTAATAGATTTGCAAATAATTCAAGACAGTGATCATATCCAGCATACCTTCTTCCTCATATTTTCCCCACAACAACAATCCATTGAAATTTAGCTGATAGAAAAGGATTTCTAAAGACAAAATTTACTCACACAAATCTGTCTAAAGATTAAGATATTCCTCAAAGATTTTTCCATTGATCTCTACCCCTTTGGAAGTGAAAGGAATATTAACTACAAATATGGTCCTTTCTTCCTATGGGAGCTTACCACTGAAATGTTTTACATTAATGCAAAAAAACAAACAAACAAAGTCTTTTTGTAGGCTTAATAAACTCAAATATTTACGTTTTCACTTGTTCCAATTCTACTGTGTTAGTTTTAACTTTGCCTTTATTATATCATTAACTCTTTAAATGGAAGGATGAGATATAGTATAAATAACATCCAGTTGAACCTTGCACATCTCAATGTTGTTTTTTGTTCTGTTGTGTATTTTTTGATATGAAGTGTCCCTTTGCTAATTAAATGTAGTCTGGCAACTGTTGCCTCTGTTTTTATAGAGTTCTGGATCTGTTTGTTTTGTTTGGGACTGCTGTTACAAACTATCTTCAAGCCCCAGTTGATGCCAAATTCCTAAGAAGCCTGTTGTTGTTTTATTTCTGCAGCTTAGCTGCTTGGGCCTCTCATTTTTTAAAATTAATCTCCCTATAACTGTTTAGATCTTGGAGAAAATTCTCAATTAGTTTTTACATTTTGAAAAGCAGTTTTGGGGAAGTCCTTAAACTAAAATTCAGATTATGTATAGTTTATACAGTATATTCAGGTTATGTATAGTTAGCCCTCTGCCACAACTGATTATTAATTTTTTTAGACAATAACTTCTACTAGTTGTTGGTATTAGCTGGAGGCTGATAATATAATGTGCTGGTGATGGCAGGCTTGGATAGAAACTGACAGAAAATATCAAATTGTACCTCAATGTTCCTTTACAAAAACATTTTTCTTTTCTTTCCACAAGTCTCCCCAATTTCTTGGAGAAAAACTCTTCAGATTCAAAGCTCTCTTTAAATCATTTAAAGATGATAGCCTGTTACAGTTAAAATAATTATGTATGTTATTATATCTTGAAGGATAACATATGTATTGCAACTTATGCTTTTGTAGGTTAGAGTTCTCTATGTATATGTTTAGAAAATGTATATGCTGCCAACTAGATTGATGCCTTTGGCCAACTTACAGGATGCAGTAATAACATATACTAACAGCACTTGTTACAAACAAAATATAAAATCAGCTTCAAAAATCTTTTACATGAAAAAGTGTAGTATAAATATGTATAACCCTAAAAATAGGAATAAGAAAAAACCCAAATTATAATATTAGATCAAGCCAATCAATGCATGTTTGGCCACCTCCAAATACAGATCTTTCTTAATGAACAGTAAAATGAACATTTGATTAATGTTAAGTGAGTACTCATGTTCATTTGTTAGCACAGGGTAAATGAGAGAACAACCATATTTTTATTGTACAGTAACCTGTGCCAAGATTTCTTTAGGTCAAATTTACTGTGGAATTTATCAGAGCTTTAGGCTGGTCTTTTGAAGATTTTTGGAGGAATCTACATATTATCCACAATGTTTGGAATGTCATCCTACAGGTTTCTGGGAGTTGCCCTTTTAATGCTTCATTTTTTTCTTACACAGAAATTTGCCAATCCAGACAGGTTAGCAACAGGAGCATTGGCATATTGGTGGATGAGTATCAGCAGATATGTCATGCTTTTGAATATGCAGATAGGCAAAACAGTAATATTACAGTTCATTTTGGAAATGAATTTGTTCCTTATTGTAGCGACCTTATGTAGCCCATTATGACCATGTCACTAATTGATCCAGTTGCTTTTTAAAAAACGCCTGCATTATTCAAACACCACTCTAATCTAGTCAGTGCTTCTTAATAAAAAAAGCTCAATTTTCCATAAAATACCAATCTGTTCTGAAATTATACTCTGCTTAGGCTTTGCATGCTTCAAAAGATATTTGAAAGAAGTGTTTCCGTCCTCAAACAAGCACAGGGTCTCTGCTATTTCTTAGAGCAGTCCAAACCTAAAACAAAGATGTCACTGTTTTAAAGAATATTACTAAATGTAATGCAGCTCTTAGAGCAGCTGAAGCTTTTTCCTTTACATGGTCTACACAAGATTAATAATAAATTACACATCAACATAAATTAACATTGAATTCCTTAATAACTGATTTTGTTAAAAGATATTTATGCAGCTGTTCCCTTCTGACACTGCTGGAGAGTGAAATAAAAGCATACAAATTTTGATATATTTTTTTCTCTATTTGATACAATGTCCAATTCTGTGAGTCAAATTTCAGCGGTTGTGCAACAGAAATAGAGCTCTCTTCCTGAAGATAAAGATTTCACTCTTTCAGAAAAAAGTTCTACAGTAATAACGATTGGCAAGTTCCAAAGTATTCTTTGAACATCTATATAGCTGATTGTCTGAAAATGCCTTATAGACCAAGACTAGAAAATTCCTGAAAATATTTCCTAAATTCTCGTTCATAGTACTAGTTTATTTTGTTTAGGATAATGCATACATTTCAAAGTAGCAAGGAATATATGTTACTTTTTCTTGCATAAGAAAAATGTTCAAGTAGTAGTTGCTATTTTTTCCGTTACCAATTTCAGTTCTCAGTGCTGAGTTTCTAAGAAATAAGAATACAAGGGAACGTGCAGAAACTGATCTGCTAGCACACTTTTCCTGCAGAGCAACTTTGCCAGCCCAGCAAAAAAGCCTTTATCTCCCCCACCCTGCACTCCCCTGCCCCGGTGTGTCCTTTTTACACACTTTCCTCTGGCAAGCTCCATTTACAAACACTTACGTTGAACTCTGTATACAACTGTAAGTTGAACAAATCAGTCTTCCTCTGTGATTCTGTTTGAGAAGAGCTTTTTTCTCCAGTGGTGTTGAAGAACTTTCTGTTTTCTCTGTCCTTTGTATTTTTCTGTCACTGCCCTTTCATGTCAGCTCCCATTGCATTTTTGATTCTCAACGCATATCTCCCTCCTCTGTTTCTCTTATCCTTGTTACTGACAGCCAGCTGCTTTCTCTGCCTGCGTGTGCATGCGTGCTGGCACTCTCTCTTTTTGTTGTTAGTATCCTGGAGATGTAAAGTTTCATATTACATACTCACCAAGAAGGGAAAAAACACAACTGGAGTCTCACTGTTGCCACAAGGTTCCCTGAATCAAGAGTTGTTGCAACTTTTTGTGTAACTCTTGCCTGCATCTGAGAAATTTCTTCAGCTCTTTTCTTACACTGTCTGGGCAACTCTTGAGTTCTTTTCCACACCACTAGAGACTGCTAATTTTGTAATTGGTGTTAGAAAAAGAATTACTTGCTCTTAGCAAAATCAGCAGCATGGATAACCGAAAGGCTCTTCCTCCATGGATACGTGAAGATCTTTGCGGGCTTTTTTTTTCCCCTGTGAAATACTCCATGAAAAAGAATCAAAAGACCCAATTTATGCAATGGCTGTGCCCCCCACCCCACCCCTTCCACAGGAGTGAAGAAATAATTCCATAGTTCACAAGTAGAGAGGTTTTGAGGAGAACTGTTAATACATGGGAAATACAAGTGGAAGCATCTGCACTTCCAAGGCAGTGGGCAAGGCAGGGTAGGATAAGGAAGGGAGATGGAGGGATGGATAGATATTCTGATTCCATGTTATTCCTTGCCAGGAAGAGAGTGGCTTCTCTGGTTTTCATTTTTTTCCTCCCCCTCCTCCTCCCCCACATCCCCTGCCTCAATTGAACACTTTGCAGAGAGTTGGCTGCTCTAAGATCATGAATAAAGTATTCCAAAGAAAGCTGCTCTGACTATTCTAAGAAAGACCATCAACCCTTCCAGCCAAGAAACCAACTGACAACTTGGCCAGTTCTTGTAACTCTGCCAGAGATTGACCTTTTGACTTGAACCTGTAACTCCATTGCCTCAACTACTAATTAAAAACATTGCCTGCATTTTTATTAACTGGTATCATTTTAAATATGAGCATATGGCTTTAGTTGTACATACTGAGTTCTGTTACCTTGGAAGCCCTGCGGGAGTGCTGATAATTAAAAAACAAAGTCTCCTTCCTGGCGTAACCAAATTATAGTTTGTTCTTTTCCTTTTCTGAAGAGAAAAAAAATGGGACTGCCAAAGACCCTTGGCATTTCCAGCTGGGTAATGCTAGCAATTGCTAGAAGGGCATGAAGAAAAAAATTCAACCGGATAATCTTTCATTGGTTGTGAAAAGAGGCTTTCTTTTAGCCCAAGAGCAGTGTGAGTCAGTGTCACTTTGCAGAACTGATAAGGGTAGCTTTGTAGCATTTTTTTTTTTCTCTTCCCCATCCTAACTTTTTGTATTCTGGGATTTTAAGCCACCAGCTGAGTATCTGACAGATACAGCTTTCTCAACCGGATGGGTCCTAAATCGTCCTGTGTTAGCACAACAGGTGTTCGTTTATCTGTACATTTGCTGAAATAGTCCTTACTGTTGGAAAGTTTTACTCCTTCTTCCTTACAATTCAATAGGGAAATGCCTCAAAAGGCTTTTTTTTTTTAAATGCCACAAAAATACTCTACTACCATGGTTCACATCTTTCCAGCATAAGCCTGTTTTCAAATGGAAGATGTTTTGGTTTTCATATTATTTGGAATAAGGAAAAGTGCCAGTGCTTAGAATTATTGTAAATGAACTCCTGGGATATTGTACCTATCATAGGACATAAACTGAAGCCTACATTCCTTTTGTAATGCAGAATGAGACAAAATATATAATCAGTTTATATGCTTATAACTGCATTTGTGGCACGCTTGGAAATTAATACACCAGGGAAAAATGTTTTTGAAAGTCTCTCTTAAATAGTAATTTCCATCTGTGCTAAACGGCAAGGTTGGAAAAGAGAATGTTGGTTCATTGGCATTTGTTCTATTTTTTTTTAAGTTGTCTACAGAAATAGATTATCCTTCTCCCAAAGGTATCTTAGCTCAGTCAACAAGGACTCCTTTTTATTGATCTTTTATGGTCTGTACAGACAGTTCCATTCATCCAGCCAGTTAGGTGGTTGCTCTAACAGGAACAGTATACAGCATATTTTTCCACTTGACATTCTACCCAATAACATTCATAAAAACATGTATGAAGGGAAATGTTAATATGAACCAACCGTAAAACAAGACCTCATTGTAATTTTAAATTCCTGTGGTTTTGATGTGTTATAACTGCCTTTATAACTTCTGGTTAGAGATTAGTAGGAGAGGTTGCCAACAGATAATTAAGGTTACCAAATTGTATACTCAAATTATCTCAAAATAGAAGGCTAGTATTTTTCAGTAGTCTAGAAAGCATGGTAAGCAAATAATGCTTTGTGTCACTATGTCCTTATCCTGTGAATATTTTTACTTTGTCCACCTTCAGAAAGTTTTGGTTTTGAAAGAGGTCAAGTGTCTACCAGGTGCTACTGCCAGCGGAGACAAGAAGCGTATTCTTAAGATAGTCAAGAATGCCAGCAAGGACTGTGATGTTGATTCTATTATACATCTTGGTACAAATGATCTGTCCAAGAAGGATGTACTTTCTGTTCAGAAAGACTTCCAGAGCTTGGACTTCCGGTTTGAAGGACTTCGGCGACAGACAGAAATCCATGTTCGTGCACAGTTTCTGTCTGGGCTCGCCACTGGAGCGCCCCGAGCCGGCTGGTTTCGGGGCTAAGCCACTCCGTAGAGGTGGTGAAGAGGGGGGAGACCACCAGCAGGGTTGAGGAGAGCCGCATCTCTCCTCCTCAGCTGGCCATTACTCCCTTTCTCAAAGGCAGTTGCAGCGGTGGTCAGAAATGGCCACCATAAAGAAGAACTCGACTGGAAAAGAATGTGCAGGAGGAAGATAAGAAGTGAAAGTTTTGGCTGACCGGGTTAAATTGTAAAAGCAACAATTAAGGTACCCTTTAATTTAAACTTACAAAAAAATAACATCGCACCCAAAGAAGAGTTGGAAGCAGTGAAGGAAAGTGAAAAGGGAAAGGTTTGGCTTTTTTCTTCTTCTTTCTCCTTCCCTATTCTGACGACTAAGAGACTTAAATAAGAAATTGGAAAAATCCGCTTTGACATCAATAGGCAATTAAGCTGAAAATAAAACAAAATGCCAAAGGGATAATAAAGATTTCTGGACATTAAAATTTTTATTTTTCATAAGCAGGAAGGGAGAGAAAAAGAATAAGGGCAGGATCTGGAAGAGGGAGAAGACTGCCTGTAATTAAAAAGAATCTACAGTAAAACTTCAACAAGATTTCTAAAAAATACATTTTAACTGAAACTTGGCAACTAAATAGTAACCCCAGGAAGAGAAAGTGAAAAAAAAAAGAGCAGAAAAGAAAGCTTGCGTGTATTTGGATTATTTAGTGATCTTTGGGTTTTTGGTTATTATATTTGAATGACTAAAATCAATCGGGTGGTTATTTAAAAATTTATACAATGGCACCACTTCTGGATGAATTGAAAATGGAACTTAAAAAGTACAAAGAAGATGCACAAGAAGGGAAGGGTTCTTTTGGCTTTGTTTTTCAATTCTTAGAAATAGAGATTTGGAGCTATGAGAAACAACAAGATACGACTGCAAAACAAGAAGACTGGAACAAAGAAGAAGCCATCTTTAATGAACAAGCAATTCTATGTCGGGAAGAAAAAGGAAAGAGAGGAAAGAGAATGGAGAATTTAAGACTAAAAAAAACAACCAAAGAAAAGAAAAATAATTTGAAAAATAAGTATAATACTGGAAAGCAACAGAAAAGGGGAATACAGAAGAGAGAAATAGAGGTAGAGAGACAAGGGGGTAAAAAGGGGAGAGAGAAGAAGAGAGGGAAGAAGGAAAGGAAAAGAAATTACAAAGGACAAGATATAGAGAAACAGGACCTATTTAGAGATAATGGGTGAAAATCTAACTGAAAAAGGGATTCTGTAAAGGTACACAAGATTGTATTGTTATATTAGTAATAGAAGTAACTTTAGAAAATTGGAAACAATATATGATTAAAATGAGGGATAAAATAGTGTAATTTAGTGAAACCTTTGTGAATAAAATAAGTGAAATAAAATAAATGAGAAAATTGAATTAGGAAGGAACGGGAACATTTTAAGTAGTTAATGTTTTATAAAATATAAGTGAAGGGGGAGGAATTAACTATGGAAAGCTTATAATTGTTCCCATAGAAGTATGATATTTAATTGAAAAGTAATGTTAAAGATGTTAAGACTTTAATGAATATTAATATTAATGATAGAATTGAATTGGAATGGAATGTTGTTTTAATTATATACATTTATAATTTTTTCTTTTTTTAAGAATACAGCGTGTATTTTAAGAATGTACCAAGCAGAATCTGAATGGAAGTTATGTATTATATTGAATGTTACAACTTTAGGGAAAAGATATAAAGGCGTCATACTCCAATCAGTAACTACAGGAGAAATTTTGTTTAATGAGAAATAGATAGATAATTGAAACAGGACAAACAAAAAATATAAATACAATGATTTGAATTGAGATGAGATAATTAAAATAAAATTGAGAAAATTAAAAGAGGGGAGAAGCTATGCAGAAAATGTAAAATAGTAATAAGATATGGAATAGAATATAAAAATGAGCATGAACCTGAATTTGTGTCTGTACAAAGAAATGTAACCCGGGATTACGCTACTTTCAAAAAAGATGTTTTATTTGTATTCTTTTTAAAACTCAAGTAAAATTTACCAAAAAGAAAGAAAGAAAGAAAGACTTCCAGAGCTTGGGGTATGAACTTAGCTGTAGGCTTATCTTTTCAGAGGTTCTACTAGTATACAAGGAACAAAAAGGGAAAGGGCAGCGTGTAGCAGAGTTTAATGTGTGGCTAAAGGAGTGATGTAAAAGGGAAGGCTTTGGTTTTATTAGTCATGATGTCTGCAGCTGATCCAATGAAAAACTACAAAAGAGATGGTTTGCATCCATCAAAGAAAGGGACTGAGATACTTGGCATTAAATTCACAGATTTCCTGGATAAACATTTAAACTGAACAGCGGGGACACAGAATTAATGGATCCAAAACATTTCTGTCCACAGCAACCTAAAACTAATAAGGATACCAGTGCATGCAAAATAGTTTGTGCAGATAAGATTATCAACCTTGATGCCAACCAAAACCAAGTATTTAATAGTGAGTGCCATACCAAGTGCATTAATCAAACAGGTGGCAAGAAAGTAGGGGGAGGCAGGCACAACACAGGTTACAGAGACAGTAAACACAGTGTCAGACATAAAGATCTCAAGTGCCTATATACAAATGCACAAAGACTGGAGAACAAACTGGGTGAACTCGAACTAAGAATACATGAAGGTAAATATGATATAGTTGGAATAACAGAAACTTGGTGGGATGAAACCCATATCTGGAACATACTGGTAGAAGGATACAAACTATTAAAAAAACAGACCCCATAAAAGAGGAGGTGGAGTTGCACTGTGTGTAAAGGACCACTGTATTGCTACAGAAATGCATGAAACTAAAGATGAAAACCTCCTAGAATGCATATGGGTCAATATAAAAGAAAAAAAATGACATGGCCATAGGTGTATATTATAGGCCACCCAATCCTGCAGAAAAAAATAGATGTCCTTTTTGCCAGCCAACTAACAAACATATGCAGGAAACACACAACAATAGTAATGGGAGACTTCAATTATCCTGATATCAATTGGAAAACTAATTCTGCACCAAGTGAGAAATCAAATAAGTTCCTAACCAACCTAGCTGACAACTTTGTTGTCCAAAAGGTAGAGAGTGAAACTAGAGGGACAGCCATATTGGACTTAATTCTTACAAACAGAGAAAAAATGATAGAGGGAGTTGCAACTGCAGGAACCTTGGGTGAGGGTGACCATGTCATACTAGAATTCAACATAACAAACACAAGCAACAGAACATAATGACACCAGAGTCTTGGATTTTAAAAGAGGTGAATTCAATAAACTCAGAGAGAACTTGGGAAAGATTCCATGGATGAAAATCCTAAAGGGGAAAACAACTCAAGAATCTTGGGAAACTCTAAAAAGTATGATCGTAGAAGCCCAGACCAGCACAATGCCACTGAGAAAGAAAAACAAGAAATCCAAGAAGAAACCAGCATAACTGTACAAAGATCTCTCTGGCAAATTGAAAGAAAAAAAGGACAAGTACAAAAAATGGAAAGAAGGACGTACAATTAAGGCAGAATATCAGCAGATAGCCAGAATCTGCAAAGACGAAGTCAGGATAGCAAAGGCTCAGAATGAACAAAGACTTGCAACTAAAGTCAAAGATAATAAAAAAAGTTTCTTCCATCTTATAAATAACAAGAAAAAATCAAGGAAACAGCTGGTCCACTAAAAGGAAGTAACAGGCAACAGAGAGAAAGCAGAACTGCTTAACTCATTCTTTACATCTGTCTTCACGCAAAAAGAAACTATAGCTCAACCCACCAAAAACCTAACTGTAAAAGACAGACCAGAAATAAAAGTTAAAATAAGCAAAAAAAACAGTAAGCGAACACCTGTCTGATCTTGATGAAAACAAATCACCGGGGCCTGATGGATTACATCCCAGAGCCAGTGCGCCATATCTTTCAAAAGTCCTGGAGCACCGGGGAACTACCAGAGGACTGGAAAAGAGCTGATGTGGTTCCCATCTTCAAAAAAGGGAAAAAAAATAACAGACCCAGGAAACTATAGACCAATCAGCCTAACATCAATACCCGGGAAGATACTGGAAAAGATAATAAAAAAACAGATCTGCCAACATCTAGAAACAAGTAAAGTAATAACTAGCAGTCAGCATGGGTTTGTTAAAAACAGATCATGATAAACCAATCTTATTTCATTCTTCAACACAGTGACTAAATTAGTAGACCAGAAAAATACTGTGGACATAATAGATTTCAGCAAAGCATTCGACAAAGTAGACCACAACCTACTTCTTAGTAAACTAGAAAAAAGTGGAATAGATAGCACCACCACTAGATGGACTCGCAACTGGCTGACAAACCGTACTCAGCAAGTAGTCCTTAATGGGTCTAAGTCTACATGGAGGGAAGTAAGCAGTGGGGTGCCACAAGGTTCCGTCTTTGGCCCAGTATTCTTCAATATCTTCATTAATGACTTAGATGAGGGAATAGAAGGGGAACTTACCAAATTTGCAGATGATACTAAGCTGGCAGGAATAGCTAACACCCAAGAAGATAGGCTCAAGATCCAGATGGATCTTGACAGACTAGAACACTGGGCCGTATCTAACAAAATGAAATTCAATGTAGAGAAAAGTAAAGTCCTACACTTAGGCAAGAAAAACCAAAAGTACACATACAGACTGGGTGAAACCAGGCTCAATAGCAGTAGTTGTGAGAGGGATCTTGGAGTCTTAGTGGACAACCAGCTAAATATGAGCCAGCAGTGTGCAGCAGCAGCCAAAAAAGCTAATGCAATCCTAAGTTGTATTAACAGAGGGATACAGTCAAGATCAAGGGAAGTACTAATACCACTCTATAAAGCCTTAGTAAGACCACACCTAGAGTACAGCATCCAGTTTTGGTCACCACATTATAAAAAAGATGTTGAGACTCTAGAAAAAGTACAGAGAAGAGCAACCAGGATGATTAGGGGACTGGAGACTAAAACATATGAAGAACGGTTACAGGAACTTGGCTTGGCTAGTCTAGTGAAGAGAAGGATCAAGGGGAGACATGATAAAGGTCTTCTAATATTTGAGGGACTGCCATAGAGAGGAAGGGGTCAAGCTATTTTCTAAAGCGCCTGTAGGCCAGACAAGGAATAATGGATAGAAACTGAACAAGGAGAGATTTAACCTGGAAATAAGGAGAAACTTTCTGACAGTGAGCACAATCAACCAATGGAACAGCTTGCCCTCGAAAGTTGTGGGAGCGCCATCACTTGAGACTTTCAAGAAGAGATTGGACTCCCATCTGTCAGAAATGGTGTAGGATCTCCCGCTTGGGCGGGGGGGTTGGACTAGATGACCTACAAGGTCCCTTCCAACTCTTATTATCTGTTATCTGTTAAGTCTCTGAACCTTCCAAACTACTGTAAGAAAAGCATTTTCTCTGTTTCCTTTCCTTTTCCTCAATCTAACATTGCTTCTTGTTTGCCTGTTAGTTGTCGCCACGCTGCCATCGCCAATTACTTTGGAGATGATGTTCCCCAATGTAACAGAAGCTGTGATTACTGTAAGAATCCAGTAGCAGTGAAGAAGCAAGTAGAAGCATTACAGCATAGCACCAAAAGTTGGAGCAGAACCTATATTGGACCTTCTGCTTCATCTTGGAATGCCTGTGATCCTGAGCTATATGGAGGAGGAAAGCGAGGTTGGGGTGGCTTTGAAAGGTAAGTCTGCATTAACTAACTGGGGAGATGCATTTTTGGGGGGCCAATGTTGTTAGTGACAAATAAGAACTGTTCTTCTCTTTTTTTCCTTTTGGTAACTTTAATGATTCTCCTGACTAAGGAGGATAAAAGTTGAGAGTTTTTTCTGCGTAAGTGGGCTAAAGTAATGACCTCAAAAACTACAGCTTCTTCATGAATCTCACTTCAATAGATTACACAATTACTCTTTGAAAGTCAAAAGGATCAAGAACAAGGAGGATAAGAAATATATATTGTTTTAAATTGTTATAGAAATGCTTTTTACGTGTTTAAATGTAATTATGCAATTCTCTTAATACAAATGTAAAACTGGATCTCAGAATGTGTTGAGTTGTGTAAACCTGTTGCAAGTAAAAGTTGGTGTTCTCCCTTGTGGGGCTGCACAGTGATTCTGCCTTATTTCTATTTCCTTGCTTAAGGGAAGGCTGCAGGCCTTAAAAACAAAGTAGGGAGATGGAACATGTCCGTGTCCATCTGGTAAGATAATCATGCACATGCTCCCCAAATTGACTTTAAGTTAGGGTTAGGGTTAACCCTCAAAACTGTTCAGAAAAAAACGACAGTTTTTTAAAATAACAATCTGCCAACTGTTGTTGGTAAAAAGATGATTTCATAATTTCTGTTGGAAAATTAAGCATACAGTCTGCATCCCTTTCTTCCTGTGAGTGAGAGTAAGATCCAAGTGTTTAGCTTAACAGCTTACTCTAATATTTGTTTTTAATCTTTGCAGCACACTAGATGGAAGTTAACAGCATTTTCTTACATTACATAGTTATACAAAATTGTTTCCATTGTGTTTGTGCTGGGACAGGCAGTATGTGACCCAGACATTATTTTAATAGAGATCCCATCAACCTTCATCAGCTGTCATGCTGGCTAAGTTAGTGAACCTCTGAGTAGGCTTGAAATTTGAATTCCAGTTTGAATTTGAAACACATTGTCCATCATGGTTCCATAGTTTATTCAATCTTGTTTATACAAGGATCCACGATCCTGATGCTCAGTCCTAATGCCTAGAATATTGGGCTTTAATCCTAATTTAAGATTTGATACAATTTTACATGACTCTCCTGTTCAACTTCCAACTCTTTCTGAGTTACTATTCAGCTATGATGAAGATACCAGGAGTGTGGGTGCAGTTAATGAGGACAGCCAGAAAAAGGAATGGAACATTTTCTATAACAAACAGATGAAGTTGCGCAGGGTAAGTGGAAGGGCTTTCTATAGAAGATAGAGCCTCACCTACATAGCCTGCCTGAGGATTCGTAGGAGTGAATTATGTAACTTGAATGTGATCACTTGCTGCTTTTTCCCAAACATTAGTTAATTGAATGTGTGAGTCGTTAAGTGTATGAGATATTTCACGAAGAGGAAGGCCACGAGAGGCCTAGTGCTTTCCTCAACCAGCTGAGATATCTCATGCTTCCCACCCCCACCATCCTGCCCAACTGGGTCACTTACCTGACGTAGATCTGGATGATCAATGGAGCTATCTGCTCTCCAGCTTCTCTGCTGCGATTTCATCTTGAGCAAAGGCTTTCCAAGGCCTACAGGGACGAGAGATTGCGTTCCTATAGGCTCCAGTCATTTTTGCAAAAAGCCTTTGCCAATGACAAGAGAGCCTGGGAGGAGTTCGCGTCCCTCCAGGCCTCTATTCTTGTTGGCAAAGGACTTGAGGAAAAGCTTTTGCCAACAAGGCCATGAGGGGTGCGCGCATCCTTCTGGCCTCTGTTCTCGTCAGCAAAAGCCTTTCCTCAAGTCCTTTGCCAACAAGAATGGAGGCCTGGTGGGACGCGAACCCCTCTCAGGCTCTCTTCTCATCGGCAAAGAGAACAAAAGGCTTTGCAAATGGAGGGAAGGCTTTGATGCTACAGGCCTTGCCTCCATCTGCAAAGCCTGTTGTTGCAGATCTCATTTAGGCCTCCATTTGCAGAGAACAGAAGGCTAAAGTAAAGGGAGATCATGCGAGATCAGTAGCGTGAGATCTTGCGTTGTTGATATCACATGATCTTGTGGTACTTTAGGCCACCATTCTCTGCAAACCGAAGGCCTGAAGCAGGCCAAGAAACCGAAGGCTTGCTAATTCTTTGCAAGGTGAGTATCCACAGGCTTAGTGCCTATGGAGACCCAGCTTGGGAAATGGAGGGGTGACGAATAGGCAGGACAAATATTCTAGCGGCTCTGTAGTCATTTATGTGAACTACTGCTGTGGTGATGCAATATTCGTAATTTCGCGACTGTTGTAAATACTTGGGGGGGGTATGTTGTAACTTTGAACGGTCACTAAGTGAATTGTCATAACTCAAGGGTTACCTAAACATCAAAAGCATGTTTGGATTGAATATATTTGAATCCAGGTGCGCTTCCTAAGAAGTAAGCCACATTGAGTTCAACTAAACTTACTCCCAAGAAAATACAGGTAGTCCTGAATTTACAGCCACAATTGAACCCAAAATTATATTAAGTGAGAATTTGTTAAGTGAGTTTTGCCCCATTTCATGACCTTTCTTGCCAGAGTTGTGTCGTGAATCACTGCAGTTGATAAGTGAGTAACCTGGTTGTTATGTGAATCTGGCTTTCCCATTGATTTTGTCAGAAGGTTGCAAAAAGTGATCACAAGACCCCGGGATGCTGCAATGGTCATAGCCAGTTGCCAAGCATCTGAATTTTGATCACATGATCATGGGGATGCTGCAAAGGTTGTAACTGAAAAATAGTCATGAGTCACTTTTTTCAGTACCCTTGTAACTTCAAACTGTCACTAATTGAACCGTTGTAAATCGAGGACTATCTGTAAGACTTCAGAATTGATCCAAAATATTAAGACGAAACCTTGTACAAATACTAATAGGAAGAAAGCCATTCAGTTCCTTTAAAAACTGGATATAATTCTGGCTTTTCCCTCTTGCTAAGAGAATCATATTGTGGGGGCACCTATTGTGCTTCATCACAGATATATGTGTCTTTTGGTAGAACCATATAGTGTACTTGAGCAAGAGTGGGATTTTGCCTTTATTTTGTTTTGTTTTTAAATTGAGATTGTTGAGGATTGTTTCTGGGCTTAGAGTACAAACAGCAGGCATCAAAGAGAGTAGTTTGTATTTAAAAATCAGACATTAAAGTGGGCAAGATGACCTAAAACCACAGAGATTTTGTGACTAATGGCCATTTCACAAGAATTTGCCCACTTTGAAAATGTTTCATTTATTGTTATTTATTGTTATTTACTTTTTTCTAATGTACTGTCTCTATGGATCAGTTAAATTAATTAAATTTTAATGTACTTTTTGTAAATATTGTTGTAAATATATCATTAAGAGCCTATTAGAGGAGCCACCATTCTTGAATTCCTAGCTCATTTCCTATTTTAAAATAGTGGGAAATCTTGCCACTGAATTTGGACAGCATAGTGAGAATTGTTTAATTTTATTTATTCATTTATACCTGTGTTTCTTATTTTTATAAATAACTCGAGGCAGTAAACATACATAATACTCCTTCCTCCTCCTATTTTTCCCACAGCAACAAACCTGTGAGGTGGGTTGAGCTGAGAAAGTAACTGGCCCAAAGCCATTCAGCTGGCTTTCGTGCCTAATGGGGGACTAGAACTTACAGTCTTCTGATTTCTAGCCTGGTCTTAACCCATAGGCCAAACACAGATCTCAACTCAAGGATAAGAAGAATAGGGTTTCTTCACATGTGAGACAATTTTAAATTATTTCTGCTTCTAAGCACTTTCTTGAGTGGTTTCTATATGACTAGAATATTATCTAGTAATATTCATCCAAAATTTATTTATAGAAGTCAGAAAATGTAGATGAAGATACTGTATATGATAAGTTTAACAGTAATTCTACTTTAACCAGCGAAAGATAAAATACCGTAATTGCCACATAAGTTGGGGGCACTATTGTTATTAACCTGAATCCTGTTAATTAGCCTAAGTAACCAAATTTGGTTTAAAATATTTTTTAAAATATTTAAATGCATTGATTTTTTGAGTTCAAATTTCAGATTCTTAGTTAAGTTTTAGCATGCAACATTTTTAAAAACATTTCATATGGTCATTTGAAATTTGTTGTTTCTGTTTAACTTTAATTTCCATCTTTTTATATCTTTAGGGCAGAGAATCTGAAAATGATAACTTTGTTCTTCCGGGTAAATATTATTTCACATATCAGTTTTGGATGGGTGTTTTTGAGGAATTGTCAGTCATTACAGCCTGTATAATAGTTTAGCCTGTAAGATAAAGGGATTCAATCACAGCAGCAATGGGTGCTATATTGGAAGATTGAAGGACCAGGTGGGGATAGTGTGCCCAGAAGATCTGTCTATGAGGATGCATAATCAGTCAATGCTTTAATCTTCATGAACTCTAATATGAGGGCTAGTTTGATAGAATTAGAAACAAATAACCTGAAATTAATGATAGTTTACAGTAATGAAGAACAGGTGGAAACTGTTCATCCTGCTCAAAAAGGAGATGCTTCTAGCCTCTTTAGCACACAGGTAGAAGAAAAAGGTGCAAAAATTTGAACTTTGATTTAATTATAAATGGAATTTTCATTTTATACATAGTAGTTGCTGGAATTCTTAGTTTTTCTGTTTACTGTAGGCCTGCAACATTTATAAATTTAATATCTACCAGCAGAAGATTGTTTAATGGATATTAGAATGCTATTTGCTCTTGGTATATGACATTACTGACCCCAGGATTCCATGTTGGACTGAACTACAGATAGTATTATTGCCTATGAAGAGCTCCTTGCTAAAGCATTTGGATTTAAGCCCAACACTGTCACAAATAGCTAAATCATATTTTCATTAGCACTTTCCTCAGTGCCAAATACCATTCTGGAAATCTGTGATAAATACATATGTTTGATTAATAATGGCGCTTGGACATCATGTAAATGTGTTTTAGAGCTATCTCATTATGAGTAAGATGAAGTACAAGATAACGTAATTGGTTCTGTAACTTAGGTGGCATTTAAAAATATGGAGAGGAAAAAAAAAACCTGCCACTCCTTTAATTGGCCTCAGAATGGCTTTTATGCTATTGAAAATTTCAGAGATAATCAAAAACATATGAGCAAAATAATGCATAATAAATAGTGGGTAAATGTCAGTAAAATGATACACTTTCATTATGATCTACCCCAGTGATAATATAACTGGCAGATTTCCAGATAGCTAATAAGATGTATCCTCATCACATACACCAACCAACAGGATGTACAGTTATTCTTCCCATTTGTGAAAAGTTTGACAACATATTAGAATTTATTAACTTAACTTGTGTATTTGCTCCTTTTGGTAGATACTGATTGTCCCTTGAAGGATGCAGCCAGTAGGAAAATTGCTAAAATTACAGTAAAGGTAAGTGGAATTTTTTTCAAGGCAGGTTATTTTAATACAATCTACTTATTATTTGTTGTCAACTGCTTAAGTTCTGATATTCAAATTGAAGAGTAAGTGAAGAAAAATATAGCACAGATATGTTTCCTAGATAAAGTTAGGATCAATCAAAATCTAGGTGAGACACCTCTTCAGTGCAACTCTGTCTCTTTACAGTACTTTGTGAGTAGTGTACAAATGTCAGCATATTGCACCCAACAATCTGGACCCCATTTTACCACCCTCAGAAGAATGGAAAGCTGAGTCAACTGCTGACAGTGGGCAGAGTCAACCTGCAGTACTACATTCTATCCACTGCGCCACCAGATGCTCTTATACATGGAATTTTAAAAGCAAGAGAGAAATGTTTTAATATCAGATGTGCTTAATAATGTAGAAAGATTTCTAAAAGTTCTTTCTGCTTACTTGGTTTTATACTAGTGGAGCAAATCTCCCTATTCAGTAAAAGAAAATCTATGTGCTGTTCCCCTGAATTTTTATGATGTGATGAGGATTCAGATACCCTTCTTTCACTGCTTCTTCCACATCCAGACCTAAAGAACCATAGTAAGTCTTAGCCCCAGCTTTCACGTAATGCAGTTTAGTTCATTCTGAACTACTTATCTCCAATATGATATAACGTTCACACCCAGGTATTGATTTTAAGCTTTAAAGTGTCTTCCTGGTTGTTTTTTTATTAATACCTGTGCATTATTTGAACTTCATGAGTGGTCTAGAGACCATTTTGTAATCCGCACCAAAAAAAAAAAAATGTTCAGGGAGTGCTTTAAATGTATTTTCAGAGTTCCATAAATAAATTTGTATTTCTTTTTCTGATTTTTTTAAACTTGTCTTAGCTGTTCAGACCACAGTATTGACTTCTCCAGTCCTTATCATCCCAACTCTGTGAAACCTTTTTATTTATACCCTGAAACATGTTTTTAAAAAAATCAGTTAATGATATTGTAATTTGTCATACATATCCTGATTTTGATGAATACACCAAACAATTATTGTATTGGGTTCTTTCTTACTTCATTTTAGGCCTGGGTTAATCTTTTTAAAGAAAAAGCTTAATAAGCAAAACATAGACCTTGACTGTAATACTGTAACCCCAACTCCTGGAACAATTATTAGGATAGCAGGACAGATATGATCCTGGAAATTATCCTGCTGCACATACATGGTTTCACTTTTGGCAAGGAGCACACTTCCATATGTCCTCTTTTTATTTTAGGCTCGAGAACACTGCCTTAGGATGCTGGAAGAAGCATTGATCACCAACCAGCAAGCAACACCAGTTACAGATAGGTAGATCTAATCCAATTTGGTGGAAGAGTCCCAGAGCTCCCTTTGGATCCTTTTTCTCCCTGCCCTCAGACAAGTTAAGGGCACAGATGCAGACCAAATATAAGAGCTCTATACTACATAGAAGGACTACCGTGTTATAAGAGCTTCAGCTGTAGTTTCATCCAGCCTTTCCTTCATGGCCCTTGCAAGGGACACATGCAGGTGAAATTTTTGGATAGGGAAGGACACATACTTGTTTCAGTTTCAAATTTCAATATGTTGATTTGTCAGATTTTCTGTTAGTCTTAAAAGAGCTAAGGAAACAAATCACTTCTGTGGGGAATTTTTTGTGCTATTTCTCTTGCTATTTTTGTTCTCAAGTTGCCCTGGGATTTGTTTTTCTTCTTGAAAGGCAGTCTATAAATGAGTAAACTTGCATATCGCTGCCATATTTTGAACCATGGAAAAATTTAAGAGTATTTGCACAAGTCACACAAAATGTCATCATGCTTAAGTTTAAAGCTCTAAATATGCATATTCTTAGGGATGACTATGTTGGTTCTCCAGCAAATGCCATTGTTGGAATCCAAGTATTTAGTTATGTGGTCGTTTTTTTATTACTGGGTGAACCTTTTTCTTAACCGAATGTGATTATCTGAATGACCCAAGTATATTTGCATCTTTTCTTCTGTGATCTAAATACTGCAATTCCTTTTGTTTCCACCAGAGGATAGCAGTGTACTATAAAAATACACCATACTGCAAAAAAGAAAAAGAAAAAAATAAGCAGGTTAGAAGTACTTTTGCAATAAATTAGAAATATTGAAATGAAAAATATAACTTTGAGTTACTGTTTTTTGTCTCCTTCTTTGGGGAAGAATAGTCAATTGCCACTAGTATTTTTGCATTCAGGCAATAATTTGGAACTGCCAACTGTCGCAATATGGATTCTACAATGACACCTCTTATAAGAAAGTATGGAACATTTCCTTTGTATTGGGAGAAATACCTTTGTCCACTGATTCTCAAACTATGGGTCTGTTTTAGTTCAGGTTTTCTAGCGTGTGCTGTAGAGATGGAATATGAAGCTTTCCGGACCAATAAGATGGCAAACCTATACAAGGCATCAGTTCTAAAGAAGGTAATAAACAGTTGTGGAGATTGACATTGTGGGCCAGAGTTCTCTGATAGCTGGATTTCTTGAAACATATGGTCATAAAGGAAAAAGGTGGTGCGTTTGCTGTTGTCCTGTAGATCTTCAACAGAATGCAGAATCGGTAATAATCAAGATTTCTAGCAGTTTTTAAATCAAGCATTGAATATCTTCTCAAGAATGTATGCTTTGAAATAGTATCTGTGTCAGCAGTACAGCTGTCCCTCATTCATTTCTGAACAGCCCTTCTTTAAGACTATATAGTTGCAGCAACAGAATAAAATTTCACAAAGGATTAAAGGGGTGGGGGACCTACTTCTTCTATAAATGTTGGCAGAGCCTTCTAGTCAAATGAAAGTGCACAAGTGGCTTGGGATATCTAGAAAAATCCATCGCTTCAGCAGCTGAAGGCGTTGCTCTCTTTTGCATGCTTTGGAAGCCATTCTCTAACACTGAGAATGGAGACTTGCATTGCACGACTCTCCCTGTGGGTAGCTCTATAACAGGAGTGTCAAACTGGCAGCCCACAGGCTGGATGTGTCATGCACAGGCCTCACCCACCCCAGCTCTGCAAACGGGAAAATTTTTGCAAAATGTCATGTGACAGCAATGTGACACAGCAAGTTTGACACCTGTGCTCTTTAAGGATCCGATGTGTACATAAGTGTCAGTTTCAGTGGCAAGACCTTCCTCTCAGAGGTAGAGAAGAAGCACCATTGACCAAAAATTAGTAACAATTCTGCACTCAACTTCTAGTGCTCCTCTGTAATTTCTAGGATCTTGCTTCATTTTGGATAAGTACAGTATAAATAAGCGGCTTGAAAGACAGGCACCTAAAGGTTTGCTGCCTCCTCCTTGAAATTGCCCCACTCTCAGAGGTTGATGCTGCAGACCGTGTCCCAATTATGGATTGCTCTTTGATTGTTTGGCACTACAGTGGAATCTTAAATACAACTTGAACTTAAATTTGTCCCATAATTCACTGATCATTATTGTTCTAAAGATTTTGTTGTTTTCTTTGTTAATTTCTCACATTCCTATATTTAAGACTAGGATAGGATATGCATTTTAAAAGGGGGGAGTGCATCTCTTTTGAATGATTCATTGTAAAGCCAGAACTTTGTTTTGGACAAAATAAGGGGAGAAAAGTCCATGCTATCTGTGCTCAAGACATCTGAATGAGAGTTCAGACAAGGGAGGAATAGTTGAAGGTTAATCCAGGTGAGATTGTTAGAACCTGATTGGGAATGATGGTAACGCTACATTAATTGGTTTGCATAAGAAAAGCCTAATTCCTCAACATTTCCTTATATGGATTTCCTGCTTGTTGCAACTACGGATAATCCTTGCTTAACAGCCACTCATTCAGCAACCGTTTGAATTTATGACAGTGCTGATCAAGCAATAGTTATGACTGATGCTTGTACTCAGGTCAGCCGCAGTATCCCACAATAACAGGTTCACCATGTGCAACCTTCTTTCCTGGCTTCCTACAAGCAGA
Source organism: Pseudonaja textilis (assembly GCF_049901715.1). Classification (NCBI taxonomy): domain Eukaryota; kingdom Metazoa; phylum Chordata; class Lepidosauria; order Squamata; family Elapidae; genus Pseudonaja; species Pseudonaja textilis. The sequence goes on from NC_141991.1 coordinate 108,058,682, forward strand.
GTCAATAGGGGGAGTCAGCAGGAGGTCACAGGAAGTGACCACGTAAAGTCCTTGCTTAACACCCATTTGCTTAATAATGGCAACCAGAGGTGCCAGATGTTCGGTCACAAAGCGGTGCAGTGACTTGATGTTGTGCTTTATGACTGTGTCGGTTAGCAGTAGAAATTCCAATGTTGGTGACTATTTAGACTAAATGAGGACTAGTATATTGAAACAAACACAATACAGTACCGGAGACAGAGAATCCTCTGGATAGCCCTCTTTACTCTGTCCCTTTTTTCAATAAAGGTCACAGAAATTAACAAAGCTTCCAAAAATGGGGAATTGTACGTTCTCCCAGACTTGGGAATCAGTGACTATCCCAAGATGAAAGGTGAACCAACTACTACACATGATGACGTCTTCTGTCAAGCATCCAAAGTGAATACTGTAAGTGCTATAAACCTTTTGTTTATAATTCATTATTGGGTAGGTGATTTTGCAACAGATTTTGTTTGATGCATAATTACCTTGAGTTTTCAGAAATCCCTTTGTTATACTTGCCATATAGCCCCAAAGGTGTTTTTTCAAGGGGCAACTGGACTTTCTGGTTTTTCTTTGAAGATATTTCACTTCTCATCCAAGAAGCTTCTTCAGCTCTTTTGAAGCTTCTTGGACGAAAAGCAAAACATCTTCAAAGAAAAACAAGAACTCCAGTTGCCTCTTGAAAAAGCACCTTTGGGACAACCATGATCTGGATGAATCTCCATAGACATTTGCCATATAGGAAAAATATCTATCCATGTACTACTACAATTCTCTTTCTTATAACCTTGAACTGGCCAAAATGGTACACCATAGGGCAAAACTTTTTGGAATAAGGTTAGTGGCTAACTTTTAGAATGCATCCAAAATCTGGGATCCATGATTCCCATAGAATGGAAATTTGGCAAATTTTATACAACATTTTATGACATAAAAATTAACATCAAACAGTGTATGACGTAATACAAAATGTCATAAAACATTTCCTGGGCTTCCTGTTGGTCTGCGCTCTACACTTCAACATGGGCTATTTTCAAGGCAGATACATGTCTCTGAATGCATCCCAATTTTTCCAGTGAAGGCAGTACATTAGTTCTCTCGTTGAAGGCATTGAGAAATCTAAGGAGGAAATAACTCTGCAAGGATGACACAAAGCTATCACATGTTGTCTAGTATATTACTATTACATTCTCCTGTTTGTTTGTGTGTAACTTTAACTGGCCAAAATTGTGCATCATATGGAATAGTTTTTGAACCAAAATACTCCAAATGGGATAACTTACAGAGTGCATTCAAAATCCAAAACCCATAATTCCCCTGAAATTGAAATTTGGCAAATTTTCTAAAACCTAATGACCTAATACAAAATACAAAACCTTTCCCTGTGGCCCTGATGTTTGACTGGGCGATACAATTCAACATGGGCTATCTTCAAGACAGATTCATCTCTGAATATTTCCCTGAATTTTTAAAAATGTTTCCTGTGAAGGCAGCGTATTAGATGCTCTGCATGCATTAGAAATAAAAAAAGATCGTAAATGATTGTGCTTTTGATTTCAAATTTTCTTAGGCAAGTTTAAATGATTTAAAAATCTAACTACTTTTCATCTCTTTCCCCAAGTTCAAACCCAAGAGAATGGGGATTGGATTTCGAAGGATGTCTGGCATGTTCCAGTCTGCTTCAGAGGTTCTATCTGCTAAGGAAGGAGATGACATTAATGTTATAAAAGAGGAAATGGACTCAAACTGGAAGGAGGACAGTAGCTGTGGTCCCAAGGCTTTGGATGTGGATGACATTCTCGATAAGGAGGAAGCAACCAACAAAATATGCAAAAAAGGTGGTGAATCCCCTGAAAAGAAAGAACAGCATGACACTGCTGAGGCTGTCACCGCCTTAGCAATTAGTCCTGAAAAGAGAAAACCTACTAAGAAGCAGTTGCTGTTGGCAGAAGCCGCTAGGAAAGAATCTCAGAACATCTCCAAATTCTTCTCCATCCCCAAAGCAGGATGTCAAGTCAAGGCTTCAGAAAATGATTTGGCAGAAGAGAACATCAACTGTCTCAATGAACTGCCTCAGTTTCCCTCCCGAAGAGCCTGTGACGTGAAAGCTGAACCTCCAGAAACTGCTACTGTCTTTAAAGAACTATCGAGTTCATCCCCCCCAAAAGAGCAGGAATCCAAGAATATAGAAAATATGCCTTTGAGCAGTCAAAGATTAGGGAGGGAGTACTCATACTCAGGATCAAGTTTTGAAAATCTAAAGTGAGATATGTTTTTCTTTGCCTCTCAGTTATTACTTTTTTTGAAGTTAGGATAGACAGTGGGCAGTTGAATAGAAGCAATGATTCAACTATAGTTTCTCCAGTCAAATTTGAGATTGTTGTAATCACATTGGAGAAGCAATTGAATTTAAGCATGTTGCTCATCCTGAGAGTTGACACAGGTTGTATGAGTACACCTGAAGGTGAAAAAGCTAAACCTTATCTATATTTGGATTGAAATTGAGCAGAAGGATAGCTCAGTATGTAGATATTGGAGATCTAAGTGTAGGCTAATTTTAGGCACTTCTTCCTTTGTCCCCATAAAGATGTAACATTGTTCTTACAAGATGTATGTATCTGTTATACTTTTTTTTTTCTTGAAGGGCGGAATTTTTGGTTGAAGAAGATACAACCAATGATTGTGAATATCTTAATGGAAAAAGACCAGGATCAGCTGAAGTGAGTTATATTTTATTAAAATTGCCTGTCTCTCTATCCATCCATATATACACACAAAGGGAGGGAGAGAGGGAGGGAGAGAAAGGGAGGGAGGGAGAGAGATAAAGAGTCATATAGAGGGATGGGCCCCAGAGTTGATAACAGGAATATAGGAGTGAATAGGAAGTAGCAAGTGAAATGATTTCTGTTTGCCTGAACTAATTTCAAATGACATTTGCAGTGAGGCCAACTAAGATTCAGGTGGCAATTTAATAAATTGATAAATACATGATGCTTCATCCAAGAGAAGTCAGTTTCTTCTTTATAGAATTTGTCTCTAGTGCTAACCACCAAATGACAGTGACATCAAGGCTGTCTGACTTAATTAATTAATGTAATTAATTGGTCATGCATCTGAAGTATATGACTGTGAGTGGGGAAAGAGAAGAGTATATAATATATACGTATACAGAAAATAAAACACACAGCAGACAGAAAAATAATAAAAATAGCTATTAACACAAACAGGATTTTGTGTGGGTTACTTCTAGAATTTAATGCTAACACTATATTGGTTTCATTGCATTGCATTTTAGTGATACACAAATCAGTGTTAACATCATACTTGGGAACTGGCCTTCTTTCGGTTTATTTTTGACTGTTCCTATTTTTAATGAGTAAATAGTATTCATTTCTTTTCTCGAACAAAGATTGTCCTCTTTTGATCATGTAATAGCAGAATGTGGGCAATGACTAATATGACATCTTGCCTTAGAAGATATGTAGACAAAAAAGTATTTGTTAGTCTTGTTGCTTTTATCTGGTCCAAATTAAAGCAAAGGGTCAAACAGAGTAGAGGAAGAGATGTGATTAGCACTGAAGATTTTGTGCTTGTTAATTTGTGTTCCTGGTTATCTGTTTGATCCTTTGCTTCAGACTATTAAGGAGGATTCAGAAAAGACTTCAGAAAAGTCATGATAATTTCCTTTGATGAGTGTATATCTTTTGAGATGATGATGCATCTTCACTGAGAAATGTAGATAACAAAGGAATATTCTGTTGTGTTTTGTTGGGCCTGCCTGCCAAATTTCTGTCTCTATCTTGAAGAGGTTTCCATTGTACCTTTTGTTTATAAAAGTTATTTAACAAGATATAACTGAGTTATTTCCAAAAGAAATTAAAACTAAAAAAAGCTGTTAACACTTTTTTGATAGTGACCTTCCTGATTAATTATATAATGAATCTTCATATATTACTAAGTGAAAATATTAGATATTTTAAAAAGAAACTAGTTTTGTTAACCTGCTTCACAAAATTTTATGTTGTTTCTTGTTGTATCTGTCAGTGTTACTGGCTTTTTTTTTTTAGATCTGTCATTTGGTTTGGACTGATCAATTAAGAAAAACAAATCTTATCATAACCGTATAGAATTAGTGAAATACCCTGTATGATTATTGCCATATTTATTTTTTGTTGTTATTAACAAAAACATTAAGTAACATTAAAATGTGTTCTGTTGTACATTAGTGCCTTTAAATAATTAAAACTAAAAATTAAAAGTTCCAGAATTATGAGTTGTTATGGAGAGACACCTTGTTCCATATGGGAATTATTTGTTTGAGAAGAAGTGACTTCCTATTTTCTTTTACGACTGTGATAAGTACAAATGAAAATTCAATTTTTACTCTGTCATTATGGCATTACTTAACATTTTTATAGGGACACTGTGAATCAGTGGCTAAGACGCTGAGCTTGTCTGTCAGAAAGATCAGCAGTTTGGTGGTTCAAATCCTTAGTGCAGTGTAACGGAGTGAGCTCCCGTTACTTGTCCCAGCTTCTGCCAACCTAGCAATTCGAAAGCAGGTAAAAATGCAAGTAGAAAAGTAGGGATCACTTTGATGGGAAGGTAACAACATTTCGTGCGCCTTCAGCATTTAGTCATGCCAGCCACATGACCACAGAGACATCTTCAGACAGCTCTTTGGCTTTGTAATGGAGATGAGCACTGCCCTCTAAAGCTGTTGTGATGACCCAGAGTATATCAGAAATATATATAACAAAACCCAAAACCTAACTAAAAGTCCTTTAATGCCTTCAACTTGGCTTCACTGTTTAATTGTTCACAGTGGAGGAGTAAACTATTTTCAAAATAACTTTTCAAAGGAAAGAAACAGTTCAAATTCAAAGAGCTGATAACGAAGCAAAACCCAAAAACAAACCTCATTGAATAAAGTTCCACGACAGACCACGATAGATAATTGCCAACTTCAAGAAGATAACCAGGGACAGTCCGTTGGAAGAACACCAACCAAGATAAACCTCCTTTAGGAATAAAACACTAAATTGTCTCCAGCGTCTGTTAGCAAGCAGGTCCAAACTCTCATGCAGGTCTCACACCTGCAACCCATGAAGAGGATCATGGCCCTCTCCCCCCCGAGTAGACCACGTTTTACCCTGATCCTCTCCTCCCTGCATGCCCTAGGATGGACAGGGGATGGGCCTGGGTCCTCCTCTGACTGCTCAGAGTCAGTCTCCACCAGGGGCATGACGGCTGCAAACGACTAGCATGTATGTGCAAGGAGAACCTTGACCTTTTAACATTTTTATAACTTTTTTTTGCACTTTTGCTTTTTGTCTTTTTCTCATTTCCCCCCCCTCTCTTTATTTTAAATACTGAATTAGTTCTTGCTATTTTCCATCTTTTTTTTCTTTCAAACTTTAGTAAAGATACAAAAAAGAAATAAGGTGGTTTTTTTTCCTTCTGCTTCTCGAATTAAGAAATCAGATCCCATTATCATCTCTTGACGCAGGCAATGTTGAGGGTTAAGTTGTAAATCATATAGACAAAAAACATGTGTTTCTTGTATTTCTGGAAGGCTGCTTAGGTTTAGCCATGTAAAGTTGCTTTAAAGGATTTCTGTTTCTGCCTTTCCAGGACCTGGAAAGCCCTGCTGAAAAGAGGCTACGGATGATGAACAAGTCCTCCATTTTGTCACAGTCAGAGGGGAAAGCTGATAGGCTGGCAAAAAAGAAAGTCACTTTTGACCCAAATTTATCACAGGATGATAAAGAAGGGACCACGAGAGCCATCCAGCCACATTCTAAAACATTGTCGCTTAAGGAAACAGCAAATATTGTTGTAAAATATTTGACTCCTTTCTACAAAAGTGGGAAATTTGCATCTAAGGTGGGTTATGAAGTATTTAATTCCCTCCCCCTCCTCCTCCTCTGTTTGATTTATGTTTCCCGATCAGTTAAAGCCTCCATGGTGACACAAAAGTTAGGTATGAAATGCTGTTGCAGACGCTATCTAAGGAAATGCATGGGAAATATAATTTCCACAGTCGTGTCATCTGACTCTTTGTCCTATAGGATGGGGATGGGTCAGTGCTGGATAGAGCTAAGATTATTATTATTATTTTCCTGCCACTGTATTCCAGTGAAATAAGCACAGTACTTTCAAACAATTGCATGTATTTAACTTGCTTTCTTTATGAGCAGACAGCACTGTCCTCCATTTATAATTTTTCCGTCTTTCCCCATTACTTCCATCAACTACTAACAAAACACATTCAAGGGGAATAATGTAAAATAGCAGCAGCGTTTCGGGATAGGTAAGTAATAGTAAGTAGGGACATGCAAATTGTGACATCACAAAAGGTTCCACCCTAGAACAAAACATTTCATGTGACCCAGAACTAATCTGACCTCAAAATGGGCTTCTCCAAATAAGCAGTTTAACAAATTGGAACCCTCTTGAGCAGAGCTGTCAAACTTCATGGCCCACGGGCCAGCTGCGTCATGCGCTGTCCACGCCCGTTCCCGGTTTAGCGAATGGGAAAAAAGTCTCGATACATCATATGACGACATGAGTTTGACACCTCTGCTCTTGAGTGTCTTGTTGCGACTCCCATTCCATGGTTGAACAGCCCACTTCAAAGCCGGAGCCTTTCACCAAATAATGTTTTGCACATCACGTAGAAGCCCACTGCCTGGAAGCGCCTTCTCAGTTGTCGTTTTCATTCATTGAGGAATATGCATGTAAGTCAGCAGTTTATTCCTCTACAAGACATTGATGTCTGCATGAACCTCTCTTATCAGTTCAGCTGTTCTTCTGATCTCACTTACAGGTGATTGTGCATTTAATCAGAATGGTAACATCACTAGAGCTACTTTGCTTTCTTACCAGGACAAAAATGTTGAATTCTATACTTGCTACTCTACCACAAGGATAAAGAGTATACTGCAGTATGTCCAGTAAAGGCTTCTATGAGTTGGAGTCGGCCCAGATTACTTCAGCACAATCTATTGGATAGGGAACAACCTATTTATTGCTTGCTTATTCATTTAAAATATGCAAAATACTGATATATCTAGTGATACCTCCCTTAGCACATACCAGACCCTATCTAGCATGGATCAAAGCAAACCACCAATATCAAGCATCTGTTTTATTTCCAGTAATGCTTCTAGGGTCTAGTATAATTCTTAGAAAATAACAATGGCAGGTGACAACCCTGTGCTTTTTAGATATACCTAACTCCTCAAGAGAACAAGGCAAAGATAAAACATGTGGTAGAAAACACTGAAAGTTTGAGTGATTGGCAGGGAGCAACTTCCCAGGGTGCCTTCTGGCTACCTCATTAAGGGGAGTCATTGTATAAGACAGATTCTCAAAATTAAAAAATCCAAATCCCTTGTAGATCCCTGGATCTAATACTATTATACCCTTATACTGGTCATTATAATACAAGCATCTAATTCAGGCCTGGGCCTTTTATGGCCTCTGGGCCACCTTCGGCTTTTGGCTGTCCCCGTCCAGCCCGCATGAGGTCAGTTGGAACTTAGAAATCAAATGTAAATAAGCAGGAGACAAAGCTAAGTCAGGTTCAACTCTGTGCAGTTGCCCTGCGCTCGCTCCTTCAGTCAATTGACAGGTGTAGTGGGGTAGGAGGGGTGGGGAGACGTAGCACTTTTCGGCTCCTGCATTGTACTCGCCCCTTAAATGAAGCAACCGGAGGCATTGAAGTGATTTGAGGACATCAGATCAGTTCGGCTCTTCACCACAGTCTCAGTTTCTCATGTGGGCCCTTGGGAAGATTAATTGCCCATCCCTGATCTAGCAGAACATGGAATTTATTTTAGTTTCACAGCCTTGGCTGACTTGTGATGTCTAATTGTTTGCCCAGGCACCTATTTGAATCACAAGATACCATGTTCCCTATTGTATGATAAACAGAGCACCTTAATTACGAGGCTGCCCAGCTGGGCATCAATTACTTTGTCTTGTACAGAAGCACAAGAGTTAGATATTAATGAGGGAATTGCATTCCATGATGCTTATTCTGCTCCCTTATCTCTTACCTGGCAGGATTTGTTCAAGGGATTTGCTCGACACCTCTCTCATTTGTTGGCTGCAGATAAAAGTAGTTTCCGCAAAACAGGTGAGTTGCCAAATAAAGGATGGGGTGAAGGAATGTCTTGTGCTTTGTCCCTCATATTTGGCAAAATGGTTGACTTGTAGAGATCTCTAATTTTCAGCTCCTTGTTTTGGTATGGGGGAGATAGGGTATAGTTAAGCTTGTAGTATTTTTGATATAATGGAAATGTTTGAAAATGTTTGTGTTGTTGATAAAGTATAGGAATTGGAGATATATATGACTTTCAGTAATTGGAGATTGTTTTCTGCACATTTTCCTTGCTCACCATTAGCTCACTTTTATTCATTTATTTATTTATTAGCCCCTCATATCCTGGATATAAATTGTTTCAACTTCTACCCTCAAAACGACGCTATAGAGCATTGCACACCAGAATAACTAGATACAAGGACATTTTCCTCCCATTGCCATAACTCTGCTAAACAACTAATTCCCACAACACTGTCAAACTATTTAGTAAGACTGTATTACTATTATTATTGTCATCTTTCCTATTACCTATCTCCCTTTCTACTTATGACTATAACTTTGTTGCTTGTAACTTTACAATTTATATTGTTTCAATTCATTTCCTAGTATGATTTTTGTTGATTGCTTATTTAGTATCCTATGACTCAGTAAGTGTTGTACCTTATAATTTATAATGAATGTATTTTTATAATGACTATAATCATGATTTATCACTTATTGCTTGTATGTACGCTGAGAACTTGTGCACCAAAGACAAATTCTTTGGTGTCCAATCACATTTGGCCTATAAAGAATTCTATTCTTAACGTTATTCTCACCACATTCTGTGTCCTACCATGTACTGTTGACTGTATTTTGCAAATGCCGTTTGAGCCAAAAGGCACAATTTGCATTTGGTAATTAATGAAAGGTGTGATAAATAAACTGTGATTAAGAATGTCATTACCTCAGGTGGCACTCTTTCTGTTTTCAGTGAAAGAAGAAGCGCAGAGGCAGATCAAGACATTTTTCAAAAGACGGGGCAAGTGTGAAAGCGAAACAGACTGGCAGGAGCTGACCACTTTTGAAACGTGACTCATGAAAGGCCCTGCTTCGTTTTGCTGGTTGTGACAGAAGACTGTTGTCTCTCCAAGTTTCACTGTAGCTACACTTTGTAACGATGCAATGAAAGGGCAGCCCACTTTCTTCTTCTAGCAAGTATGAGTGAACTGAATTTTATTATTTGGCTAGGCATATGATTATGACTGGAGAGTCTCCAGTCTTTTAATACAGATTTTACTGGCAGCTGCCTTAAATAGAAGACATGCATTTGCCTCAGTCAGGATTTCTTTGCTGTGAGAGTAAAGTGTTAGAGAGTACTTTGGGGAAGACCAGTTAATTTATAACTGAAAGGAAACCCGGAAGAGTTATTTTGGCCAAAGCTCTTTAGATTTCTGTTATTTTATGGTATTGACGTGTTTCTTTTATTCCAAAAGTGTTCCCTTACACCAGAATATTTTTTAAAAAAATTAAAGCTAACAAAATGTGCTGAGTTGACTGGGCAGCATATTGACAGAATTTTCCCTGAGTTAGTAATATAATAACAAATTAAATGCAGCAACTTAAGGGCATAGCAACCAGTACTAATTAAACACATATAAGAGAGACTTCCAATGTAGGCAACAGGAACTATTTTGATGCTTAAACTTTCCTACATTATTTTCATTCCCAATTACTGCTCCAGTAACCCTGCTCTCCTGTGAAGTTCCAAATGTGCATTGAAGGAATTCTGTCCTCCTTCTGCATCATCTGTCAGTATTTGCTTTTTGTACTTAAGCTCTCTGATAGGTGTTAGTGTAAGTTTCCTTCATCTCCCACCAGTATGACCAGGGTCTTTGTTGGCTGGGAACATTGGAAGTTATCCTTTAGACTGGGTTTGGGAAGAAAGTTATGGTGCAAAAATGTTATTTTTAAGGAGAGAATTAATATTGTGTCTTGCTTCTGTTCCTAGTTGACATGTCTTTCTTTATCCAAGAAGGACTATACACACCTATTGTGGCTAGAAATGTCTAGTTAGGAACAGACTTTTCTTTTCATAAAACTCAGGAATAAAGGTCAACAATACCTCCCTTCCCAAAGATTCTGTTCTTCTATATTAATCGAAAGGAAATGCCTGATATATTTAAGGAATATTGCCATTGCAGTAACAGTGCACATTGCTCTAAAATTATGTAGTTTTAATATTTTACATTGCATTTTTATTTTTGCATATGGAGTAAATTCTAGACCCTTAAAGAAGATAATTCTTCACAAACATTTTCAGTTGATTCTTGCAAGGCTGTTACACAGATTATTTGTATGGTGAGGAGCTGTAACATTTTGAGGAACTCTTGGGTTTGCCCCACTATAAACATGGGTTTGTTGTACTAAAATGCTTTTAGGTAAATAATATAAAATTAGCACTTTAAAATATGAAAAATGTGAGAAATTATCAACTACTGTAGTAGTCTCCAATTCCCACCTTGAAATTGAGTTGCTTCAAATAGTTTTGTTTTCAGGCAAGAAAAAAAAATATTACAGCCTGCTCACATTCCCTATCATAAGTAGAGAAATAAATGTGCATTTGAAAGAAATGAGATAATTCTTTTCATATGTCACATACTTAAAAGCCATACTACTGTATTGTGCCTCCCATCTGGACCTAACTTGTAACTCAGTATTATGGCAAAGTGACCCAGAGCTTATAAGGAAAAGGCTCCTTTATTGATATTTAAGAGAAACTGAATATATTTGGGGATTCTTGGTTAAAATAGTAGTTTTTATCATTATTGTTTTTTGACCCGTGCCTTAGATCTGTCCCTAGAAAAGCCACTGATCTTTCTGATGTTGAGAACTGACAGACAAAGACAGAATTGTGGAAGAGATCTTCAAATTTGCTTCTGCTGGAGAAATAGGCTTTGTAACTTTAAAGGTACATGGCAAGCTGCTAATAAAATTAATGTTAAAGATGTTACTCTAATGGCTTTTATTTATTCAGAACAAATCTTTCTATGTCTGGTAAAGTTAAATCAGTCACTACTTAGCATAGTCTGTGAACTAAGAGAATTTCCAGTGGGAACCATTCTGCACTCCATGTAAAGTGTGCACACAATTGTTTGTGTTCAACAGCTGAGATGATTTATTTCTGACTGCAGTGTATCTTAAATTAGTGGTCGCCAACCGGTGGGCGGCAGCCCACCGGTGGTCCGTGAGAAAATTTTGGTGGGCCTCAGAGAAATGTCCCCCCCAAAGCAATTAATCCAGGCTGCGCCCCGGATTATGGTCCGCCTACCCGCTGGCCCCCATATTTCGGCCGAACACAAACCTGCAAAAAGCTGCACAGCCTTTGCCAGCACGGACAAGGTAATGATGCTGTTGCAACAAGAGGGGGCTGGCGGCACAGGCGGGCTGAAGTGGAGATGGCCGTAAGGTGCAGCAGCGCTACACTAATTGCATTTGTGTGGTACTCCCCCACCTTCTAGTTTGCCTCTCCTGGCCTGGGCTATTCCTTGATGGCCACAGGATGGCCCAGGGCAGGAAAAGTACCAGCTGCTGGTGGTGGGAGGGGGTGGAGTGAGCAAGTTTGCACTTACCATCCAGTTCTGAGGTCCAGAATGGGGCGTTGTCAGCCTTGTCAGTTTCCTCGTCCCTCTCGGCACTCTGGGGACATCGCTGCCTGGGGAAATCACAGGAAAAGCGAGCAGAAACATAGCTCTCTCTGGGATGAAAGAGCTGAGATTGAGGAAGGCACAGGCAAGAGAAGATGGAAGGTGATGCCTTTGAAAAGCGCCACTTTCTGTTACCTGTGCCTTCCGATCTCTGCTCTTTCACCCCAGTGAGAGCTATGTTTCTGCTCGCTTTCTTTTCCTGGGGGGGCAGCAGAGACATCAGGGCTGCTCTCCCCCCTCAGCAAGCCAGGCCTAGAGGAACGTGAAGAATTGTGGGCGAGTGCTGGGGAAAGAAGTGTTGGAAATGCCAACACACATTTCCAGAACGCTCTCCTCTGTCCTGAAGTAGGATTGAGTGGGGGGAAAGGAGCTAGGGGGAAGGGTAGGAGGGAAGGAGAAGCCCATCTGGCTTTCCTTTGGCATGGGGTGAGGGGAGAGACCAAATGCACAGATCAAAAGAGCGCTGAGGAAGACAGGCTCCTAATAACCAGCCTGTTTGTGCAGGTGAGAGCTCGAGCTTTTCTGGGCTCGACCCCCCGCCCCTTCGGCCTCCACACAGGGAGGGACCCTTCTCTTCTTGGAAGTGGTGGGAGAAATCTGTAGCTTAGCCTCAGGGAGTCCTCTTCTTATGTGGAGGCCGAAGGGGGAGGGTGTTGCCTGGTTATTAGGAGCCTGTCTTCATCAACGATTCCAGCCCGGCCCTCCTTCCTTTCCCCAGCTCCAGGCAGCCACACCTGGCAAACGAGGGACAGGTTTCCTCTGATTTGGGGGAGATATGAGATGGCTCTGCTTCCGTTTGAGGGGGAGCCAGCCCCTTCCCGTCCAGATCTTCCCAGCCTCCAGGCACCATGTGGCTTCTTAAATCCTCCCTCTTTCCCCCACAAAAGGTGAGGGAGGCTCCTCCTTCCCTTTGTTCTATCCCACAGTTATGATTTTATATATATATATGTGTGTGTGTGTGTGTGTGTGTGTGTGTGTGTGTATGTATGTATATGTATATGTATATATATACTTAATAGTATAAAAATATATTAAATTGTTCTGTCTCCCCTTCCCTTTACCCCGAAAGGTAAGGGATTATACACACACACAAACACAGACAGGCAAGCTGGCTCGAACTTTGCAGAGCAAATCCTCTGTAACTGATAACATTCTTGGCATCCCACTACGTCCTGCCTACCAAGTCCGAGCTGGCAACAATTGTAAATCAAAGTCTTACTCACACAGAGGGAAGTGGGTCTTTTACTTCACAAAGCACAAGGCACTTCACGAAACAATCGTTCTTTCAACATAGTCACGAATAAAGTCTAAAGTAAGTTAAACTTTGTCCCGTACAAAGTTTAAGGAAAAAGCACACCCAATTTTATCCCCTGTGGGGTGTGGCTCAGTGACTCAGCTCACTCTCTGACCCTCCCATACCTCCTACGTTGCTGCTCGTGTTTCTCCCTACGACGCTGCTTGGGATCAAGCCAAGACTACTACTCTTCACTCCCTGTCAGGGACTCCTCCGACATGCCTTCCTCCTGATTCATCTCAGGCTGTTCCTCTCGGTTGTCTGATGGAACCTGAGGCATTACCAGGGAGGAAGGCATTGCCAGGGAGGAAGGTGCTAGGGAGGAAGGCATTGCCAGTTCCTCCCCCTCATCTTCCAGGTCCTCTTCCTCTGACAGCATAGGCTCGGGAGCCAGGGCCACAACATTAAATATATTATCTTTTTTTAAAAAATTGTATTAGTGGTCCTTGGGATTTAAAAGTATGAGTTTGGTGGTCCCTGAGGTCCAAAAGGTTGGCGACCCCTGTCTTAAATGACATGAATTTTCCCACTTGCAACCCTGAAGACCTACTAAATGTGAAGGTGGCCAGAGAATAAAAGGTTAATCAAAAGAAAAAAAAGGAAACAAAGGAACTGAAAGAGAAAAGTACAAGAAATGAAAAAGAAATAGAAAAATCAGTCTATCACGAATCTTTTCTCATTCATTGTTCTCAAGCTCAATAAAAAGAATTCTAGTTTCTTTGCACTGTTGGTCTCTAAATCTTTGTATCAAGTGTGAATTTGTATCCAAAATTTCTTAGCATTTTCACAAGTCCACCATGATAAAATGTTCCCTCATACATTTTACATTTCCAGCACTGGTTTGAAATGCCTTTATACATTTTTTTAAAATTCATCTGGTGTCATATACCAGCAACAATTATGCAATGTAATAAATTACCCACAGTCTCTCCCAAGTGTTCATCTCAGTTATATCCAAATCTAATAGCCCATTTTGTCATGCAGTCTTTAATCTGTTCTTCTGTTTCAAATCTTAACAAAAGTTTATACATTTTTGTTATTACATGTTCACCATTTTACATAATTCCATTTCAAATTGCTTTTTGCTTTTCAATTCAGAGAGTCTTTTTATCCATATTAAACCTTTCTTTTAACTGTGCACATGAAAACCATTGAAAACTATGTCCTTTTGCAGCTTCCATAGACAAGTAGGCTATTGCCTATTACTGAGGAACTGGCTTTCCTCTCTGTTCTAAGGTTAAGCCAGCTTCTCCCACTTCCCACCCCTCCTTTGCAGAGAGATTCAGCTGCTGTAGTGAGGTGGTATCATTTCAGCAAATGTTCTTAAAACAATTTGACAGCTGGTGCCTTGGAAGCTTTGCATCTGTTCACAGCATTGGCTGTTCTGCTAGGATGGGCAAAGCCCTGAGCAAGTACCAGGAACTAAAAATATGGATTCGTGGCCACTAACTCTGCGTCATTTTTCATGCTCTCCTGTAGGATAGTTGGATGGAAGACTTGAGTGGCTCGTGCTAGCCTATGTTTTGAAATTGGTGGCAGTGAAGACCATTAGTTAACTTTAAACTGCTTCTGAAGAATCGAGTAAAAATTGTAATGATGTGAAGATGCCCTTGATTATCCAAGGATTAATAATATTGTTATGTATAGTGTCAGAAGTGCAGATTCCTTTCTTGTTTGTTTGCAAAAGCATTCTGATTAAATGAAACTAGCAAACAGTAACAAAAAGATGTCAAAAGTTCAAAGTCAGATTAAGACCCTAAAAGAGACGGGAATATCTTTTTCTTGTGCCATATCCATCATCGGACGTTGACGATCATGTTGGTGTTCCTATTTTTATCAACGGCCACACGAAAAAACCTAGGTGATGGTAATATGTGGAGATTTTTTAAATCATCCCATGGCAAAATTACGTTTGCATACATGTATGTGTGAGAGACACAGAGCACACTAGTTTTTTGGTCTTTTTTTAAATAACGTTTCAAGAGAAAATAAAATACAAGATAACAAAAAATGGGAGAAGGGATTCAAAAGGGGGAAAAGTAAAAAGTGGGGGGAAGGGGGGAGGGATAAGCAAAATATATTTAAAAAGACTTCCAATTTTCCACAGTACAGATACAAATATATAACTAAATAATATCTTATGATAAATTAAACGTAAATTAAACATAGCATAGCCAATATCTAAGTTCAATAACATGTACAATCTACAGTCAATCTAATTATCCAATCACTAATTCAAAAATACTTATTCATATATTTATTCATTATCAAATAAAAATTTAAATATAATTTATAATTTAAAAATAAACAAAGAAAATCTTAAGATAAACAAAATATTCAATTTTAGCATCTCTCAATTCATTTTTCCAAATCCACTTTTTCTTTCCCGATTTTTACCTTTGTTTCATCTCTATGCATTCTGTTATCTAATATAATCCTTTAAAAATTCCCATATTTCCTCCATTCTATTCATCCTAATCTCAATTACACATCTATCTTTACATTCTTATATAAAACACAAGTTCACCATAAACTTCATTCCTTAAATTCACCAACAATCAAAATTAATAGTATACCCATTTTAGAAGTTTAATCACTATCAATTAAAAGTATACCTTGATAGTGATCATTAATACATCTCTATTAATACTTATTTTCTCATTCAAACTCTATCAAATATATGTATGCACACCCTTATTTTCCTTTTACAGTTCTCTTATTAAAATTTATTCAAACAAAAATAATTTACTCAGCATAATCAATAAAAAGTCGTAGGCCATCTTGCTACAAATCTGTAATGAACCTTCATTATAACATGACCAAAAAAAAACCTATAATCTATATGTAACATATTTTCCCTTTCCAACATATGCCTCCTATCAGCATTTTCTCCAATTCCTTATCCATAATCTTCAGAGTATTGTTGAATTTCCTTTTTTTTTTGTTTGATACATTTTGGATCAAAATATAGTATATTTCTAGTATGAAAGTCAATAACCCTTGGACAAAATATAGTTCCCATTTGATCTATGAAATACAGTCTGTGTGGTATACATCAAGTAAAATAAAATGTTTCCTCCCCTCTTTTTCTCAAACTCCACATAGAGGCTTCTTTCAAACTAGTTATATTCAAGTTTTCAGCTTTTAATCTTAAATCAAATGAAAATGATCATAAGAAAATTGTTCCTGTATTTTTCTTTCTTTCTGTAGACAATAATAACTTAAGATGAATTTATAGGATGTCCTTTAATTTTAATTTCCATTTTATCTTTTATTTGTCCACCTTCCACAAGAATCATATAATTTATTATCCAGTAATTTTTGAGTTCTCTCAAACTTAGCTTCTAGGAACTAACATCTCTAAGAATTTGGTGTGATTTCTCTCCACCATATTTACTCTAGTGTACAAGAGAATAATTGCAAATTATGATTTCTCAGAGAAGGGGGTGGGGGGGAATGGCAGATACAAAGAGCTCTTCCAATTTACATACATTGGTAGATCCAAACCAATCAGCAGTGAGCTAGGTGAAAATTTTAAAATCAGAAAGGAAAAGAATGCAGCTTCAAAGACCACAGATACAGATTCTTCAAATCTATATTTGAATCCTTAAAAAAGAAGCATCTTAGCCCCTCCCAAAAAAGAGTTTTAAAATCCCAAAATTTGTCTTCTTGTTCTGTAAATTAAATTCAAGTCCCAGATCTATTTTTTTTTAATCCAAAATGACTCTGAAATATTGAAAGTCACCAAACTACAGTACAGTTCCATAATTGAGGGAAGATTCCCTTTGACTGACAGTGAGCACAATCAACCAGTGGAACAGAAGCTGCGCTCGGAAGTTGTGGGAGCACCATCACTTGAGACTTTCAAGAAGAGATTGGACTGCCATTTGTCAGAAATGGTGTAGGGTCTCCTGCTTGGGTGGGGGGTTTGGACTAGATGACCTACAAGGTCTCTTCCAACTCTGATTATCTGATCTTGACTTCAAAATTAATAAGTTAAATAAAGTGTATATGAAATAGGGAGGCCAGGTCTAATGTCCATTTGTCCTGGCTACAGAAAACAGCTATTGAACTTGATGAAAACCTTGCCTGATCACTCTAAGCCAGGGGTGTCAAACTCTATTTCATTGAGAGCTGCATCAAGGTTGTGTTTGACCACGGGGGGCATGGCTGGGGTGGGCTTGGCCAGCTCGACATCACTCATGTTGGGGGCACCTGAAGTGACCTGTGCGGGACTGGGGGGATCCATTCTCTCCAGTGGAGGAAGGTGAGAGCAGGGAGAGCGCCAAACCCTTGTCCACCAGAGAAGCCTTGCC
Source organism: Pseudonaja textilis (assembly GCF_049901715.1). Classification (NCBI taxonomy): domain Eukaryota; kingdom Metazoa; phylum Chordata; class Lepidosauria; order Squamata; family Elapidae; genus Pseudonaja; species Pseudonaja textilis. The sequence goes on from NC_141991.1 coordinate 108,076,112, forward strand.
ATCTGCTGGTGGCCAAGTGCTAAGGCAGGACTTCCTTCCTTCTTTCCTTCCTTCCTTTTTCTTTTTCCTTCTTTCGTTCTCCTTTCTTCTTCCTTCCTCGCTCTCTTTCCATCTTTTTCTTTGTCTTTCCTCTTTCCCTTTCTCCTTTCCTTTCCCTTGGATGCTCAAATGCAAAAGAGGAAACATTTCTCTTGTTTTATTTTGCTTTTAGTTTGTTTTGATAGCCCTCTGCCGGCAAAAATGGAGCTGAGGGGGCGGGAAGCACCTGCTCCCACCAAGCTCCATTTTCGCTAGCAAAGGCGAAATGCAGGCTGGTCCTTCACTGTTTCCAGGGTGGCCCCGCGGGCCAGATCTAAGCACCTTCAATTTGACACCCCTGGGTTAGGTGACCCACCCAAAGATACTCCAGAGTAGCTATGGCATATTTGTATGGCTTGAAGTTGAGAAGCTGCTTTTGCTATCTGCAAATTGAAGGGCTGGAAGTGATGCAGGAATGATGATAGGAGAATAGTGAACGGTGGTTCAAAAGAATGACGTTTCCATAGCTCACATTGACTTGGGAGAAAGCAGTTGGCAAGTGGACACATCAAAAGATTACGGGCATTTTTCAAGTTCCTGGAAAAGATATCGCAGCCAACTTCTCCTGATTGTCACTAAGCCTGGGAATCTGATTCCTCACCGATGATTATAATCAAATGATATAATGTTTTAGCCTGTCAAAAGAGAAAGCAGTGTGAAATGTTTGTTTGTTTTTCCTTTCAGACAGGCAGTTTCTCCTTCCAAAGCAAAGTCTCAAAATAACTCCTGTCAAACCTTCTGTCTAACTCTCTTTGTGCCTGTACAAACAGAGCATACAACTTTTAGGATAACATAATGTTCTTTCTTCATAAATCATGTTTAGTGCTTTAGAGCCATAATCGATCAAATTTATTGTTTTATCAGAGAAAATAAAATATAAAACAGTAAAACAAACAGTAAAATGAAATGAAACGAACATACATTCAAACCTAGCAACTCCTACTACAACAAAAAAGTGTACAAAAAAGAAGAACAAGTGGTCAATTAAATTTAACGTGATCCTATATGTTTACCCTAAGTCCATCATCTGCTTTTGGGTTTGGACTAGACCACAAATCATTGAGGTAAGCAAACAAACAAAAAAAGCTATTGGTAGGCACAATATTCTCCCTTTTTCTTAAAGCTAGAGTAACCCATTTCATCCAAACATATACACTGAACGCTGATGTTGCAAACCAGGGTGTCAACCCTGAGGGCATGTTGGAGCGTCTTCAGGGATGCCACAGCAAGGCTGGTTGAGCTCTGGGAATGGGAGGGGGGAATAGAGATAGCTGGGGACTTGATGCCAAAATAAAAAAAATTCTCCTGGGAACCAAGGATGTTTTCACCAGGTGGGGGAGGCGTGGACTGAAACCAGCTAGAGTTAGGACTGTGACCTGGTTGGACCATGTGATGGACATGTGGACTGGGAGGAAAGAACTTTGATTTTAATTTGGGTGAGAAAACCTTACGGCCTTCAGAGTCAGGTTTTCACCAAATGTGCCAATGTGACATGCCTAATAAATTTGGACTTGAGGAGCACCTTGGCTTCAGAGTTTTGATTGCATTGGATCTGCTACTTGGAACTGTGACAGGGTGGTTTGTTTGTTTTTTACAATGCAAGGCCGCAGCTGCTGCCTGCATTGATCTGTGCTCCACTATCTTTGGCTATAGCTTTGGCTATCTTTGGTTGAAGAATAGAAAAAAATGATAGTGCAATGAACCTTCTGAATATTTCTATAAAAAGGCGGCACAACTGATGTTACCTGTTTCAATTCAAACCAGATAGTCTTGGGATTTTCTATTGAGCCATAGTTGATTTCTATGCCTGGAAATCCAGCAGCACTGAATGGTGGCAAGGATTTCATCCGTAGTATCTGCTTCAGCGGAATGATGATCTGATTGCTCTGCACATGAGGAAAGACAGGCTTGGTGGACATGGCAGAATCAATTATCTTTTTCGTACTTTAGTATTTCACTTTCACAGGGGCAATGTTCTCAATGAAGGCCATTCTTACATGTCAATAAGAAATTCTGTGAATGATTTTTAAACGTAAATCCCAGGCAAGTTCATTGCCCAGTTCTGTATGCGTGTGGATTAAAATACACCAGTAAAGTTCCACTGGAAGGACTGAAAGTGACTAACAGCATTCAAATACCGTGAACACAGAATGCTACAGAATAGAGTTGTGTTTTGGCAATGTTGGTATGAAAGACTTGATCTAAAACTATAAGTGGTTTTCTTAGGCTTGTAAGTTGCTCCAGTTGTTACCAGCTCTGAGTGGCTAGCATACAAACAAGGTTAAAACAAGAAGCAGAGCAAACCATTACGGCAACGATACAGTATCTTCTTCACGTACCAGGCAGCATTAATGTACACTTAAAAGAGATCCTTCTTGTCAGCCAGCAAGACTGAATGAAATAGCTAAGTCAGTGATGGCTAATCTTTTTGGCACCAAGCGCCCAAAGCGCATGCACGCATCCCCAAAATATAACATGTGTGCACCCTATGCATGTGCCCCACTGGGCCTCATGCATGCACGTGCCCCCCAGCACATGCGCGGCAGAGACCCGAAGACCAACCGGCTGGCAAGAAGTGCATGCATGCATGTATGGTGGAGCTGGCTGGCGTGACGGCTTACGTGCCCAGAGAGAGGGCTCTGCATGCCACCTCTGGCACATGTGCCATAAGTTCACCATCAGAGAGCTAGGTTTTATCGGCTTTCAAAATCTAAGCATGGCTGGGTGCTAACCAAATTTTGTAGGGAATGTGTTTCAACAAAAGAATGAAAATATCTTCTGACAAATACAGGCCAAGGAATGATTGGTATACTTGAAAGAGACGAGTGACAATGTCCTGACCTGAATGGTATCCCATTTATTTAAATTCCAGTGTTTCATCCATTGTGATATTTCTGTTATAGCCCTACCTGTGTTTCCTTGCTCATGACAACAATTTCCTCCTGGTTCACTCCTACAATGCAAGGTGAAGAGATATCTGGAGCACTGATCCTCTCCACAGAGAAAACATTATAGCCAAAGAGCGGCAGCTGAATCACATGTTCTGCAAGGAGAGAAACAAGATAGGAAGGAGTGTAATATGTCAGGCTCATAGGCAAAACCCACATCAGCTGTGCATGTTTTCCAGGGCAAGTTGCCATCTCTGCTAAAGCAAGACTGTGGCTCAAAGCCAAGCCATTGAAGCTGTGGCACTTTCAAAGCTACCCAAACCTCCAGACCCAAACACTTTGCATACCCAACAATGTTTGCAGTTGTGGTTGGACAGTTATTGCCATACGATTCCCTGCCTGCAAATCATCCCAATTGGGTAATTACAGCAGAGTTGGGAAAGGCTCTATATTTACATGAGAGCAACAGGAGGGACTGCATCTGTTCTTTATGAGGCTAAGGAAGTTTGCATTTTGTTCTGAGGGATCACTTCTCTGCTTTTGTTAGCTCCACTAGTGTACCAAATCAATCGACTCCACAAAAGTCACAAAATGACTTTTATCGAGATTGTAGCAGAACCTTGTAAGCCTGTGATGTACCGCTTCACATGAGTCAGTTGCTAAGCATCCAAATTTTGATCCGGTGACCATGAGGATGCTGCAATGGTAATAAGTCACTTTTTTCAGTGCTGTGGTAACTTTGAGTGGTCACTAAATGAATTGTTGTAAGTCAAGGGCTATCTGTAATGAGTGGGAGAGATTCTCCATTGAATCACAGCACTTGCAAACTGAAATCATCCTTAGAGGTCGTCTACGCATACACAGTTTTGGCAACAATATTGTTGTGCCCCACTAGCAGCAGACTCAGACAGTGAGGAGGTTGACGAGGAACATGGGCCAGCCCTGGTGTCTGGGGAAGGCTCTGACGAAGTGCTCTGCATCGGAGGCAGAGATTAGGCCAGGGCCGACTGACAGTTATCAGCTGCCTTCGGAGTCAGAGCTCAGTGGGGTAGAAGAACAGCTGGAGCCTGTTCCCAGTGTGCACATGTGCAGAGCCGCCCGGAGAAGGGAACGGTTAAGGAACAAGGGTCGACTTGGGTGTAAAAGCTCAGGTGGACAGTGAATGGCCCCTCCCATAGGAAATAAAGAGAACCGAAAGGGAAGTGGTGTTTGAAGGAGACAATTAGTTTAATTCATTAGGGTGAAGATCTGTTCCTGACTTCTTGCCAAGTAATTGCTGCCACAGCATGGTGTTTGGAAGATATCAGCCTGGCAACTCTCCAAGCCTGATGAAGGTTTGTACTTGTGAAATCTCATGAAAGACTGTTTTCTGGGACTTTGCTGGAGAGGAATTCACTTTAACCTAAATAAAAGGGGTTTTATCGGGACGAGGAGTCTGCTTCATGATCTTGGGAAGCCTAGGTCAGAACAAATATACAACTTATATCCATATAGAAATAAGATGAAATAGCAATAAAGCCATGCCAAAATCTTACCTATTGAGGATAATTATAAAATACATGTACAGTAGATATAAAATGTACATACAACTTTGCAGGAAAATAGGTATATAAAAAACATTCCCTTCAACTCCCATGCTACCCCATATAAGACATATTTCAGCAGCATAAAACCAGAACCAAGGTTAAGATGTCGATCAAACGCAGCTGTTGAACTCACCAATAAAACGTATTTGTGCTTGCAGGGGCTCAAGTGGTTCTATTGTCTCCAGTTGATGAGCCATGCCAATTTCAATGATATCTGGGCTGATGTGGGTGTCTGAAACAGGGATGTAATTCTTCAGTTCCTCTCTATTTAGACAAATAGAAAATATGGACTTGACCATAAACTGAAATTAAAGAGTATTCAGAAAAACCCTTCCATGTGTGGGGAAGAAATTACTTCTTGCCATTACTGTCAAGGTGAGCTAGAAAAAAAAAATCACAGCCAAGTGCATGAATGCTAAGTGTTCATGTGCAATTTGCAACTCTATGCGTAAATGCCGTAGTTTTGGGTGAAACTGATCTGGATGGCGAATCAGGATCCTATGCAGAGGCAGGGGAGTTTAACTGGCTGCTGTTTAGAGTCACTCTGAGGGAGATGGGCAGTTTTTAAATTATACATACACATATTCTTGTCTCAGGCTCTTGTTTTTGTGTATGGCACATTGTTCCTTCTATGTACGCTTTTTTGAAAATGGATTAATAGAAAGCTACCTAGGTTTTGGAAGGGAAGAGAAGTTATGCAATTTGGGGTGACAGAGGTGTCATCATCTGTAAAGAACTGCTTTAATGGGTCATGGCAATTACTCATTTCCTTAAGATTACAGATATCTGGAGTCTAAGTATACAATTTTCTCCCTCTTTAGGGCCATTTCCTAGACTGCATAAATAAATAAACAAATAACCTAGTCTACAACCTATTCTGAATTGATATGCCTACCTCCGTTCCAATACTGCAGAAAGACTTACCTTGTAGGGACCGATTGAGCTCCTCTGGCCCAGTGCTGAAGCAAAGCCAAGATGCCCAGCTGCTGCCCAAGTTTGCTGGTTTGCTGCAACAGCAGTGTTCCTGTCATATATTTCTGCAAGACCTAGAAATAAATAAACCAGAAGAGAGTTTGCTTTGTACTTCTCCGTAGTAGATTTTTAAAGTGGGCATCATTGAAGGAACATTTGTAATTGTACAGATGTTGCAACGCCTAACATTATCCTGTGATAAAAAGTTCAGTAAATAAATATAGCAAATTCAGCAAGGTGGGTATAGGAATTTATCATGTACTCTTAGCCAATAAGTCACCTTCCATAAGAATTATACAGCTGTCCTTTGTATCATCATTGTTCATCATCTCACATCTTCTCCAGGAATTCAAGAAGACATACATGGAGACCTATCTTAATTGTATCATCACAACAAACCCCTGATCTACTATGGGCAGACTGTCAACCCCCTGATCTACTATGGGCAGACTGTCACTGACACACATTCAATCCCATTGCGTTTTTATGGCCAAGACGTTGTCCGGGCCTTAACCATAATCTCATACCAGCTCTTCATAGTCTTACTAAGAGTCCAAGACTGTTCCTTTCATACCTGGTTATAATGAATGTTGATGTAGATCTCATTATCAAAGTGCAAAGGAATCTTCCAAGTGATCCTACAGAAATGTAGTTCTATTGAACTTTCTTCTAACAAATAGTCGAGGACATATTCCTCCTGGTGCAAAGGCCTTATCATCTTGCCTGCATAGGATAAAGAACGATGGTCATGCTGTTAGGTATAACATAGGTCACCTAACGTAGTTTGGGTAAAATAATATATATAAGCTATGATTGTTAGTTTAAGTATGTGTCACTTTAAATGCAAAGCATGTAATTTTGGGTGTGGTGTGAAACCACCATAAGAGGGAGCAAGACAACCTGATTGCTTGCTGACGATTCCCTGACGGTTTGCTGGCAATTACTGACAATTACTGGATTGCATGGTTTGTTAGCTGCGTGTTTTCCTCTACTGCTGAGTTGCTGAAGGAAGAGAGGAGTTTTTGAGTTCTTCATATCTCTCTACTGCGAGGAGATATATCACCGGACTGATATTTGTAAGTGTACAGACCTCTCTTTTTCGACACTGGAATTTGCAACTGAATAATCATCCCTGGACGGACTGAACTAAGTGAATGATATATGGACTGTTTTGACTATGCTTTAACTCTTGCTGGAATAAAACTATTTTAATTGGCACTGTGTATCTGGTTTACTGAGTGTAAGCTACAAAAACGTTTATCTCACGTATTTTGCCTGCCTGACTGACTGCCCTGCAGATCCTGCTAGGGTGTATCCCTAACACATGCCATCCCCATCCAAAGCACTGAGCTCAAAGGCAAATATTTTAAGGTCAACCTATTTCCTCAAATGTAAGGCAACCTTATCCCCTTTACTATACTATATGGTAACTTTACCATCTTCAAGCTGATAGCAAAATGTAGCAAATATGTATACAATTCCACCTATTAAACTCATCCAGCTTGTCAATTTTCACTGAACAATCTCATCGCTTATAAAGAAAATGGTAACATTTTCTTTTGTCTACATTTTTCTATCTTTGTCTCATAAAACTTTTAGTTAAATGCCCTTTTAGTTATTCCATACAGAAGCCCACCCCCACTCCCAATGTCATGACAGAAGGAGAAATATATATTTGGCATCATTTGAAAGCAAAACAGGACATCTACACCTACACTTAAGAGGAGCAGATGCAATTTAAATGTTATTTTTTTAAAAAAGCAATAAAAGAGCTGCTGACAAAGATATGTACCTTAACAAGCAATTATATTTTTAACATTGGAAATGCTAATGTAATGTAATGACTACATTCAAAGAGACAACTTTTAGTAAACAAACAAAAGGCATTTATAGCTTTGTCATATTCCCTACCTCAATGAATTTTCTATAGAGAGAAATAAAAGAATGGGTGAGGCATATATGGGAAAATTAAAAAAGAAAGATGATGATATTTGGACCCTCCATCAAATTTCATGAATTAGACAAGAGATTGCTCACTAAAAACAGAGATCTAAATTAAATTCCCTTAAAACTCTACATTACCATGATAACATATGGCAATCAACAGGCTATAATTTCTAGAAAGGATTATAAACCTGCTATTGTACCAAAAACTGGTTCAAAACAGGAAAAAAAGGTCCCCCACTGCTACCTGGCCCAGATCCTTTCCTTTAATAGGGAATATGAAGCCTTCCAAACCAAGCATGGAGCAAACATCACAAAGCTGCACTTTAAATAAATATATGCAAGATTCTCTATCATGTGCATATCATAATGCGGCCCTAATATCAATATCAGGGCTATCATCATGAATATATTCTTCACATGTAAGCCTTGAGAAATTACAGTCATGTGAAAAAAAAAACACCGTCTATGGTTTTATGTGTATTAGGACATAGTAAAAATCATCTGGTCCTTAGCAGCGCTTGAAAGTAGATAAATACAACCTCAAACGAACAAAACATACATATTACACCAGGCCTGTCAAACTGACAGCTGGATACATCACACACAGGCTACACAGGCTACACAAAGGCAAAAAAACATCACAATACGTCACAATCCGACCAATGATGTGATTGAACTACACCATGTCATCATTTATTTTACAAACAGAAAGCCAAAATGGAAAAGCCATGTCATATGTTGTTGTTCATCTACTTTTAAGCACTGCTAAGGACCAGACGATTTTCACTATGTCCTCCTAATACATAAAACCATGGAACTCAAAGAAGGTGTGTACTTTCTTCTTCACATGACCGTATATAACCCCAGAGAATTACCTGGCAGTAGAAATCAGTGGGAAGGATAAAGCTACACCAGGGTGAATCTCCATATTTAGCAGATTTCACTGTATTGAAGTTGACCATTAGCCCCGGTACACTTGCCTTTGTCTTTGTTGGCTAGGATGGCAAATTCTTGGATCTCCTCCAATTCAGTAACTCCTATGTTCTCACAGAATTGCTTTAACAAATCTGCTGTAATCTACCACCAGAAAAAAAAAATTAGTTTATTTAAGTGTACGCAAATTGTTTTGTCTGGACAAATGTACTCGGCCAAATGCATGAATGAGGCCTTCCAAGGCAAAGGCAGTCTTGGACTCAGCGTCTTTCATTTTAAAAATCAAAAGGTGCAAGGGAGATAGATAAGTGAGATTTAATATTTGTTTAATTCCGTTACTTTTAAAAATGGGTTGGTATAGGAACAATCACACATACAAAAAAGAAAAAAAAACAAGTTGAGAAACAGTGGGTGGAACAAGCCCTCTCAGTTTTCAGAAAGATGATCTGGTTTGTTTTGGATTTTCACAACAAGCGAGAGAGAATTTAGCATTTTTATCATGAGCTTTAATCCCAAGTGTGATTGTGTCTACACCTCTCAGCAAACAGGTTACAAAGCTTTGCCCAAATTTTTTAAAAGGAGGAAATTTGGAGGGATTCCTAATGTATCCATAAATAATTCAAAGGAAGTTAGTCGGGCCATTTGAGTATTTATTGTCTGCTGTGACTCCAAGTTCAGGTTGTTCTCATCTGCTTCTTTTTAATCCAGGGATGCAAACCACTGTTGCCAAGCTCCCTCAATCTTCCCTCCTCAAAAGGCTAGAAAAAAATATTACGGTTCAGATAAGAAGACACAAGAACTTCAAAAGAAAAGAGCGTCACTGAGTCACCCAAGATGCAGCCTCTTAGATGTCTGCCTCAAAACTGCTCTTTGAGTGTCCTCTCAATAAGGCAACATCAACATTAATTTAAAAAAGAAATAAAATACTCATCACCATGGATGTGTGAAACACCACTCCACAATATCCTTTTTAATGGACTAAACAGAAACTTACAGTGAACATCTTAATCTTTGTATTATATCGCACACCTCCAGGTAAGACGATTGATATCCGGCGGAAACAGTGGCCCTTCTGACAACAGGAAAGCAAGAATCAGTACAACATAGGCATTTTTGTTCCTAATTGAAAGCCAGTTCTTGGCAAAATGCAGCCTTTGAGAAATAGAATTAAGCACTTGAGTACAGGTAGTTCTCAAGTTACATTGATTCACTTAGCAACTATTCAAAATTACAACAGCACCGGAAAAAGTGACTTACAACAGATCCTCACCTGATCAATATTCAGATACTTGGCAACCGGCATGTGTTTACAATGGTTGCAATATCCTGGATTCACCTGGTCACCGTTTGCAACTTTCCCAGCCAGATTTTGACAAGCAAAGTCAATGGAGAAGCTAGATTCGCTTAATGACCAGCGATTTGCTTAGCAACTGTATTGATTAACTTAACTACCATGGCAAAAAAAAAATCTCTAAAACCAGGCACTGTTCAATTAACAACCACTTCACTTGGCAACAGAAATTCTGGTCCCTATTGTGGTCATAAATAGAAGACTACCATTTTTTTTTATCCTTCAAATCAATGGAAGCTAAACCTGTAGCTAAACCTTTAGTTTAGTATTTAAATTAAAATTAAAAAGATAATTTTGATGAAAGCAAAGACATATGTGAGCTATCTGAGCTAGTCTTACTAGTTGCATCCTTAGCATTAATAAGTAAAAAATTGATTTCTGGGTCATTGTAATCACACATATGACTATGATTGATACAGTATAGCAGCTATGGATCTTCTTTTCCTTCATATATTGTTACAACATCTATTATTCCAGATACATTGTTCTACATAACACATGTTCTTGGATGTCTTCTCTTATACCTGCTTCTAATCATCTCAAAGAAGAATTTGTTTGAGCTACATATTCTTCTGGCTTACTCAGTGGTGGGATTCAAAATTTTTTACTACTGGTTCTGTGGGCGTGGCTTGGTGGGTGTGGCAGGGGAAGGATACTGTAAAAACTCCAGTCAGAGGTGGGATTTGCCAGTTCTCTGAACTACTCAAAATTTACACTACCGGTTCTCCATAACTGGTCAGAACCTGCTGAATACCACCTCTGGGCTTACTTCTTTAAAACTGATTAATGAACATCAAGAATGTACACAAAATTTATTATAAATATGTGTGCAAATGATGTGACCTCTCAAAACGGATTTTGTCATAAGTCCACAATTTGCCTCTAAAAATTCACCACCCCAAAGACTACTTTTTTCAAATAATCAAAAATATAGAAAAATTGTGCATAAGAATAATGAACCTTGAGGTAATTGTGGTCTTTAAGGTGAATTCTGCCAGAGGATGAAGCTGTTCAAAATATTAAATTCTAAAACATTTGAATAATTTGTTGTAATTCTGGACATCAGGCCTCCCTAAAGATGTATACTCAGCAGCACAAATAAACCTTTGCTCAAAAAAGCCTGTTTTCTCACACATCAAACTGCCTTCAGCCCCAACCTTCATAAATCATGTTCATGCAGATGATTCAACCTCAAGATGCACATTAAAAAGGCTGTCCTATTTCCAGTATTTGCTTTGTTTTTACCCTCTTCCCCAGCTAGGTTCTTTTCTGCTTTTCTGCCTGGAAGGCTTCAGCACCCAAGCAGGAGACACTCCTACCCTGACCCTGATATCTCCTTCTCATTTACCAAAAATGCTCTCATCTCCGCAAAAAATGGCAAGTGTTGACGGCCTCCATACACGATTAGTTTCCTCAGGTTGCTCTGGCAATCCTTGGCTATTTCTGGGGATTAAAAAACACACACACAAGGTTGATGTAGGAAGTGTGACTGACATTTAAAGAGGCTTCTGCTAAAATAGAATTAGGTGCTGGAACTCATGCATGAGTTCTCCACCTACCTTCTCCACACAGGACTAAGGGTTGACTTGTGACTATTAAAAGGATGTTAAGGAACGTTCAGAAATGAAGGGTTGGTGGTGGATAGACTGTGAGCATGGAAAATCCCACCCCAGATTCTTCACAACTAATGAATAGGAGGAGACAGGCCATGTACCTGAGCAGTGGTGGGTGCTATCACAGCAGATCTGCTGCAAAAACTCAGTGATGTAAGGCCTCAAGGTGCTAGATGGAAGGAAGTATCCAGTCAAAAGGCTGAGGAGCTGCCAGCCAAGGTGACAACTGTCCCTGGAACAAAGAAAGAACCGTGATACGCTTTGAGCACATCTCAGAGATCACAAATGAAAATATTTCTTATCAACCAAAAGGAGAAAAGAAAAAAAGATAGAACAGTGAGGAGAAATAAATGAGAAGGTGGTGGTAAATGAAGAAGTACAGAAATGGAATTTTGAAGTGGGAAATGTGACAACAGCTGTGCAAGTCTCCAAATAGCCACGTCACCATTTTAAAAAATACCAATGAATCCCACCACCACATAACACCTTGCCCTCAAAAAAAGGGGGGGGGAGTGAGGATGTGATCATCATATGATTGCTCATCTCAGCACTAAAAAAAACATAAATCCAAGATCTGGTGAGAGCTTTCTATATAGGACTGCCGTTGTATCTTTAAAAAATAAGCCTATGAGATAACATAATTGTACTCTTGAAGTTAAAACTAAAACAACATACATTTATCTGGAGCAACTGTAGCCTATAGCCTTCTGTAGAACTATGTAAGAATAAAAGAAAATGTCATCTAAAAATATAAGACTGTAACAGAAAAATAAATTATCCATCAATTCCCAAAACAGAGTCCATCAGACTGATGTGTCACTGCTCCTATCTTCGCTTTTTTCCTTTCTTTCTTTCTTTCTTTCTTTCTTTCTTTCTTTCTTTCTTTCTTTCTTTCTTTCTTTCTTTCCTTCCTTCCTTCCTTCCTTCCTTCCTTCCTTCCTTCCTTCCTTCATTCATTTATTGCCTTTTTATCCCATTGGGAGTCTACTGAGAGCACTGGTACCACCATGGAGAAGCAACAAATTCTGGTTTTGGTTCCCTTGGCCACTTGGCAGTGTGGAGCAATGAGGGGTTTCTTATTTAATGAACCAGTTTAAAAACAATACTTTAAATATTTGTCAGGAATCAATCAGCAACCCATGCAAGATGTGAAGAATCAGTGTTATGTTCTCTGGTGCTTACATATTAGGATTTCCAGTGATTTGCTTGATAACCTGGCAGTAAACCTCATCATGCAGAGTCTTCTTATCTTTGCACCACTGTAAAAACCGAGGGGAAAAATGTGAAGAATTTAGTTTCCTCTTCTCTTGCAGGCCACATGGGAGGCACTAGGATTACCCCTGTTCTGAGAAACACTAGGATATTAACTTTTCTGCAATGGTCCCTAACTGTACTTTGCAATCCTGAACTCCCAAGTTTGGCGTGTTATCTGGTACTTTCATTGGACTCTGAGATCAGATTGAGGTCAGTATTTCATGATAATCTGCATTGTGGTTGTTAGGAATACATGAAAAACCCTTTGGTTCTGATGAAGAACCCAGAAACTGGGACTTCCTATTCCACTTATCCATCACACCTTTAGCAAGCAGAATTTGGAAGTCAAAGAGGCAAGTTATATGTGCCACAGAAAAGGAATCAGGAATGAATTTCCTGCTGAACTCAGAGCAGAAGCTCAGATCTTCTCAAAACTTTAACAAAAAGGCAACAGCACTAGCTTACCATAGTTTTGAAATAAACCAGACTATATATCAACCCATTAGTGATAAGAACTCATATTTTGAAATGACTCTGAGAACTTGGAGTGTTTAACTTCTTTCCTTTCCTAACTTTTTTGCTTCCTTTCCCTCCTCCCGTTCCCTACTTTATCTTGATTGTCAGCTAAAATGTTTTGCTCCCTCTTGATCTATGACTGTTATTTTGCAAATGCTTAAAATGCTTAAACTGTGCATAATTGAATTTAAGATAAGGTATGAGATCCTAGAGTTAGTCAAGGGGAATAGAAAGGGAAAATAAGCATCTCAAAATCAATCTCCTTTCAAGGCCATCAAGTCCCCTTCAGTAGAAACCTGATGCCTTCCACGTCTCATTCAGTCACGGTTATCTACACAAATCCACCACAAGAGCCACAAACCTGAAGGATATCATAGATATAATCCATTTTATCTTGTTTCTTTAGGCCTGGCTGGTCTCCCATGAATCTCATCAGAGCTTCAAAATAAGAAATCAGCATTAATCTTAGCTGGAAAAGTAAAATATAGGGTTATGGCACTGATTCCTAGGAGGAGATTCAGGGGCCTCTGTTCTGATCAGTATTATCAACATCAAACATAAACAGTACAATATCTAAATTTATCTTCCACTTAGGAAAGAGAAACTGCCAGTGAACATGTGTGAGTTTTCTAAAGAGGATGATTCAGAATAAGAATTAGCAATATAGTTTTTGTAAACATCTGTTGTTGACCACCAATTATGTACAATAAAATAAAACTATAGACCCGAATGCAAGGGATTTCTCTGTTCTTGTACAAGATCTTTTGAAAATTATCAGAAAATGTGGGAGAGGAAATGCAGAAGCACCATCTCATAAGAACTTGCAGTGCTGCCTGGTGTCTAAAATAATTCCTGATTCTTGCTAAAGAATCTATTTTTTAAAAAAAAAATTAAAAAATTAAAATGGGAAGGGATCAAACATTGCATTTAAAAAGATTTCTCATTCCAACAGTGTTTAAAATGTTTATACATAATCAAAATCGTCTTTACAGGTTGAGTGTCCAATATAAATAGCATCCCCTTCTCACATTTCATTTAAGATGATGACTAACTACTAATCTTTTCTCTCCTGCCCCCATCATTTGTCTTTTATTTACCACATTGTCAGCTGGAAAAGTTTTGAAAAATTCGAAAGCAACATATATGGAGTTCTCCTAGCAAAAATATAATCCTGGTAGTTGATTTTCAGAGAACTAGTAAAAGTAGAAATGTTCTCAGCACCTTTCCTGAATCCATAGGCAAATAAATAAAAGTTTAATCAGTGCTATTGCAATTGCAATAGCCATAGCAATAGCACTTAGACTTGCAAACTGCTTCACAGGGCTCTATAGCAGAGGTGGTATTCAGCAGGTTCTGACCAGTTCTGGAGAACCGGTAGCAGAAATTTTGAGTAGTTTGGAGAACTGGCAAATACCATCTCAGACTGGAGATTTTACAGTATCCTTCCCCTGCCAAGCCCGCCAAGCCACGCCCACAGAACCGGCAGTAAAAAAAATTGAATCCCACCACTGCTCTATAGCCCTCTCTAAGCAGTTTGCAGAGTCAGCATATTTCCCCTTAACAACCTGAGTCCTCATTTTATGGACCTCGGAAGGATGGAAAGCTGAGTCAACCATGAGCCAGTGAGACTGTCGGCAGCCGACAGTCAGCAGAATTTTCATTCTAACTATGGCTCTTAGACTACCCATCACTTCTCATTGATTCATTAATGGACCATTACGTACTCAAAAAAAGTTTCGTAGCCAAGTCATTCAACTCATCATCAGAATGAAACAGGAGAGCTTCCTGGATTGGTACCTACAAAGTCAGAAGGCAGAGATTCAACAGAGGCAGTGGATTTTTAAAAGATATGCAGAAAATGATGGGCGTGTCCTCTTTCCCCAATGAAATTTAATACATGATTAAATAACTTTTTTTTTGTCAATTTGCATAAGAATAATTCATTGGGGGCCCCCCACATTTTACAGCTAATGCTGGATGGGATCAGAGCCAAAAATGAGTAAAGGCCCCCAACTCGCTTTTCTTTTTGTCTCATCTATTTTCTTCCTTAAAGGTGGTCCCAGATATTATAGCAGTAACTAGATATTTAATATGGAGGGATATAATTGAAATAATTAAAGGAAATAGGTGATCCTATAGAAACATATTGGTTTAAAAAGGATATTTTAAAAATTGCAAGGAGGATTCAAAATCCCTTTTTTAAAAATTTGATAGATTTATGGAATAAATGGAGACACTGGTTAATGCCAGGAATTTCTCCTTTAACACCAGTGGTGGAAATGGAGAAATTCCCTAAGATAATATTTGAAAGAATGGATTAGTAAATTAAAATAAAATCAGATGTATAAATGGGAAGACTGGAAGAACGCAATAAAGAATATAACACAATTAAAGAACATTTTATCAGATATTAAATTAAATTGGTTGAATTTGATACAATTAGAGAAATGGATAAAAGTGGAAGAAGGATTCGAGGAGAAAGATAGACAGTTAACAAAAATTGAAATGATTATAAAAGAATGTGAGGTGAATGAAAAGTATATAGGTAAAGGAAGAACTGGGAAAATATATAGAATATTAACTGAATTAGAAGAGCATGCAAAAGGTTTAAAATTTATTTGGGAATCAGATTTAGGAGAAATAAATGATAATGATTGGAAAATATTTGGAATAGAAGCGTATATAAGAATATGTCAGTTAGAGTTAAGGAAAATGGATATAAAGTGATATGGAGGTGGTGCCTAACACCTCGTAAATTAACTCAAGTAAATGGTAAATATACAAATATTTGTTGGAGGTGCAAGAAAGAGATTGGAACATATAAACATATGTGGTGGGATGGTGATAGTGCACAAAAAAATATGGGGCATAGTGTTTAGAGAAATGAATGCACTTTTGAATGTGAATTTAGATATGTCACCAAGAACTGCATTACAGTTACTGGTGGATAAATGGGATATAAATGAAACAAAAAAGAAATTGGTTGTAAATTTGATAATGATTGCTAGGTTAGTGATGACTAAATATTGGGGATGAAATTGGGATATTCAAAGAAATGAGTGATATAATGAAATTTTGAATAAGGCAACAAATGATAAATTAACAACAGGAACTAAATTTAAAAAGGGGATGATTGAAGTAAACAATTATAATGAAATATGGGGAAATTTTATAAAAAACAGTGTTGGTGGAAGGCAAAAGGAATAAATCTACTCAAGAATATATGTCATTTTGGAAGGGATAAGGGCACAATTGGAATATACAGTAAATCTTTTAATTGTTATAGAAGAATAATTATAAGAAAAAAAATGGTCTCCAGGGGTGGGGTGCACTGTAATATTTGTATTTTTTCTTTTTCTTTTTTCTTTTGTATTTAGATGTACATGTGCTATGTTTGTATTATTTGTATTTAAAATAAAAAATATTAATTAAAATAAAAAGACTTCTTTCCATACTCCAAATAACAAAGAGGAGGAGGCACCCAGACACAAGGACTCCTCCTGATTTACCGTTGTATGCTGAACCAAGAGAGCAGGGTCCATCTGTTCAATTCGCATGCCATTCCATGCTTGCCTGGCAGAAACACAAAATGGAGACTTGATTACCTACAAAATGAATTGTGGGAAGCTACAAGAGATGCTCCAATCTGTAGCAAGTGGTCAGTCCCAGATGCAACTTTTGCACAGTGGAAAAGCGTACGATGATTTGCAGAAGATCTCAGATTCTATCTATCCCTCACTTTTCAAGATTAGTTACTTGTGTTTTACAAAATAAAACCCACAACCAACCAGCAAATGTGAACAAATTTTGGCAGAGACTCTAGAACTAAAAGAGAAGGGGCCTTTCTAATATCAAATATAACAACTGGAGTCATACCCTGCACTAACCATGTTTTGCTTAGCAGAGTTTATTGAACAATCAACATTGTTCGACTCACACAACAAACTATGCTAAAACTAAAATATCTTTTTAAGGAATATGTCTCTATCATATTAACTTGACAATGTTAGAAAGCAGCTTTCTGTGTTTATAATTTTTTTAAACTATGGTCTATGAGCACTCATCTATTTTGCAAGGCAATAACTTACATCTATGCTAAAGGACTGAAGCAATTCCCAGTACTGTTCTCAAGACCCAAACATCTTTAAATTAAAAACTTTAACATTTAGTTTAAAATACTCAATAGACATTATCAGCTGCATACACGTTTTTCCACCCTGAAAGAATAAATGTAAAAAATAAGAAGTTTTTCTGGGAAGGCGATGGAAGTCTTATGTGACCATAGGTACAGTATTTGCTACCTTCTCTATTTTTATTTTAATGATGCAGCTTCAGTGTTTTTGTTTTATTGCATATTGTTTTAATAAGCTTTGTATCCCATTCAGGTTTTCTTGGAAATGAAAGTCAGTGTTAAACAATTAAGGACTTATGAGCAAGTTCAGTGTTTACATCACTAACATTAACAGAGGGATAGAATCAAGATCACGTGAAGTGTTTTATAATGCCATGTTAAGTCCACACTTGGAATACTGTATCCAGTTTTAATTGCCATGATATAAAAAAGATGTTGAGACTCTAGAGAAGAGGAGACAAGAGCAACAAAGATGATTAGGCGACTGAAGGCTAAATCATATAAAAAACGGTTGCTGGAATTGGGTATGTTTAGTTTAATGAAAAGAAGGACTGGGGATGACATAATAGCAGCGTTCCAATATCTGAGGGGTTGCCACAAAGAAGAGGGAGTCCAGCTATTCTCCAAAGTATCTGAGGGCAGGACAAGAAGCAAAGGATAGAAACTAATCCAGGAGAGAAGCAACCTAGAACTAAGGAGAAATTTCCTGACAGAATAATTTATCAGTGGAACAACTTGCCTCCAGAAGTTGTGAATGCTCCAACACTGGAGGCTTTCAAGAAGAGACTGGACAGTCACTTGTCTGAAATGGTTTCCTGCCTGAGCAGGGGTTGGACTAGAAGACCTCCAAGATCCCTCCCAACTCTCTTATTCTGTTATTTCATGATTTTCTTTTGGGTGATAGAGACAGGAAAACCTACTCCGACATTCTTGAGGAACGTGACAAAAAAAATCACCTGCTTTGCATTTTGAGCTCCATACCTCTTTCCCTTAGTATCGCTCCTAGAAATTGTTGATTCACAATCCTTCTTTGCGTATTCACAATCCTTCTTTGCTAAATAAAATTTACTTGACAAGTCTCTCAGGCACAACTACTTTTATGACACATGATCTTTCCATTTATCCAAGTCACCTAATTCTGCCTTTGTGAAATGAAAGAGCTCTAGTCTAAAATTGTTAATATTGCTAGATACTCCAAAAGACTAATTCCATGAACTTTTATGAAAATTTGGGACTGAAATATCTTGTTGTCTAATAGCACATGCTTAGTGACCAATGTAAAGAGCCCCTTAGATTAATTATTATATTAAATTAAATTGGAACTCAAGAAATACTGCAATAGCTCTTATCTAACTGTGACAGCTCTACCAACATTAGCTAACCCTGAACAAATTAAGTGAACTAGGAGGTGCACCAATCTAAGATCCTCTAGCATGCTTCTGGAAACATGATTTCCTTTATCTGAAAAACTAATCTTGGTTTGTCCCAATTTGGGAAATGCTATCCACCTGTTAATGAGGAAATGCAATTATGATCATTTTATGTGAGGTATCTTAAGCTTTCTGGAGTGAAATACAAAATGAAATGAGCAAAAAGTGCACTTTCAGAGGAAATCTCATCATTTTTTACTTTCTAAACCTTCAACAAAGTCGAAAGCTTCAGAGCATCCTAAAAAGCAAGAGCAGGTGTGCTGGAAGTGAACAAGAATGCACAAAATGTTTTGAATCAAGCCATCTGAAATTCAAAATGCCCCATTTCAAGTAAGAAACATCCTGCTTCAAATTCAAAAATAGCTGCTTTGATCGGAACATGGGTGCTTTGAGATTCCAAAACCCTTACAACTTCCTCTTTGATATATCACAACAACAGGATTTCAAAGAACACTTCTGAGGGGCGTCATATCTAGTAAATACAGTCTTACTAATCATGGTTTGTTTTGTTGTTAGTTGCAAAGTCGTGTCCAATCTACTGCGTCCCCATGGACAACATTCCTCCAGGCCTTTCTGTCCTCTACCATCTTCTGGAATCCATTTAAGCTCATGCCAACTCATGCTTCAGTGACTCCATCCAGCCACCTCATTCTCTTCCCCTTCAATCATTCCCAGCATTAGGCTCTTCTCCAGTGAGTCCTTCCTTCTCACTAGGTGGCCAAAGTATTTGAGTTTCATCTTCAGGATCTGGACTTCTAAAGAGCAGTCAGGTTGATCTCCTCTAAGACTGACCATTTGATCGCCTTGCACTCCAAGGAACATGCAGGAGTCTTCTTCACCACATAGTTGAAAGGCCACAATTCTTTGGCACTCAGCCTTTCTTTCTTTCTTTTTATAAATTTTTATTGGTTTTTAAAAACAAACATAAACAAACAAAACACAAAAACATCAAGCCATCTTCCACATGTGTACATACCGTATGCCGGCTGGTCCACAAATTGCTTTGTGCTTCCCTTTCTTAGTCTTCAATTATAATTACATTGCATATAATCTCGTATTTTCAATCAAAAATTAAATACCTTAGTATCATTATTAATCAATCATTCGACTATACTTTTAATCATTCATGTTTTACAAGATAATAATAATTTACTTAGTTTGTTTTATAACAGTTCATATTATCATCCCAGCTGTTGATAGAAACCCAGAAGAGCACCTGCAATAATACTCTCCCATGCTCTTCCCTCTATCTTATCAAATGGCAATGTCCTTGAAAAAAAGTCTCAGTTCTTTCTTTCTCAGCTTTGTCTGGTCACAGGGGAAATAGAATATTTTCAATCCTCTAGTTGGCAGTGTTACAAAGTTTCTTTGCTCTCACTTTCCCCCTCCTTTTCCAAGCAAGATATAATAAGAATTAATTAAATAAAAGATATTTTTTTAAAAAAGAAATAACTAAAAGGGAGCCTCTAGCCTAAAATATTACAAAATCAAAAAGGAGAAAAAAAATAGATGTGAAAGAAAAAACCAGTCCAGTTTCAATATATCATGTATAGAAAATCCAGCAATGAAAAACAAACAAGTAATGTGACATTCCTGTTTAAAATCACCACTTAATCACTTCTGTCAAAACTTTTACAGATTCTTTCTTTTCCTTAAGGTGTCCTTTCAGATCTTAGAATAAAGAAAAAGTTCTCACCAAACCGGCACACTCTCTCTTTCTGTTCTCTTCTGTTTCGGAGCTGTCCCAACTTCAGCAGCTTTAATGGCTGCCTCTTTGCCGCTGGCAAGAAGAGCTTCACCTGGATCTACCAAGGATTTTGAGGTATCCCTGGGATCGACAGGATGCGCTTTTCACTCTCACCGTCTCTTCGGGACGGTTTAGATCCTATAGGACCGTCCAGGAGCAACGATATCAGCAGCGATCTCAGACCACCAAGATCACATGTTGTATTGTCGCAACGCCAGCTCCGCCCTCCTGGCACTCAGCCTTTCTTATGGTCCAACTTTCACAGCCATACATTGCAACTGGGCAAACCACAGCCTTGACTATACATACTTCATTCTCTGCATAGGTCAGAGATGAAGACACCCCTTTAGGTATGCTTTAAATTGTTCAATAGTCTGGGATTTGGTCTTATCATACTTCCTCAGATTGAGATAGCACCTGACAATGTGTTTCTTAGCTCCATGAACCTCAGTGCACTGTTAATTTAAAAAGTTCACATACTTTTTTCAACATTTAATTCTTTATTGACACATATTTTAAATAT
Source organism: Pseudonaja textilis (assembly GCF_049901715.1). NCBI lineage: Eukaryota > Metazoa > Chordata > Lepidosauria > Squamata > Elapidae > Pseudonaja > Pseudonaja textilis. The sequence continues at coordinate 108,097,082 of NC_141991.1, forward strand.
ATAAAAAGCAGACACTGTATAAGACCATTATACAAAGGTAATTATAATAAATCAAACATTAAACTAAATATTGCAGACTAAATAAATACACTAAAAGAAGTGATCACAGCACATCAAGAGTGACTTCACTAAACAAAATGGTGGGAAAATAATGAAATTTAGACGGTGATTAGGATTTGGTTGAAATTTAACAGGATGAAGCATAATAACTTGCGGAGAATACGTATGGGTGTGTGTTTGCTGTGGGTGCGTGCATATAAATGAAATATAAAAATATTTATTTGGAGATAATTAAATCATGAGGAGGGGAGTGGGAAGGGAGGGGAGGAGAGAGGAGAGGAGATGGATGCTTCCTTGGAGTACAATTACTTGCTGACTGTAATGGATAGCAATTTTCTACATAGCCAGTAGCCGGTATTTTCTATATATTGTAAAAATATGAACATGTTCATTGGAACATTTTCCAGTACCATCCAGTTATTATCTAATCAGCAAATTAGCAAAATTTCAGCTTGTCAAGCAAAGATTTTTATCCAGTGCTCCGGTGCTCCTAAACCTGTATTTCCAGTAGAGTTGATGAATCAGAGCCTTGGGAGAAATATATCTGAGCAGCTAAGAATCAATGTAGCTTCTGTGATCATTCTGCCAGCCTAGCAATATCTTTCAAATAGATCACCAGCCATTGAAAATTCTCGTTCCATTCCATCTCTGGCATAATAAATATTTTTCAGGAGGAGGATCAGACGGCTATTTTAGATGACTGCTTGAACATCTATCCTTGATAGCTATAGCACTAGCACTTATATACTGCTTTACAGTGCTTTATAGCCCTCTCTAAGTGATTTACATATTCATCATATTGCCCCCAACAATTTGGGTCCTCATTTTACCCACCTTGGAAGGATGGAAGGCTGAGTCAACCTTGAGCCTGGTGAGATTTGAACTGCCAAATTGCAGTCAGCTGGCAGTCAGCAGAAGTAGCCTCCAGTACTGCACTCTAACCATTGCGCCACCACAGCTCATAATGTAGTTATGTAATTGATCCCATAAAGGTCCCAAAAGATGTGAGATTTCAATTGTCAGTTGGTTATGAAAAAAATGCCTTATTTGCAAGTAAACGAACAACAGCTCAGTTTCTTCAAGATATCTGGATAGGAATAAGGGTGCCAGAAGTAGTCTTTCCTTTGCATGTTCTTTATTTAGCTCTCTGATATCTTCTTTATTTTTCCACAGTGTGTATCATGAATAGAAATGTAATTCAGAATTGCAATGTCTGAGACGTTACTGAAGGTTCAATTACTTCTATGTGCCTTAAAACTCTGTGAAACAAGTGACCTCAAAAGTGTACACATGGAAAAGGTTTGGAGGAAGAAAACCTGTGCCCAAATAAACTTGACAGTGGGAAACAAAGGAGCAGATCCTCTCTGCATTGATAAAGGAATTGGAAGCATGGTCCCAGACTATTATTCACTCGTCTGTTTAACCTATCTGTACACCAGCTTTTTATTAACACAAGAAATTAACATAACCTAGATAATGTCTGAATATTTGCACACAGCAAATATGAACAAGGTTGCAATAATCAAACAAAAAACCTTTTCCCATGCCAGTGATAACATAACATAATACAAAGCAGGTCACAGCTAGCAGTTAAGCTGAAAGTGTAGATTGCAATAGCGTATGTTTAAAGGGATTTTTGCTACAGAATACCTACATGAATTGGGCTTCTCGGAAATGTGCCATCGCAAACTCCGTCATAGTGTAGTGGCAAATATCAAGAGAGTTTATAGGTGTGCTAGGCCTGGTAACTTCTGACTCTGTGCTGGGGGCAGACTTCTGAAGAGACAGAAAATTAGTCATCAGAGAACCGGTACTCTTGGTACTGAAACAAATTCATCCTGTGATGTTCATATTCCATCTCTTGCATTGTCTTCATAATCTGCAGTCTTTGCGGATGGTGTTCATTTCTTCAGCAGCAACACCATCTCCTCCCTTCACTTTCTTGCATGACTAATCCCCTTGGTCTCTGCTTGAGCCCTCACCTCCTTGTTAACTATTTTCTCCTGTGTGTTTTTCTTCCAGCCTGTTCGGACTTCTTCCTGTTGATTCATGTGGAGGTTGAGGTAATCGGGAGCTGCCACCACCTGCACCATTCCAGAAGGGAAAAGGCCAGAGCGCCCACCAATAGAGCCAAACTGCCAACCTGAACAGAAAAGATTGAAATTAGGCTAGCCAACTTTAACTTGCCTTTGCAACGTATTACCCATAGGGCAGCCCCTCCAAATCTGAATAGGCTACTGATTTGTGAGTTTGAAACTCCCCAGAATTCTTCAATCAGCACAGCTATTGAGAACTGTGTCACAAAAATTAGCTAATCAATGTGCTTGTCTGCTCGAAGTATTAGTGTATGTGTGTATGTGTTCCCCAGTTGGACTCTGATTCCAAGGGAGAGGTGGAACAGCTGACAGGGAGTAGGAGTGTGGCTCTGGTGGCTGTGGAGGAAACTGGGAAAGGGCACAGGCCGGCTGGGCATTCAGAGGAAGACCCAGGCCCACCCCCTCTTCATCCTAGGGCATGCAGGGAGGAACAGATAAGGGAGCAATGTGGTTTATGGGGGAGGAAAGGGCCCCAATCCCCTTCATGGGCTACAGCTCGGAAGACTGTTTAAAAGGGCAAACTGCACATGGCAAAGTTGCTGGAAGCAAAGCGTGCAGTATCTTTGCCAAGGCGTATCTGGGTTTTGGCGTCCTCCCAACTGCTTCATTATCTTGTGGAAGTCTGCAAGTTATTATCCTGGTCTGTCGTGTTCATTACTTCAATGTGGTTTGTGTTGGTTTTTTTATTTCTACTTTATTTGTATTTTGGGTTCGGACTGCATTTCTTCCCTTTGTAGACTGTTTTTGGAAGAGTTTGATCTTCCGCCGAGGATAATTGGACATTGGGGGCCAAGTTGGAGGCATTACAAGGAATTTATCTACTTTGGTGACTTTGTTATTTTTTTGCCACGCCCCGGGTCATCACAATGTGTGTGTGTGTGTGTTGTCATTATGGACTCTAGATATTAGTTATTTGTGGACAGATAATTTCACAAACTGAATTCCTGACAGACAAACACGAAGTATTCAGTAATGTCTAAGAACTCTTTCAACAAATGCAGCCATATTTGAATTTAAAACATCCCGTTTTGAGCTTGATACGTCTTGTTTTGAATGTGAGGCAGCAGGGCAAGAGACAGTCTTTTGAATATATTGTGTTTGTGAGCTCAGAAGGAGGTAAGAGATATGTTTTGAGCGCAAACAATTCTAAAATGCTCAAAACCACGCACTGCAGTTGGCAGTCATTGAAGCAGCAGTTTTACTCTTGACAAGAAATATTTTGAGGTTGAAAGAAGATTCATTAGACTGAATCTTTCTCACCTGGCTCCAGGCCCTTCATGGGAAGTAGTCGAATGAAGTCACCTTTCTTGAAATTTAAGAGGCTCTTGTCATCTGTGACATAGTTACGCATAGCAATGACATAGTTGGAATCCTTTTGGAAGGGCGGGAAAGGAAAAAAAGAGGTAAGGGGTTGAAATTATAGGTAGTCCTCAACTTGCAACAGTTCATTTAGTGACCATTCAAAGTTACAATGGTGCTGAAAAAAGTGGCTTATGGCCAGGGGTGGGTTTCTACCGGTTCTGTCCACCTCTGTAGAACTGGTAGCTCTGAAGAGCAGCAGACATAGAAACCGTTCTATGTCTGCTGATGTTTTTGCCCACTTGCCCACCTGGGCTCTTACCTGACCTTTATTTCCTGATTTTTCAACTTCAGCTACCGAACGAGTCACAGCTGTAGTTAAAAAAGTAGGAAAAGAGGGCTTTTTCTCTGCACACAGCGCGCTGATGACGATTTACAGGCGCACACTCGCAGCATGCAGGGAAGCACATCATAAATCACCGAACCTCGTAAATCCCGAACCGGTAGTCAACCCTGTCATATCCCACCCCTGCTTATGGCCATTTTTCACACTTACAACCTTTGCAGCATCCCTATGATCATGTGATCAAAATTCATGTGCTTGGCAACTGGTTCACACTTACGACCATTACTGCGCCCCAAGGTCATGGGATCACCTTTTGCCAGCTTTTGACAAGCAAAAACAATGGGGAGGCCAGATTCACTTAACAACCATGTTACTAACTTATCAACTACAGTGATTCACGAAATACCTGTGGCAAGAAAGGTAATAAAATAGGACAAAACTCCCTTAAAAATGTTTCACTTAACAACAAAAATGTTGGGCTCAGTTGGGGTCGTAATACAAAGACTATCTGTATTTGGGGAAATAGGTTGACCTTAAAATGTTGGCCTTTGCACTCAGTGCTTTAGATGGGTTACCTGTACAATCCCTCTAAAACCAGCCCATAAGGATTCGTGGCTTGCGCAATGATCTTGCTCCTACCTGTTTCAGTTCTTTCAGGAAGATTTCCACCGTAGCCTTGATCTGCTGAGCTTTTTGAGAATGAAGGATAAGCTGCTCATTTTTCAGAGAGAACTGAAGGATATTCCGACTGATCAGCTCCAAAGAAAGGACATCCGCATAACTGAAAAAGTCAGAGAACACGAATTCTTTGACTTGTTTGGCTTTCATCCTTGGCTTCGTTCTTTAACACCTACCATACTTTACTAAGCCTATTGGGATAATTTTTGTTAGGACATGGCTTCGGTACTCTCAAAAGGAGCTATAAGAAATCTACTCGTATAAAAAGTACCAAGAAAAGAGGTCATCTGCTCTCCCCTTTTATCAAGTTCTAAACCGATACTTGCTGATCTCTCTAATCTGCCACAATGCAATCTAGACCAGGTGGTGCTGCAGCAAAAAAAAAAAAAAAAAGCAGATTGAACAACTCAAAATGATTCAGACAAGTGAATCAAACATGAGTTGAATGAGAAGATCAAAGCAAAACTTGCTTTATTTTGTGTTTCAATGGGAATATGGGAACATTTGATTTAAAAAAAAAATTGAATACGTATATTTGTATATGTTAATTGGTTTATCAAACTAAAATATACAAAGTTTATGGAACGGTTAAGTAATGTGGAGGACTAAAATAGGCAAGCATGAAGTCTCATAGGGTAAGGAATTAAAAAAAAAGTCAAAAGAAGATATGAAATGCTTCGGTATAGCTATAAAAAGCCATATGTTTTTGGAAGTCTGTTGGGAATTGATGTGCTGTGCAAATTCGTGTCATAATGAAGTTTTTCACCAAGTGGAGTCAGTTGATGTTCTCCAACAAGTAGCTAGCATTCCTGATTTATTTGCTGTATCCACACTCAGCATTTGTTTATATCTTTGCCAGGTTTGGTAGATCAAGCTTGTGGTATTCCACTGCCAAGGAAGCAAGGGTCTCCCTCATGAATTTAGAAAACAGTTATATACATGGATTTTATTGCCTCTCACCTGAAGCTGCAAAGGATTTTCAGTTGTTCAGAACTGAAACTGGCATCTTTGGATTTCTTCAACAGCTGCAGACCCCGGTGAGAAACACCCAGTATCTGGACATCACTTCCATTTTCTCCCTATCAGGAAGGGAACAGACGGCAGCAACAAAATGGTTGACAAAATGTTTGCTCAAGCAGCAAGGAAACTTTTGTGAGAGTTGCTTTGGTGGACTATCTGAAGAGTTGGACTCTTTGGACCAAATGTTTGATGGATGAAAACTGCAGTCTCTTGCTCTGTTTCAGGCCCCTGGGCCAGAAGAAAGAGGAACACAAAAGAGACAGGCCAGGTCTACCCTTGACAAATTAGTCCCTCGCACAGTTCTTAGCATGCGCGCGTGCGCACACACACACACACACACACAAATCCTTATCTTTTTTTCATTCTGAGTTTTGCAGTTTTACCCATCCAGATTAAATGAGATGACGGGACAAGAGAAAATTCCAGGTGAAGAAATAATATTGCTTATCTGACTTGGCTCAGCTGTACAGGGAAAGCCAACCAATAATCCTTTAATCTATAAACTATACTTAAACAAAGTAGGGTTTAGCAGAAGGGGTTAATCCAATTAAATTATTAAAAAAAACAGACAGTGTGGTGTAGTGGCTAAAATGTTGGGTTAGAGACAGTGAGGCCTAGTTCTCCCTTAGGCAAGGAAGCCAGGTAGGGGTGTCTTTGGGCCAGTCATTCTCTCTCAGTCTGACCCACCTCACAAAGTTGTGAGGAAATTAGGAGGGGGGAGCATTGGGTATGAATCTGCCTTGAGATGATAAAAATGGAGAGGATAACAAACAAACAAAAAGTAGTATGATCTGGAGACAGGCTTAAACACGATGCCTAAACACTTTCTGGTGTGGTCTACCTACCTATCTACTCACACAGTCTACCTACTTATGGTCAGTTTTCAACAATGTCAGCCTTCACTGCACAGGCAACCTTTATGTAGCAGAAAGCTTGGTCCAGAGGGGTGCCCTGTTATTGATTTGCCCATAATAGCTGAAGCCCTGAGGGGAAAGTAACCCCTAAATCTTAGTGGAAGGACATAACAGGACTGTCGCATTATAGAAGGCTGAGGTAGGCAAACTTACTTTTACTGGGAAAAGGCGAGAGAAATAGCTGGCCCAGTTATCACGAGCAGCCACCACAATTCTTTTCTTGATTCCTTCTTCTGTGATGGAGCTGACATCCATGCCCACGTGGAATTCAGCTGACGGCAACAAAACAGAGAAAAAGCTTAATCAGCAGGCTCAGATTATGGATCCCTGATGGAAGCAAGCTACAGAGATGACTTTAGCACACTTAGGAAGCACATCAAAGAGTGCGCTGTTTCTAAGGACAGTTTGCAAGCAGGGATCTGGTGCTCTGCAGCCAATGTTAGAGAGCCTTCTCTTGGAGCTGGTAATAAACCATTAAATTTGCATTACATAGATTGTTTTAATAGTCTAAAACTTTTGGTTATATTTTATTCATGGGAATTTGTGGTTTGGAGATAGCAATGGGACTTGAGAATCTCTCCTCCTTTTTGAATGAGGAGTCATCAGAATCTGGAATAGGTCCAGCAGAAGGAAACATGTGACTGCTTGTACATGTGAAAGATAGCAATTTTGTGGCTGAAGGGAGAAGGAAGAAATGCAAGTTTCTAAGTGAAACTCTGGGTGCAACTTCAGAGGGCTACCCATACTGTTTCCTGGCTTTTAGAAGTACTTGTTTGCTTTCACTTATCTTTGCAAATAAAGCAGACATTTCAAAACTCTAGGGCAAATTCACTTCAAAGAAACAAACCCTGACAACACTGTTCTGGGACATTTTTTTTTCTTTTGGAAGAATAGGAATGCATATATAACTGTGGTGAGATTAGGTTGGATTAAGTAAATGTGGGACATGTGCATGTAAAATGGCTAGCAGAAAGCACTCTGGGTTTTTAAACTTGTGGATCAGGATCGCTTTGGGTTACGCACAGCAGTGGTACCTTTTCCCAACCTCTCTGGAGTGGAAATGCTGGAGAATGATGTGCAGGAAAGAAATTTTATTGCCCAAATGGAAGAAAAACATAATGCCATGTTGCCATGCCCAGAAAGCAGCTAGACTGGCAGCTGAATCCTCTTTTGATGGAAGTGATGCAGAGCAATAATGCCTTCCAAGATACCCAAAAGAAGAGGCTGGCTCCCGGGGTGTAGAATAAGCCCTGTGCCATTGGCAGTGCTGTCTTCCGAAGGAAGGGAGGAACTGGGTTGCCTCGTGTTATTGAATGGAAGGAGAGCCCTGAACTTCTGGATGTTGGGACTGGGCAGAAATTCATCTAACACAATGCTGCTGATTATTTCATTCCCTAAACACAGTTACCACTAAGCAAGGAGCATTTAGAAGTGGGTTATTTGTCTTAGCAGGAGAGTCTTAAGTGGGTTCAATACAGTGGTGGAATTCCAAATTTTTTTACTACCGGTTCTGTGGGCGTGGCTTGGTGGGTGTGGCGGAGGAAGGATACTGTAAAATCTCTAGTCAGAGGTGGTATTTGTGGTTCTCTGAACTACTCAAAATTTCCAATACTGGTTCTCCAGAACTGGCCAGAACCTGCTGAATACCACCTCTGGTTCAATAGCAGATTGTGAAGGCAGAAGATGGTTATCATATAACAGTTCCCATAATTTTAATGAATAAAAGAATGGAAAACAATTTTTCAGTTTTAGATGGAATGTGCATGCCTCCAAGATCCTTGAGGACCAGGAAGGGCACATGGCTTCCTTACTTAACAGGTCTTTCATTTTGCGCCTCTCCTCTTTGGAAATTCGAATGCATGAATCAGAGTAAGTATCTCTCAAGATCTGGGAAGGAACAAAAATGGATTACAATTCAACTCGTAAGACTTACAATGCAAGTGTCAAGCTTTGAGATAGAGCATGTGAAGTAAACCAGGTATATTCTTTGAAAGAGACAAAACATAATGAAGAAAAAAATAAATAAAAGATGGAATCTTGTGATGGAGAGGCTGATGACCAAAATAACAATGAGTCTCTTATCTTTCAGACACAAGTGTGAGCTCTCTCTCTCTCTCTCTCTCCCTCTCCCTCCCTCCCTCTCTCCCTCTCTCTCTCTCACACACACACTTACCTGGTCACATAACAGATTCAAGCAGTAAGGATGACTGAAATTTTCCCTGGGATAAAAAACCTATTGAGGAAGAGATCCAACAGAAAGTTGTTCTTGCATATGTACAAATAAAATCATGACTCAAAATAGCACATGATTGTGTACATTAATATATTCAAACACAATTCATTGAGTGAGGATAACATACAAACATATATTTCATTTTGGGGGAGAAGGAGTGGCTTATCGACATAAAACTCTATACTGGCATAGGAAAAGTAACTAAACTCACCCTATCCTTTTGAATGCTATTCTTCTCCAACCAGTCATACAATCAGACATGTTGCTTCTAACCAATTATATGCTTTCACACTGTAATTTAAAAAGGCTTACTATTTTTTATCAAGTTTTTTGGCCACTCATCTTACCACAGGGTAACTCTTTTGCCATTATCCTGATCCCATTTTTTAAATATTTTTTTTAATCCCACCTTTATTGTTTTTATAAATAACTCATGGTGGCAAACCAGCCATACAATCAGACATGTTGCTTCTAACCAATTATATGCTTTCACACTGTAATTTAAAAAGGCTTACTATTTTTCATTATTTTTTATCAAGTTTTTTGCCCACTCATCTTACCACAGGGTAACTCTTTTGCCATTATCCTGATCCCATTTTTTAAATATATTTTTTTAAATCCCACCTTTATTGTTTTTATAAATAACTCATGGTGGCAAACATACCTAATACTCCTTCCTCCTCCTATTTTCCTCACAACAGCCCTGTAAGATGTGTTGGGTTGAGAGAGCACGGGTGGCCTAAGTTCACTTAGATGACTTTCACCCCCAAGGCAGGACTAGAACTCAGAGTCTCCTGGTTTCTAGCCCAGAGCCTTAACCACTAGACCTATCCCAACTCTGAACAATTGATCACTACCAATGATACAATAACCCACGTGAGCCACTCCAGATTTCATAACCCTAAGACTACTATCCATAATAAGCATACAGGACAGAAGGCATTGAAATTATCCAAACACATTTTGCAGAATGGGAGCTGCAAGAGGACTAGCCATCAAACGTCTAAACTGTGGGAGATGCTGTCACAACAGAAGGACATGAAGTCAGAGATACTAATTTTAGTAGCTAAACATGACCAGAAAAGCAATGCAAGGAGGTGGGACCATGACACACCTCTTTCCGCAGGAAGAGTTTCCAAGTAGGGTTAGCATAAGAGAAGCTGACACTAGCAGAAAGATTGAAGAGCTGGGTTTTGACAGTAGTGTCTTCCAACAGTGTCTTAGCTGAATCTAAGTGTGAAAGAAACAGAAAAAGAAGGGAATGTAGCATTCTACTTTGTGTAGGTTGGTTTTTTTAAAGTTATCTTCAAAGCAACTGAGAATATTTTGCAATATCTCTGAGATCTTCTTGCTCTACAAGTGCATTCGCAAGTTCAAAACAACATAGCATCTTCTCTTAAAATGGGACTTCAGTAAAGATTCTGGCTACAAACTACCTTTCTCATAGTATCTACAAGCGGATTTTAAAACTGTATAAAACAAAACTGATCATGGACCAATACACTGTTGTCTGCTATAATAAATGCATAGAGTACCCTTCAATGAAAGACATTCAATGTAATAATTCAATTTACAGTAATAAAGAAAAAAAAAGAATAAACTGGGGGCGGAAATCACATCAATAACTGTGAGCAATGTCCTAGCCAGGAGGCTGTGGCAGCCTTTCCCAATTATGATCCATAGAGTTTTGTCACATCCTCGGTTAGGGAGACAATGATTGGTAAGAATGGCATCAGCATTGATCTGGAGATCTCTATTGATCTGGAGATCTCTGCATAAAAGTTGAATGGTTAGTGAATGTAGATGAGCCATGCAGGGAAAGGCCATGTGTATTAAAAGGTTATATTAAAAAGGAGGATTATGATTTAATGGTTTCTGTTCGCTGTTACTATTTAAATATTGTTTGATGCTTTCAGGACATTTCTAATCTAGGTCAGCACTCAAGTAGCAATATTAATAGCACTTACACTTATATACCACCCCAAACGGCATTCTCTGAACTGTTTACAATGTCAGCATGTAGCCCCCAACAATCTGGGTCCTCATTTTACCAACCCTGGAAGGGTGGAAGGATGAGTCAACCTTGAGCCCTGTCAGGATTGAACTCCTGGCTGTGGGCAGAAGTTTGCCTGCAATTCTGCATTCTAACCACTGTGCCATCACCGCTTTCGAATGCTTTCAAAATAGCATATTCATACTGTGGATCTCGTCAGTCAAAGAATTTCAGCTGGCAGGATGCAAGAGAAGAGCTTTCTCTGCCATGGCTCCTGCCCTTTGAAATATGTTGCCTCTGAAATGAGATTGGCTCTCAACCTCCTGACTTTTTGTAAGGGTTTTAAGACCTGACTCTGCCAGATGGCTTGGGAACCCAATGAGGGAACTTCATACTGGAGGTGGTTGACTAATTAAAAGCTAATCCCACCTCCCCACCCCACTCCGTGTATCCAGGTCCCTCCTTCACCGTTTTGTATTCATGATTTTAATTTATCTATTTTTTCATTGCATATCTGATGATTTTAATGTTTTTATCCTGTAAGCTGCCCTGAGTCATGAGATCATGAGATAGGCAGCAAATAAATTTCTTAATAAATAAATACTCAAAAATCAACCTTTTTTTGCTTCTGGTACAATATTATATAAACTCAAAAGGTGAACTAAAATATTTTTGTGGAAATAATAAATTCAAAATAAGAAGGAACGTTGCTACTGCATCACCTTTACAGTTTATCTCCTGCTGCGCTGTAAAATTATGTTATTTATGAAATGCAATGAAGACCAGGTTATATTGCGCAGCTTTTGCTACATTAGCCAAAAACCTTGATTAGTTTTGTAAAATAAATGTATCCAGAGTGACGCCCGAAATGCTTACCACTTTTTCCCCCAGGAAAAACACTCCAGCTGTAACGATGGCTGCTTCCTAACTTAATCAACAGCAGATCTGCCAACATCTACAGCAGGGGTGTCCAACCTTGGCAACTTTAAGACTTGTGGACTTCAACTCCCAGAATTCCTCAGCCAGCTTTCTGGGAATTGAAGTCCACAAGTCTTAAAGTTGCCAAGGTTGGACACCCCTGATCTACAGTATCAGAGAGGGTTTGCTTACCTTTTGTTTCATCTGTGACACAATCTGGAGGGAAAGAAGGGGGCGGGCCAGGAGGGGGAGGAGGAATCACTGAGCTGTGAGGACCAAAAACACTTGTGAGCACCAGTTGTTTTTCTTTGATGGTTTTGGAGGGTTTGGGCGGTGGTGAAGGTGGTGATGGCTTACATTTTTCAGAGGAGACCTGGGATGGGGGAGCAGAAAGGAAGAACAAACGCTCAATTCAGCCATGGTTGTATGTTACTCACATATAATTAGCTTCTCATTCACATCACACAGCTAGCAAGTTAGTCTTTGACAACATGTAATATAAAAAGCAAACAATCATGTAAGCTGGAAGGTTTCTGACAGAACTCTTCTAAGTTACTGAAGACAATTGGCATTTAGTTGGTTTATTTCATTTGATAAGAGTTCTATAGATGGACCCATTAGGATGATTTAAATGGAGCAAACATTATAAATGCTATAACAGTTTATTAGTAGTGTGAATAGCTTTTAAAAGCATATAAATAGAGTTAGCGGTGCCTTGTCTCTAAGTCAAATCATGGTGTCTTTTGGTTCAAGCTATGAAAATTATTTTTGGAAGATTGAGTTCCATCCAGAGAACAGACAGAACATTTGCAAACATTTGTAGTCAGGTGAGTTGTTTTCATGTGTTATGAAAATAAGTTCTATTTTCCCTTTGGTGGCAGATTTTTATCCACAGGCTGGGCAAAGAAAATGTGAATTATTTGTGGCTTCCCAGTGAGCACTATGAGCTGATTGGAAATTTAAGCCTGCAAACTTGGCAGGACATTTCCTTCTTCACACTAGATTGAAAGTAACCCATCAGACACTCACCAATGAATGATTCAACTCTAAAGCCTCCAGTTTTGCTAGAGCTTCCTCCTTTGGCTCAGATTTCATTAGAGTTTTAGAGATGTCTCTGCAATCAAACAAAAACCAGCTAAGATGACCTGTTGTGTGGACCACCATGGATTGTGCACAACAAAAGACCCAACCTTAGAGACTTTGTTTACAGAAGTTCTCTTACATATGTAGATACAAAAGCTCCATGGCTGTTCCTACTGTAGGAAGGGAATCCTGTGACAAGATGGTTAGTCACTTATGCAAGAAATGTCCAGTATTGGGAGACAGATATTTTGTCAATGACCAACTCACACATTAACAGACTTTCCTCCTTCCCTCAAACTGAGAAGTTCTAGGAATGGCCTGAATCTTTTCTTTCTGCAACTTCAACCACCAGGGGAGATCTTTGCTCAACTTGGCACATTTCTTACCTAACGGGCATGACGGGTTTTGGTGGTGGGACTGGACGATTCTTGTGGGTTTTAATAATGTTCCGTATCTCCTGGCTTGGTTCAGGCTGTTCAGGCTTCATATCTCGGAATTTCTTCTCCTGATAATTTTCCAGTTGCAAAGGAGGTGGTAAATCTGAAGTAAAGAATTAAGAGTATGTATTTCCTTTTTTTTTTTTTAATTACAACCCTATTAAATCTCCCCCCTTCCACACACACTGTTTTGTATTCTCCAATAGTTTCTAAACAGCTACTGTCCAATCTCTTACACAAATACCTTGCTGTTTTCATCCTGTGTGCATATCTAAGAAAATAGAATGGGTAATGACACAAATAGCAAAAGCAACTGTTTCAAAGTAGAAAAGTTGAGGGAACAGGATGGAAAAGCAACCCCAGGGTTCCTTGGATAGATTGCTATATAGATTTGTTGAGTGAGTGAGTGAGTGAATATGTCTCTGTGCTCTAACCACAGCCCTTTCTGCAGAGATTAATATGAAGGAAGCCATTTGGGGTGCAGAATCATACTCTCACCCATGAAATGCTATTACAACATGTTTTGGGACTTCTCAAAAACATGCTGTAATAAGGTGAAAGGCAAATAGAAAAATTGGTCTATAGAAGATTAATATTTTTTAAAAATCATGGATTGTCCTGCAGTTCGCTCAGATCAAAGAGTAGTCAACATCTAATTGATGTCTTCTTCCATGCATTCATATTTTGGCATTATTTCTTTATCATATCTGATAAAATCTCCAAGATTAATATCAGACCAACAATCAAGAAGTAGACAATACTCCGACCAAGGAACTGCCAAATAATCTAATAGTAAACAACCAATGAATCTCCAAAACCCCTTCCCCAACACTGACAGGGCAAGCCACTAAAATATAAACTGAGAGCAAACCCTACTCTTCACTAACAATGATGATGTTACCTAATTTGGATAATGAAATGTCTGCAAGAAAACAACCAAGTTCAGTTGAGCACCAAGGACCCCTTCAAAATCAGCTATTACCTACAAAAAATATCTGCTGCAACAAAAAGATCATTCCCAAAACTAGTATGGTAGCACTTTGGGTCCTCTTGCAACAACATTAAGAATCAAGCTGTTGAAAGTCTCTTGCAGGAGCTTTTGAAAGTATTCAGTTGCTGATCAGAAGTGTTCACAGCTTACCTGAATTTGATTCGTGGTTGGCACTTGGGTCCTCTGGCTTTTCCTTTATTCTATCACTTTTTGAAGAGGAAATGACTTTCTTCAATGGAATTGTTTCAATTCCTATATAAAAGAAGAAGTCCAAGCATGGATCTATGTTTTTTCTTATGACACTCATGACTGTATGACTGTAACTTTGTTGCTTGTATCCATACAATTTTAAAATTGACTGTTTCCTAGTATGATTTGATTGCTTATTGCACCCTATGGCTATTGTTAAGTGTTGTATCTTATGATTCTTGATGAACGTATCTTTTCTTTTATGTACACTGAGAGCATATGCACTAAGACAAGTTCCTTGTGTGTCCAATCACACTTGGCCAATAAAGAATTCTATTCTATTCTATTCTATTCTATTCTATTTCCTAGCATCAGTCTAAGCAAAATCTGCAAGAAACCAGAGTAACAGAGATTGAAAATGATTTAAGAGACTGATACAGCTAAATTTTACTTTTTAAAAGTGTATGGATTATGGACAGTCAGAAGTAGACTATGTAGCTAGTCCTCAATGTATAACCACAATCAAGCCCAAAATTTATGTTGCTAAGTAAGACAGTTGTTAAGTGAATTTTGCCCTATTTTATAACTTTCTTGCCACATTTATTAAATTAATCACTGCAGTTATTAAGTTAGTAACATGATTGTTAAGTGAATCTCCTTCCCCATTGACTTTGTTTGTCAGAAATGGCAAAAGGGAATCACTTGACCCTGAGACACTGCAGCCATCATAAATATGAACCAAATATTAAGCGTCTGAATTTTGATCACGTGACCATGGAGATGCCACAACGGTCATAAGTGTGAAAAATGGTCACAAGTCGCTTTTTTCAGTGCCGTTGTAACTCAAATAGTCACTAAATGAACTGTTGTAGAACTACCTGTATATAGGGGGAAAGAACTGCACTGAGACTTAGATGCCACTACAACAAAGGAAGTCTTTAGCAAACCAAAGATTTAGATTATTCCAAAACTGAGGTCTCTAAATTTGGCAACTTCAAGACTTGTGGACTTCAACTCTCAGAATTCTCCAGCAAAGGTGGCTGGAGAATTCTGGGAGTTGAAGTCCACAAGTCTTAAAGTTGCCAAGTTTGGAGACCACTCTTCTAAACCATGTAAATATATCAGAGAATATGACTGGAAATATTTTTTTTTTTACTGAATCCTAATCGTCGGACAATGGACGCACAAAGCTGGTTTGTCATTAGAAGTCCTCATCCTATTCCTGTTATCAATATTAATTTCTATTTGAAGAACTGAAAAGAATTAATCACATCTCAAGAATTCATTCTTATTCTTACAAAAACTTTACTTGGAAGTATGAGAAGGCTGTAACAAAGATCTTCTTGCATTAGTATTAAAAAATAAAGATACGACAATCTGGGAGGGACATTAGCTTACAACTTACCCAGTCTCTGGAAGAATTCTATTTTCTTTTGAAAAGTCCCCCTAGAGAGGGAATCTACTCTGATGTCGACAGGCACCTCATCTTCCAAAATGTGGATCTACGACATACAGCAGAAGGTGGGTTAAAATGTGGGTCCTTGATTTCTTCTTTAGAGAAACAGCTAAACAGCTAAATATACTTCTAGATCCACTTTTCCCAATCACAGATGAGTAATAAAAATACTCATGGAAAGCATTTGATCAAAACATATTAGCAAACTTGAAGGGAAAAAAAATAGAGGCTGTCTTCTCTAATATGTTCGAATCCTGACAGAGATTTCACTGAGCTGGTTTTGGGGACTCAATTTTTTCCATATTACTACTGTTTCATCCTCAGAAGAATCTTAAACTCCAAGGGAGATATGCCTGAGCACCTTTCTCCAAGCAGATGGGTGCTTTCCAAGGCAATTCTATCACCTATCAAAAATTAAGCCTATTTTTTACAATTAGAAAATGTGGGAGTACACCTAAGTCTATGAGTGTAAGTAACAAAATGATCTTCTATTAAGGAAAATCCCTGAGGACATAAACAAGTCTATAGAGATTCTCAGTCATCCAGGCCATGCTTTTCCAAAAGGCAACTGGACTTTGCTTTTCCTTGAATATTTTTTTGCTTCTCGTCTAAGAAGGTTCTTCTTCAGTTCACTTCAGAACAATATAAATTAAAACAAGATGTCGGAGGAAATGATTCTATTCTAGCCTTTTCTCAGTTAATTTTATGGTACATTTTATGTATTTGCACATTTAATGTACTTATGTTAGCTCAAAGAATAAATGGAAGAACTTAATGCAGGCTTATTTTAACAACAGAAAATGGATTTACCTTATCATCTGATGTGTGTAAGATTTGAGGCCAAGTCTTCTAAGTTAAGAGCAAATATAATGGCAGAAAGCTTGAACTTCATTTTATTTATTTCATTTAAATTTATTAGCTGCCTAACTACAGGGGACTCTGAATAGCAATCTCTCTCTTCTTTTCTCTTTAAACCTTGGGAGCTGGGCAGAAATCCCATTTTTTCCCCTTGTGAAATCAGCATTTTGTCCCATAGCACTTGACCAAATCAACAAGCAGAGGAAGATATGAATTATGGACTACCAAACTACAAAGAATAATGACAGGTTATTTTTCCATTCCATTGGTTTTCTTTTCCAGTCCTACAAACCTATGTAATTTGTGACTATATGACTAGTTCAATTATTTAATACAAGCTGATAAATAGCCAGAAATTTAAAACTGAATACATCCGAATACACACTAACTTTCAAATCTATGATCAGATATATTGGCAGATAACTAAAATGAGATGACCTTATCTATGAATTCTGAGTTTCTTGGAATTCAGATACAACAAATATGTATCTGGGGGGATGTCATGTTCTATACCACATAAAATGAAGTAATAGGATTCTTTCCCTCTCTTCCAACATGCAGACTCAGTGGAGTATCATCCAGAAAAAGAATTCTATTAAGGAATACTCCGTACCGGGGATCGTGGGGGAGGTGGAGGAGAAGAAGAATTTTGCTTTGGTCTTGAAGATTCAGAAGGCTGTTCCTTTATTGACACCTTTTCTGATCTTGAAAGTTCAGGAGGCCTCTTGAGGAGTAAGGTTTCCTTTGGGCTTGAAGATTCAGGTGACCTGCTCTTTCTTGGCCTCGAAGCTTCAGGTGATCGCTTCCTTGGTGAGATTCGTCTTGGCCTCGAAGCTTCAGGTGATCGCTTCCTTGGTGAGACTCGTCTTGATCTTAAAGATTCAGGTGAGCTTTCTGATGATGATGGCCTTCGTCTTAAATGTTCAGATGTCCTCCTCTTTGGTGATGCTCGTCTTGGCCTTGACAATGTAGGTGAATTGTGAGGTGAGGGTTCTCTTTGTCTTGAATATTCATGTGATCTATGTGAAGATATTCGCTTTGGGGGTGAACGCTCAGGAGATCTATACTTCTTTTGCCACTGCTGATCCTGTTCTGACATTTTCATAGCTTGAAGTGTCATCTGCTGAGCCTACAAAATCAAATTCATATTTTGTTGCTCCTTATTTAACTTTGCAGATTTATATTCACCAACATTCAGATCTCCGATTACTTTTCATCATAACTGAACTATGGTTTCACTTTTCATGTTTTAAAATTTTCCTTTTGCTCGTTCTCTTCACGTGTTTCTCCTCTACATCTATTATTCTCTAATATCTCCCACCTTGCTCTTAAGTAAAGCTTAACACAAATACAATGAATACAGCAGCCTACAACTTAAGACCACAATTGAGGCCAAACTTTCTGTTGTTAAGTAAGGCATTGGTTAAGTGAGTTTTACCCCAATTTATGACAATTTTTGCCTCGGTTGTTAAGTGAATCACTGCAGTTGATCAATTAGGAACTGTGCTGTTGAGTGAATCTGGCTTCCCCGTTGACTTTGCTTGTCAGAAGATCCCATAAGGTGGGTCACAGGACTTTGGGACACAGCAAAGGTCATAAATAGGAACCAGTGGCCAAGCACCTGAATTTTGGTCACATGGGATCATGGGGATGCTGCAAAGGTCAGTCATAAGTCACATTTTTCAGTGCCATTGTAACTTCAAACAGTCATGAGCCAACTGTTGTAAGTCAAGAACTATCTGTAAATATGGTACCACTGGCATATCTTTAATTCATGAATTCACTCATTTGTACATTTCAATCATGCACAAATTTGGCAAAAAAAAACAACCTTCCCATGAGGCAATTTCTCTATATTGAACCCATTCCCTAGTACAGGTAATCTTAGATTTACAACAGTTTGCTTAGTGACCATTCAAAGTTACAACGGCACTGAAAAAAAGTGGCTTATGACCTTTTTTCACACCTATGACTGTTGCAGCATGCATGCCCATTGTCACATGATTTACATTGGGATGCTTGACAATTGACTCACGTTCATGATGGCTGCAGTGTCCTGTGGACACGTGATCACCTTTTGAGACCTTCTGACAGTCAGAGTCAATGGGGAAATCAGATTCACTTATCAACCCGGTGACTAATTTTACAACTGCAGTGATTCACTTAACAACTGAGCCAAGAAATGTCGCAAATTAGGACAAAGCTCACTTAACAAATTTCTCATTTAGTAACATAAATTTTTGGACTCAACTGAGGTTGCACGTTACCTGTAGTAGATGCTCAGTCATAACTTGGCCCTTTGATGCACCGCATTGCGCAAGAAATGATTTCTTCAGATTGTTGTGGGAACTGGCAAACTAGGCATGACTCCCAGCCAAGTCTATTCCCTGTCTTGCGTACTCTTTCCCTCTAACCCTGTCACGTACCAGAAGCAGGGCTTGTTGGTTGATGACTGATTGTTGCTGTGCTGCTGCCTGGTTAGGATCCACTGGAGGCATCATGGGCTGAGTCATCATCATAGCTGAAAGCAAAAGGGGGGCGGAATTCACCTAGAATCACAATGCATATGTCCCCACACGCTGTTAAATGCACAGCAATTCTTGCATAAGCTACAAACAGGAAGCTTTCACTTGAATGAAAAATGTATAAGATGCGAACGCTGTCCAAAGTCCATTGGAATTGGCAGGGGGGTAATAAATTCAAATAAACAGTTTAAAAGATGATTGCATTCCTAGAGGAATTATCATGGCCAGAGGATAAGAATGAAGAAATTAATATTATAATTGGATGAAAAACAAGCAGTGGCTTCTTCTTATAGTGTTTATACCAAGGGTGTCAAACTAGATTTCTTTGAGGGCCGGATCAGCATTATAGTTCTCCTCGGTGGGTGGGCCGGCCGGGCTGGGGAAGATGGGACAGATGTCTCCTGCAGCACTCTGCCAGCCAAAACAAGGCCTCCCTGTGCCCCATTTTGGCTGCCAGAGGCACTGGGGGCTGCTCCTTTGCTATTTCCAGGCCAGCCCGCAGGGCCTGAGTTTGACATTCCTGGTTTATACCAATAGTAAGCAGATAGCAACTGAAACCAATCCATACTATGAGACATTGATATTTCAGGCTTAATTATGGTCATAAGTCTGCTAAACTGATGTTTATCCACTGGCAGACTATCAGGGATCGTGATAAACAAGAAGCATAGCCCAATTTAAAAAAAAAAAAAACTACACACATATGTACATCAAAATTACATTTTGAGGATGATTTAAGCATGTGTCAAATTATAAAAAAGTATTTGCAAATAAAATATTTTTTTATAAAAACATGTTCATAATCATGCAATTATAATGAGGGAAGCCAGTAGCAAAGAATGGAACTGACAGACAAAAATGCAAAAATGCATGGGTGTCAAACTTCATACGCAGGCCACACCCACCCCAGCTTCACAAACAGGGAAAACATCGTGATACGTCACATGACAGCAATGTGACAGTGTGAATTTGACACCCATGCTTTAATCACTTGCAATGTGATCATTTAATGCTGGAAAACCTAACATTGTTAGGAAGATTGTGGGCTTCTCCCAGGGGCTGGGCTTTTTCTTCTCTGCTGGGTTTCATCCCACCTGAGCCCTCACATTCTTGTGTTCTTGTTACCTGGCATTCCCGGCATGGTGGCTGGCATCATTCCTCCCATAACTGGCATAGATGGAAAAGCTGGCATAGTCATCATTCCAGGGTAACCTGATGGATGGAGAGAAGAGAGTCTGGCCGGTTATGGCTCCCTGTTTTGGGTTGCACAAACCTGGATGACCGCTAGATTGCAACAATATTCTATCCTTGTGTTTGTCTGGAGTTTTGCAGGCCAGATCTGATGGCCCTAGATAAAATCCAAAGCCCTTACGCCACAAAAGATTTTAAGGGTGATAAGCAGCACCTTGAATTGCATATGGAAGCCAAACAGGAACCAGTGCAGCTTGCAAAGCAATAGAGGCACGTGAGTCTAACGCAATCTCTCTACCACCGCTCACGCAGCTGCATTTTGGATCAGCTGTAGCTTCTGGGTGGTCTTCAAGGGAAGCCCTGTGTAGATTATTCACTGTATTTTATAATACTGACATACCGCTAGTTATATTATTGTTATGTATGGGAACATATGTTTTACCTTTGTAAAAGATACATGCAGTTACAAATACATTTAATAGTACAAGCGTTGTAACATTTTTTTTACATTTCCCCCTCTAAAGGAATTATATTTGAATATATTTGTATTTGAAGCATATGGAATTCTATACCACAGTTTTTAGAGATTTTTCATGCTGTCCTTGTACAGTTGTTTTCCTTCCCCGCACTCCCCACCCTTTCTTTTTTTAACCTCCCTAGATGCAGGGAGAAATATTTAGACTAAATATTTAAATTAATTATAAATTAATATAAAATTAATATAATTTAATAATCCTCATCCCAGAAATATTTAGGTCAAATAATCCTCATCCCAGCAGTATGGATAATAAGCCTCGATTCCAGAATTGCTAAAAACCAAAAAGAACAGTTGCAGGAGCCACCACTATCCTACCAAGTAAGTCCCTGTTGTTCTCCTCCCCGTATTCAAACTCATACCTGAATAGACTCCTTGATTCATAGGTCCAATTTTCCCACCTCCTTTCATACGACCAGTCAGGCTTGCCTCACTTTCCATATCCTGCAGAGAGGCAGGGGGAAAAAAAAAAGAGATATCAACATTTAGTTTCAACTCTAGCTACTCCTGGAGATCATATATGTTTGGCAAAGAGGCAGTGATCACAAACACCACCATTGTTCTGTTCTCGGTGCCCACTGGTATCAGAAAGTGATGTATGAGGGACAGCAAAAAAAACCTTAGATAAGATTAGACTTACTGACATATGAGATCTGGAGCCAGCATGTAACAGAGGTTTAAAGAGGCCATCCACGTAGTGATCCATTTCTCTAGAGGGAGTTGGACTATTCATGATGTCTAATTCGGGAAGGGATAAAAACAATCCTTGTTAATCAAAGAAATAAAACTCCTGTCCATCTCCATTACTATCCCTTGCTCATTTCCTTCATCTATCCTCAATGCATTAGTTGAGTATCTCCCCCTCCTGCCCAAGGTCCAAATATGGGGAGCTTTTGTGGCTTCAGGACAGTAGTGGGATCCTACCTTAGTCGATACCAGTTTGGTGGGCGATCACATGTGCATGCATGCGCACCCCTAATGTGCGCGCACCTAACAAGCCAATCAGCTGACAGGATGAAGAAACGAAAATCTAGGAGTGACCCTCCCACCCTCCCATGCACTTTTTGGTCTTTTATCCTCTCAGCTCTTTGTCGGAGGCTTCTTCCCCCCTCCTCTCAGCTGATGGAGGCTTTTTTTTTTTTTACTACTGGGTAGTAACTTTTACTACTGGTTCAGGTGAACTGGGACGAACCAGTAGTATGCCACCACTGGTTCAGGATGCAAAGATCAATTTCTCCCCAGCATTCTCAGATGCCTTTGAACTCCTGACCTGAGATGAAGACTCACCTGGATGGACTGCCTTGTTAAACGTGGGAGGCAGGGGAGGTGGAGGGAAAGAAGGGGCCTTAAAGGTCGGTGCAGGAGGGATATCCAAGCACATCCTATCAAAAAAAGAAATAAGAGTGGGGCCTCAAAAGCAGAGAGTTCTGGGGATACAAGAGAGAGGTTGCTGGGGACAGGAGGTAATCAGGCAGCCACTTACCTGTTTGGAGAGTTCTTTTGAAAGTAGCTCACATCCCTCTCCGGGTGAATAGGATAATTAGAGGAGGACTGAGAAGGACAATTTACTTCCTCCATTTCACCAATGAGATCCAACACAAAGTCACAGCCTGCTAAATCCTGCCAATTGTTGCCTGTGAACATTGATACGGACCATCCGCGAGGGACTGTATCCAGACCTCTGAGATCAACAAAGAGAGGAGACATAGTGTCACAGGAAGTAGCAGAGGATGATATGAAGCAGTGAAAAGGACCAGGAAGATGGTCTGAGTAGGGAACAGGGAGGAAAATCATATGTTCCTCCTCCAGCTTCTGTATTTCTTAAAGGTAAGGTCCTCTTGCACTAGCGCTAGTTGTGCTAGTTGTTTCTGGCTCTAGGGGGCGGTGCTAATCTCGGTTATAAAGCCGAAGAGCCAGCGCTGTCCAAAGACGTCTCTGTGATCATGTGACTAGCATGAATAAATGCCGAAGGTGCATGGAACACTGTTATCTTCCCACCAAAGTGGTCCCTATTTTTCTACTTGTATTTTTACATGTTTTCGAACTGCTAGGTTGGCAGAAGCGGGAAAAGTAACGGGAGCTCACTCCATTGCACAGTGCTAGGGATTCAAACTGCCAACTTTTCTGATTGACAAGCTCAATGTCTTAGTCACTGAGCCACCACATCCCTTCTGTATTTCTTATGTGCTGGTTAACACCTCACATAAACAATATGCATAAGAATATCATAAGAAAAGCTAATAAATTTCAGGTTATCATAGGGCATATGCAACAGAGATAAGAGTTGGACTTTTGAAAATTAATGAATAACCTGAAAGAATATCAAATCTCTCACTGCAGAAGAGTCATTACTGAATAATGAATAAGGGCCATTGAATTCAGAGGCGATTGTTTCAAGAGTAAATGAAATAAACATTATCATTTTCCTTCAAACTTCTGCTTTTTCAAGTCTCTGAACTATCTTGCAAAGTAATAAAGGATATGTTTGTAGATCATTTGGATGAGTCTTTAAAGAAACGGGAGATCTCTGCTGGTGATTAGAAATTCTATCAATGAATACAGTCTTTAGCTCTGGTGGACATCTAAAAGCAACTAACTGGGTTTTTTGAAAAAAGAGGCAAATCCCAATTTCTCTTTGCTTTTAGATTACCTTGAGTTCAGGATCCAGCCTGCATATTGCTCTCCTGTGGTCCAAGATTCTACTTCTGCTGAAATCCTCTCCTCTAAACCAAAGAAAAAGAGAGTTTAAAAACCATGAACATAACCTATAAGAAAACCTTGCTATACTGTACAATGCCTGCCAGCTAGTCATATTTCTTTCCTATTCTCCCTGCTCCCCAAAATATATTGTTTCATATATATTGTTTAATTCTGCAAGGTTGGATTCTTCTGGGCACCTCTCTAGTAGGTACACAGGAGGCCATCCTGATAATGGAAAGGACGGCCAAAATAAATGGGCATACAGGTTGCAGTGTGAGCAGCTCACTGTAGATGTGAGATTGACAGCTTAATGTTACATATTTATTCTGAAATATTAAAAGCTCTGCTTTTTTTTACTCCTGTTTTTACTCCCTATACCCTCAATTTTAAAACATACAGCAGACTGAGGTTCAACTGTTATGTCTCTTTCTCCAACCTGTCTATCATAGAGGACTGAGAGATACTGATTTCATAGTGATACAACTGGATGACTCCTGTATTGTAATGGCCCAGTCTGTTCTCAGGCCCTGGATTTCTGACTTTGCTCTCATGCTAGCAATGCACTATAACTGTGATGGCAAACCTATAGCATGTGTGCCAGAAGTAGCACGCAGAGCCATCTCTCTGGGCACACCAGCCATCAACTCATTCCTCTTCCGGATTCCAGCATGCACATGGATGCTGGCCAGCTGGTCTTTGCACATGGGAGTGCCAGAAACTAGAAGAGCAGCTCCCTGGCATGCATGCATGTGCCAGGAAGTTGAGCTTCCAGTTTCTGATGCGCCAGCTGGTCTTCATGCGCGCATGCATGCCAGAAACCAGAAGATCAGGTGGCCGGCGTGCATGCACACACTGGAAGTTGGAAGCTCAGCTTCCCATTGCACGCATGCACCCTGGGGGAGCTGCTCTTCTAGTGTCCGGTGTTCTCCCGTGCGCACGCTCCCATTTTGGCACCCAGGGCCAAAAAGGTTCACCAAAACTGCACTATAAATTGCAGTGGGACAGGAAACCTTTGTCTCCCTGTAGACCCAAAGAAAAACAATGGAACATTTTGTACGAAGGTTTGTTGTACTTGCAGTCTTGCTAGTCAGACTAAAACCTTTGGAACAGAGAGCTTCAGTATATTCCACATACAGTTCCACAGTTCACTGGTTTTGAAAATGCTACTCCCGAAAACATAAAGCTATAAGATAAGAAACAATGGATGGAAACTAATGGAGGAGAAAAGCAACCTGGAATTAAGGAGAAACTTCCTAAGTGTGAGAACAATTAACCCGTGGAACAACTTGTCTTCAGAAATTGTGTGTGCTTCATCACCGGAGGTTTTAAAGAAGAGACTGGACAGCCACTTGTCTGAAATGGTGTAGGGTCTCCTACTTGAGGAAGAGGTCAGATAGAAGACCTCCAAGATCTATTCTCATTGATTCAGAGGTGGTATTCAGCAGGTTTTGACCAGTTCTAGAGAACCGGTAGCGGAAATTTTGAGTAGTTCGGAGAACTGGCAAATATCACCTCTGACTGGAGGTTTTACAGCATCCTTTCTCTGCCACGCCCACCAAGCCACACCCACAGAACCTGTAGTAAAAATTTTTTGAATCTCACCACTACATTGATTGATTGAGTGCTGAATTGGAGAGCAACGATTACCTTTATAAGTGCAGACTTCTAGCACCATCTTTCCTTTCCTCTGATTGGCAGTCCACTCCAGGCGGGTGGGAGGGAAACTGCGGGACAGCTCCAAGTAACTCTCCATCTGCTTCATGGAGGTTAAGAGTTTGCGCTGGCACATTCCGTTGTAGCCCTCCAGACCATGATCTGACACAAACCTACATCCCAGCAAATGAGGAGCCTTCAGTAACCACTGCTGCTATTTCAATGCTTCCCGAAACCCAGCAAGGAAAAAGCCCCACTTCTTACTTCAGCAGAGGCTTCTCCAGAGCTGGTGAAGGTGCGAAGGCACTCAGGAGGGTAGCCATCAATACCCAGCCTCGTTGGCATTGCTCCAGATCTGGGTTTTTCCACAGCTGGGTGGCCACTTGGCTCAGCAGTTCATCGCGTAGTGGGGCGCTGGCCACTCCCCGGCTTGCTATGTAGTTCCCTAGAAGCTGTTCATGGGTGCTCAGCAAATCCCGGTCATTGATGAATCGCAAAATCTGCAGGAAGAGAAAGGGATGTACAATAAAAATAAGGGGCACTGATGTCAGATATGGATGGAAAAATCTCATCTCTGACCCCTTCTTACCATCCTTATAGGAAGTCAGGGATAGGTTAGTCCCTGGGCACAACAGCCCAGGACTCCCCAAATTCAAAGAAAGTTTTAGCGCACATACCCCAGCTGTTTTATAGAAATTAGGATTACATTATGGAGCCTACACATTGGATAGAATGCAAGCAGAGAATTAATTTATAGTTCTATTTTGGAAGACTAAAATTCTGAAAATATCCAAAAACTTCAATCTTTCTTGAAAATATAATTCTCCTTCTCTATCACTAAACCTAAACTGGAGATGCCAGGAATTGAACCTGAAACTTTCTACACACTAAAATGTCAATAACCTACTGGTGATTGTTTTCCCTTTCTATCCATCTTAGCGAAGTAGGTTGATTTTTCTTATTACAAGAAATGCAGTAAGGAGGTAAGGAGATATATTAATTGTTAGAAATTTAGGATTAGTGTGCTATTCCTGTTCTTTCTTCTGTCTTTCTATCCTCAGAGTATCACCTGTAATATCTCTAGGTACAAGCAACAGTAAAAGGTGATTTTCCTTCTTTTTACATAGAAAATCCAATTAAAATGCTTAAAAGAAAACAGTATAATTAACAATGATTAAAAAGTAAGGTTTCTTCTTCCAAGATCATAAAATTATGACATATATAGTTACATAACATAAACACATAATAAAGGTAATATATTAATTGCATTGTTCCTGACATTGGTATCTTATCAGTTGCCCCCTTGAATCACACCCAAGTAACGAACCATTTTCTGATAAGCACAGAAACCTGAGGACAGATAAGGACTATTCAATATATTTTAAAAAGCCATATGAAGTTTCTGGACAGAGTCACTGATCAAAGGTATTATGATAGCTTCCCATTCATGCTTTACCCACAGCAAGGTTGTCTGAGCCTTTAGGTACAATTCTAAACACAATTTAGATAACAGATCCAAAGTAATCCTGTGGTTTCTGGTCAAAAAAGATTCTGCATAATAGGGAGGAAATTGTGAAAACAAATGAGAGGCAAGATTTTGTTGGGAATAGCCAGAGAAGCTGCATAGGATAGAAGAAACTCAAGATTGAGTTTTCAAAATTGTTCTCCCAGCTCCTTCGGTCCCATTCTTTTCACCAACAGCTCCATGCTGCACTGAGTGGTAGGAAGAAGGGAAGACTGGCAAACAGCCCTGTGTATATGAGAACATGTCTAACTAAAGCAGGGGTCAGCAACCTGCGGCTCTGGAGCCGCATGTGGCTCTTTCATCCCTCTGCTGCGGCTCCCTGTTGCCAATTGGCCCCACAACTCATAGGGCTTTAGTAACCTAAAGTACAGGTAGAGGAAAAAGGATGCCGCACTAGGAGGAGACTCT
The DNA here is from genome assembly GCF_049901715.1 of Pseudonaja textilis. Lineage (NCBI taxonomy): Eukaryota > Metazoa > Chordata > Lepidosauria > Squamata > Elapidae > Pseudonaja > Pseudonaja textilis. Next base: position 108,124,190 of record NC_141991.1, read on the forward strand.
ACGGTGGGGGAATAGAGTCTGGTCAGCTCCAGAATTGAACCGGGGCTTCCAGTTAGGACCTTTGTGGCTCTCTGAGTCTTTAAGGTTGCCAACCCCTGAGCTAAATATATGCCCATTCTCCCATCTGACCTCTGAAATCATACCTGAAAGGAGAAGACAGGGCTCAGACACTTGCACAGGATCCAGTTTAGGCACAAGCACAATCCTTTCTTGTTATTCTTAATTGCTGAAAACCTCTTTTTCTAAATTCCATTCTAAAGCCATTGAACTACAAAAGTTAGCATCTAGAAGACTTTTGTGCCTGGTCTGGTCATCCAGAATTTCCTTCCTTGGAAGCTCCTTGAAATCCTTCTGTTACAGGAGTAAAAGCCTGGGATGACCTTGAGGTTCCTGGAAGATCCTTCTACCATGAAATAACATAAGATCCTCTACAGCCTTCATAAGTTTAGTTTGTTAAAACCGTGCCTTTATTTAAATCATGCTCTAGATTTAAACTGGATTTGATTTCATTTTTTGACCAAGCCAGGGAAGTAGTTTCGGGTTGTGGGTTCAGTTGCTTTTTTGTTTCTTCTTACCAGCTTGTTGAGCTGTAGAGCGTTTTCTCTGTGCTCAGTCTGGAGTTGGGTCAAAGGCTCTTGCAAGGGCTGTTCAAGGGCTGGAAAACTCACAACCTGCAAAGAACCAAAGACAGACAGATGGTGGGAAAGTGGCACTACAGGCATTTAGGTCACAATTCCCACCCACCCCCACACATACCTCCATTTTATTTATGCATATATTTGTAGCCTGCTTTTATTATCTTTACAAATAATTCAAGGCGGTGATCATATCCAACACACCTTCCTCCTCTTATTTTTTTCTCACAACAACAACCTTGTGAAGTGGGTTGAGCTAAGACAGAGTGACTGGCCAATGATCACCCACCTGGCTTTCATGGCTATGGCGGAACCTGAACTCACAGCCTCCTACTTTCTAGCGTTTGTTGACAGGCAGGCAAGCATAAGCTAAAGGACCTTTTTCACATATGTAATGGCAGCCACAGCCAAGGGAAAGGAAAGATGTTTAGATGCCCAGTAGACTGGAAGTTGAGATGACAATGCTGCAGCCTACCTTGCTCACAAGGCCTACTTTGTCCATCCAACAGACAAGAAACTGGCAAAAGGACCCTACAGACTGTTCTGGACATAAGGAAATCAGGGAACACTCATTTACAGACTCTGCAGTCTTACCTGAAAGTGAGTTTTGATAAATGTAGAGAAGGGAAAGTTGTTAATATCATGAGGGAGAGAGAAGGTAGCGTTTGCTTTGACTTCTGGAAGGGACACTTCAGTGACTTGATTGCTCTGAGCATGATGGTGATCTAAAAAAAGATGGAAAAGGGACTAAGTTAAAGCTCTTCCCCATGTGAAAAGCGAGTGTAAATTAACCCATGAAGACTTGAAAAATTATTTTCAGTGCAGGGATATGCACCCATGTATTTTTCCTGGTAGCAATGCAGTATCAATCTCCCATAAAGTTTGCTGTAATGATCAATGCTTACATTTATGAACATAGCATGTTGCAGTCAATAGGCTCCAGGAATGAGCAGACTGGGGGGTCCTCCTCATATGTAAGGTAAAGGCTCCCCTTGCACATATGTGATAGTTGTTTCCGGCTCTAAGGGGCAGTGCTCATCTCTATTACAAAGCTGAAGAGCCAGCGCTGTCCGAAGACGTCTCTGTGGTCATGTGACCGGCATGACCAAATGCCAAAGGTGCACGGAATTCTGTTACCTTCCCATCAAAGTGGTCCCTATTTTTTTCTACTTGCATTTTTACATGCTTTTGAACTGCTAGGTTGGCAGAAGCTGGGACAAGTAATGGGAGCTCACTCGGTTACGTGGTGCTAGGGATTCGAACCGCCAAACTGCCAACCTTTCTAATTGACAAGCTCAGAGTCTTAGCCACTGAGCCACCGCACCCTATCTTCATATCTATGGACTTCAATTCCCAGAATTCATTAGCAGCTTTGCAATTGCAGAGAATTCAGGGAGTGGAAGTCCACCAATATAAAGCGGACCAAGCTGAGAAAAGTTGTATTACACTGACTGTGACATTTCCAAATTCCTTTTGGTTGTCAAAATGTTATCTGGCTGAGCTAGAATACTTACTGGCTTTCTCCTCCTCATTCTTGTCAATGTTACCCTTTTGCTTAATAGTGGGACATGCTTATAGATGCCAGTGATTTCAGGGGATTTTTTTTTCAGCCAAGGAATCTTGCCCACTGACTTTGATCATGGAATTCCCCCAATCCAGCAGTAGCCAAAGTCCAAATTATATGGGTTTTATAGATGGCTGCTACAAAATATGAAGAGGTTGCCCAACACACTCAGTGATATTTTGGTAAACAAGGTTTCCATGTGATTGCGCAAAGTCCTTGTCTTACAACCATTTGTTTAGTGACCATTCAAAATCATTTGTTACAACTTTACTGAAAAAAAATGCTTACAGCTGGACATCATACTTATGACCGTTACAACATTTACATGGTCATGTGATCAAAATTTGGTCACTTGGCATGTATTTATGCAGCATCTGGGAGGTAAGGTGATAACTATGTGCAACCTTTCCAGATGACTTCAAACAAGCAAAGTTAATGGGGTGAAATGGATTTGCTTAACAACCATATTGTTCACTTAACAAGTATAGTGATTCACTTAACAAATGTAACCAAAAGGGTTATAAAATCAGGTGTAATTCACTTTACAACTGCCTTGCAAGGAGAGGGAAATTCTGTTTCCAACTGTGGTCATAACTTGAGGACCATCTACTGTGATTGCTACTATTTCATTGCAACCTATGAGTTCGCGAACAATTACAGTAATATGGTGAATAATATTTCAGTTCCTTAGAGAGAAAGATGTATCCTATAAACTATATAACTTTAAGAAGTTGCTCTATCCATTTCTTCTATTTATGGATCTGCAACAGTTTACTATTTAAAAACTCAGAAAACAACCCTGCAATTGTCGGCCAGTGGGAGGGACATAGAAAATGTTAGTCAGCTGGCCCTGTGCCTTTGTTTTTACTCTTCTCTCACGTCCATTTTGCAGCCACAATGCAGAGAACAATAAAACTATTCCTGAGAGCAATAGGCAGAAGAGCAGAAGATACTACGGCTCTGTGGCTTCAAGCGGGAACTCAAAAGGAGCAAAGAGATAGGATGAGGCAAGAGTGCCCCCCAGTGGAAAACCACCATTATGTATCTCCAGAGGGGATGCAGTAAAACTGTCTTTGGACCACTCCCTCTGGAGCAGAAGCTGAGGTGATTGATTGCCAGATCCTCATATTTTTTTGTGAAAGGGATACATGTATAACAGGCGCATTACTGCCAAGTATTCTTCCTTCTCTCCTTTAAAGCTTCCCAGGGCTTTAATAATGCTTTACGACAGTATTCACCGGAACTGCCAAAGGAGTTTATTGTATCAAGGAATTATCCCTAGAGAACAATGCTTTGAGATGTTATTTGCAAAAAGTCTGATGATTGTTCTATAGATCCTTTCCCCCAGTTCAGGATCAGTGTGGATCAGAGACAATATTTTGTATAGGATAGCATTATCTTTCAATATAATGAAGGTGTGTCTATTCAAGCATACCACCCAACATAAGAATGAAAAAAGAGACGCCCCAACTGTGACTGTCTTTGCATGACTTATGTGCATATACATGTCTTGATATGTATAATCTTAAGAAGAGCAAGCAGGTGTACTTTCAGCATTAGACGTGAAGTATGAGAGACTTCTTTTGAAAAAGTTAACATTTCCTAGCTCCCAGTGTCTACCATTATTTATTTATTTATTAAATTTGTTTGACACCTATCTCTCTGCAACTCTAGATGGCTTACATCCAAATAAACCATAAATATATACATTCAAATGTGCCAGTTCACAATTAAATCATTATACGAATACAAATAAAATTTAAATTAACGTTAACGTATTTGTAGGATAGCAATACAGTTTTGGCAGCAATGCAGAAGCAGTTTGTTATTACCTTATTCCAGGATGTTTTTCAATATCCCAGTCTAGCCTACAGCCTTGGAATTATCCCATGGTCATGCCATCCAAATATTAACAAAGCCCCACTATGCTTAGTTCCCAAGCTCAAACAAGGTATCCATATGCCGAGACACAGAAACTTAGAATATTAAGTAACTGCTGAAAACCTGTTTTTAGTCTGAGGAATTTGAATGTAAAAGAACAGATGTTGCATTAAACAAGCCATCATTACATTTTTGTTAGGAGTCATTTAGTCAGGATTGACTTTTAGTGTGGTGACTTTATGGACAAATGCTCACTGTTTTAAACTGCCTTTAGAAATAATTCACAGCTCCAACAAAGGAGAATATTTGTAGCTCAGGTTTGAATTGAATACTTTATTGGCCAAGTGAGATTGGACACACAAGGAATTTGTCTTGGTGTAAATAATCTTAGTATACACAAAAGAAAAGATGCATTAGTTAAGAATCAAGAATCATAACGTACAACACTTAATGATAGTCATAGCAATCAAATCATACTAGGAAACAGTCAATATAAATTGTAAGGATACAAGCGACAAAGTTACAGTCATACAGTCACAAGTGGGAAAGGATGGGTGATAAGGAGTGATGAGAAGATTAACAGTAATAGTAGTGCAGACTTTGTAAATAGTTGAACAGTGTTGAGGAAATTATTTGTTTAGCAGAGGGATGGCTTTCGGGGAAAAACTGTCCTTGTGTCTAGTTGTTCTGTGTGCAGTGCTCTATAGTGTCGTTTTGAGGGAAGGAGTTGAAACAGTTTAAGTCTGGGATGTGAGGGGGTCTGTAAATATTTTCACAGACCTCTTTTTGACTCGTGCAGTATAGAGGCCCTCGATTAAAGGCAGGTGGGTAGTAATTGTTTTTCTGCAGTCCTAATTATCCTCTGAAGTCTGTGTCTGTCCTGTTGGGTTGCAGAACCAAACCAGACAGTTATAGAAATGAAATGAGGGGGGTCTTTGGTGCTCTCTGAGCTTGCTTGTTTTCTTGCAGATGTTTCATTACTCAAACTAGGTGACATTATCACCTCATTATATTACCTACTTTGGGTAATGAAATGTCTGCAAGAAAGCAAGCCAAGACCACAGACCCCCTCAATTCATAGCTGTTCTGTAGATATTCCAATGATCTGTTTGACATCGTATCTGTTCTTCTGTTTCTATCTTCTTTCCATTGCACAATAATTTTTCCTAGTGATCAGCTGGCAATACTTCACTCATATGCAAGGCAATTGTAACGTAAAGTGTAAAGTGAATCACACCTAATTTTGACCCTATAATAAGACATTTGTGGCTTGTTGATCACAAAAGCATCTACTCCTTTTTGGATCCAGAATGGATTGATGGTTCTCCTTGCAATCCACAGAGTATTTCATTATGATCTCCACATTCATAATTTGAACGTGTTTATTTACTTTCTCTCATTTTTTCTCAATGTAGAGATTTCATGAGCCACATATTATTACTGGAAATACCATTATTGTAATAATTCTGCTAAGATGTCCTTTGTGTCCTTGTCTAAATTTGTCCTTGTCTTCTATTGGATTGAGTTCCTTCTTATTTCTTTAGTAGGCTGTCTGTCTTTATTCTTGAATCAAGAAAGCCAAAGCTATCAGTTTAATAGGGGTCTTCAAACTTGACAGCTTTAAGACTTGTGGACTTCAACTCCCAGAATTCCTCCTCCAGGCATGTTAGGCTCAGGAATTCTGGGACAAGTCCACAAGTCTTAAACTTGCCAAGTTTGAAGATCTTTGGTTTAACACCTTCACAATCAATTCTAAGTTCATTATTGTACAGGTAGTCCTTGACTTACTGCTCTTAATGACAGTTCAAATGTGTCACAGCCTTGGAATAAATGATTTATGACCTGATTTATCACTGTCACACCTCCCCCACGGTCATGTGACTGTCATTTGGGCACTTGGCAACCAGCTCTCATTTACAACCACTTACACATCAAATATACATGTATCTTGGGGATTATCAAATTAAGTTCAACCTTTAAACACTTTTTCGACATTTTAAATGAGAAGTCATGTTATCAAATCAAAACAACCTCACTTGGATCTGAAGTACTTAGAAAATATTCAAGCACATGGAGAACAGCAGGAAAATACTCAGTGGGGGGGGGGGGGAATCCTAATTTTTAAGATGTTCTTTAGGTTTTTAAAAACATTTTGCAGGTCAAGGACACCCTCTTAATTCAAATGCAAGCCCCCAGGCATTCTACTCACCCTGAGCCAAGCGTAGGAGAGCTGCAAGCTCAGCAGGGATTTCGAGCCTTCGGACATCCTAAGGAGAAGAAATAGCAACAAAGGCACTTTATTAGTTTAATTCCACTCCTCATATAAAATGCAGTTTATTTGGTAAAATTTTAAAAAAAATACTAAAACCTTCACTTTCATAATAAGCATATACACATAAATCATAAATCTGATTTAGGAGGAAGCCATTAACAATAAAAAAAGTCATCAACTAGGGGCAATATGAGAAACATAGTATAGAACTGCATAGAATTGTTTTATACATTCTAAAGAAAGGAGGAAAAAGGCACCTGCCTTAAAGAGTTTATTTTTGTAGGGGGCCAAATGCCCCAGGAAAAAACACCTTGTTAAGCTTCAGGCAATTTAGGTAATTCTAATAACTGTTTTTCCTGGTTACTCACAGAATTTTCCATATATTTTGGAATATATGGCTCATAAAACTTTTTTTTTTAGATATTTAAAATTATTTTTAGATTTCAAGCCATGATGTTGATGGCTGCAACATTCGGTATCATATCAGCTGTTGAGAAAACAAGTTCCTGTTATAATCCATCCCCACGGATTGTAGACTCAAATGATAAAATGATCGCTTCTAAATTGAAGCAGTGTAAGCAGAGGTAGATCTGAGATGTCTTTACTGCATCTCTACTGTTAGTGATGTTTTTACTCTATTTCTCTCTCTCTCTCTCTCTCTCTCTCTCTCTCTCTCTCTCTCTCTCTCTCTCTCTCTAATTTCTAGATAGTTATAATAATCACTGAGGTTTAAACATATTTTCAGCCAATTAAACTGGGCCATGATCAGCAGATTCACATAGGCAAAGCTAGGTTTTGGCAGTTTTTCAAAGCTTAAATGGCTAAGCTTACATTCTCCTAAATATAGAAGAGACTGCTTTTAGCCACATAAGCCTATTCATTTTCACTAAGGAAAGAAGGTCTCAAAAGCACAGGGAATGGATGGCAATCAGTTGAGTTACCAGTTACAGATTCTGTGCAGCTATTTTATTGTTTTCTAAATGGGAAGGAAAAGTGGAATAAACAATGGGAAAACACAGAAAAAAATGCAAACAGAAGATAACGCCTTATAGACCAAAACACCTGAAGGCAGGACAAGAAGCAATGGATGGAAACTAATCAGTGAGAGAACCAACCTAGAACTAAGGAGAAATTTTCTGACAGTGAGAATAATTACTTTGGTGGAACCACTTGCCTCCAGAAGTTGTGGATGCTCCAAAACTGGAGTTTTTAAAGAAGAGATTGGACAACCATTTGTCTGAAATGGTATGGGGTTTCCTGCTTAGGTAGGGAGTTGGATTAGATTTAGAAGATCTCCAAGATCCCTCCCAACTCTATTATTCTGTTACCTTCTCCTTGCTCTTATAAGGAGAGAAGATGGCTATCTAATTAAAGCTGATTTTGGGTAAGTCTACTTAAAGCAGTCGTTATCTTTCTGTTAAATACCAAAGACATTATAAATCGGTTCACAAATCAGATCAGGGTACAATGACTAATATGCACCTCAGCAGAGAGCATGTGACCTCATACCGTTGGCACCATAAAGCTGAGAATACACCAGAAAGCATAAACACATTCCATTTCCTTGTGGCTAATAAAAGAGTCAGTTTGGTGTGATAGTTAAGGCACTAGAATGGAAATCAGGAAATACTGAGTCCTAGCCCTGCCTTAGACACCAAGCCAGCTGGATGACCTTGGCCCAGTCTCTCCCTCTCAGCTCTAGGAAGAAACCAATAGCAAAATGTTTGCAAAGAAACTGCAGGGACTGGCACAGGCAGTTGCCAGAAGTCATAAATTGACCCAAAGGCACCCACACCCACATACACTGCTAATAATTGCTCAAAGTAAAAATATTTTGTTGCATCAGTTCAACACAACACTTGCTGGAATAATACAAGTAGCTGTTTTGAGCAGCCCATCATAATGGCAATCCCTTAACTAGGAGCAGTCTAAGATTTTAATATGAGGAAATGGCTAGGTCAAATCTGCACTTGCTTTGTTGGGCTTCCCTAGTTGAGAAGTGGATATGTGCCTTTGCTGCTTCTCAGACTCCATGAAGCATTTTCATGAAAACAATCAATAATGTGGCATCCAATCTACAGAGACATTACATTTTGTTCTCCCTTTTGGCAGGGAACAAAGGTGGGAATCAGAAGACAAAAGAATTTCAAGCACTGTACAATTTCACAGTGACTGCATATTTTTGAGCCCACTGCATTAAAATTTTAAATTACTCATACAGGAATTAACGAGGAATGGGATATTTTTCCGTTAAGCTACTCTACCTGTTTGGGTTTAAATAATAACTTGTACAGTTTAGTTCTGTAATGTAAACTACCATTTTTAATTTGCAATGCTTTGATTATTATGTATTACAGAAGATTTATTTGATACCCTAAGAATAGACTGACTGTGAATGGCTCACAATCAGAAAAAAATGGAAAACAGAATTTTTCTTACTAGGCATAATCTCAGAAAAAAAATCAACAAGGAATGTCATAATTTAATGGAATATATGTTTACACCACCAAGAATAAAATTTGCTCAACACCGGAAGAAAAACATAATCTCAATAATATCTGATTGGGAACTTAAACGTCTTGAATACACAGCAGGCAAAAATAACAGCATACTTACACAACAGAAGTGTAACTAAATTCAAGCAAGAAAGAGTCCCATATAAAGACTCTGCTTTTAAAGGGACCTGAATGTCCATAAATATTCCAAATTAGTAGATGTATAAAAAGGGGAGAATCAGAAATCAATAATTCCTATCGTTGTTACTATTATCATAATTCATTGCACAGGCAGCCAGATGTTTAGACTGAATTTGGCATCCACCTATCAAATCCTTCCAAAGGACCTGGGATAGGCAGCTGTTTTGATGATATTAGAAGTATTATTGCAGGAAGTTCCAAGTACAGCTGCCTGTTAGAACTGACTGATGGTGAATTTGGTGAATACCAATGCTGTTCAAGTGATGCTCCACATGGGGATCGCACATAAGGTGCCTATTAATTTTGGTACTATCTTTGCTTTCTTTTGCCACAGTCTTCTACTTCTATGGGGGGGGGGGTGTCTCTGTATTTTGATATTTTTTACATTGCTTTCTCTTTTATTTTGCTGTCTCCTGACCCAACAATGCAGACTTTTTTTTGGTCTTTCTTATCAACAGTTGTTAAGTCTGGGATAGTATATGGCAGATGTTTATCTATTTGAATTAATCTTTTTCCTGAAAGTTAAAGAAATTAACTTCTTGGCCTTGGGGATGAATTATTCCATTGTAACTAGGCTAGCTATTGAAAAGACCTGCTTCTGGACGTGAACCTTCTAAATGGAAAGACACCTTCTTGGAACTGAACCCACACAACTTTATTCAGAGCATGATGTTCCCGAGATAAAAGGGCTCAAAAGAACATTCAAGTGTAATCTGAAGTAACTTGCCAACTCTTAGAACAAGAGTTCTGCAGAAATACGTCATCAGCAAGTATGTTATTGCATTCTACAATAATTGCAGTTTTTGAGTAGTCTCCAAGGGCATTTCCAAGGATAGTGAACTTCAGCAATTCAAGTACAAGGTGATCACACCATGAACTATTGTCAAAGCATCTTGCTCCCAAATCAGCTACATTTGTCTATGTTGTATTACATTAATCGGTAGACAAATCATGCAAAGATGCTTTATCCAATATAAAATCAATCCACTCAGAAGGTCTGCAATGAAAGGGAACAACCATGGATTGAAACCCTGGCTCTTTCTATGTGTGTTGATATCATATACATATACAAAGGAGCAAGGTTTCAATGTGAGGTTCTGCCCAACAGTTCGACAACCTTCTTGCAGAAGCATTAAATTACTAAATTACTCATACAAAAAAATAAACTATATGCCATTCTATAGCAACATAAATAAACATGTATTTGTTCCTGTCTTTTGTGGTTTAAGCAATAACCTACAAAACCTGAAGTCAAAATCTGATTATTACAATTACGATAAAGAGTTTTCCACAAGAACGTTTAACTTACAGAAAATATCTTAAAATTCAGATTTTAGCACTTTGGCTACTTTCCAAAGTTACTTAACAGAGTAGAAGAAAGTGGATGAAGTCTTTTGGAAGCGGGCCCTAAGCTCAGCCTAACAGTTTGGAAAGTAGAAAAGACAATTTAGAGCTGCAAGACCACATCTCCCTGACAGCATCTGCCCGTTCTATCAGAGAGTATAGAACAGGCCTGTTCCAGGTCCCTTCCCTTAAATATTGCCGTCTAGTGGGACTAAGGAAATGTCCCTTTTCCATGACAGCCTTGCCCTGTAGGATATTCTACCCCCAAATATTGGTCAGACCTCCCACACCCTCCTTGCCTTCTAGAATCTAGATGGCCTTGAGTTGCTGCTCTTCCCCTAAGATAATGGCATTGGCTTCCTTGAAGGAAAAGTAGTTGTGATGCCAAGTTTTTATTTTTGCCTTTGTTTTTCACTTTTATTGTTTTAGGATTGTTGGGAGCAACCTCTAATTGTGTTTTTAATGAATGGCTATAAATGTCTTTGCATACAAAGTGCCATCATATATGGAAATTCGAAACACACACACAGAGAGAAAATGTTCCCACTTCCACACATGATCCAGCAATGCACAGTAATAAATGTATGCATGTAGAGTTTGGGGTGTTGCCAGATGATAGCCGGTACTTTATCAATTTAACCTACCATTTCCAGGCAACTCCTGCTCTCTTCAGTACCTTTGACCAGTGACTTGTTTCTCTGTTTTCTGTCCTCAGTCCTCTGGAACAAGGATAGTATAAAAAAAAACACCAGTATGCATGATCAAGCTAGATTCTTTCAAAAAAAATCTTAGCACTGTGAAAAAGAAAATTAAATTCTTTGTTTCTTGTAAATTATATAGCTTTATATTACAGCATATACATTTACTCCCATTTCCATCTTACACGAAGAAGCAATTGAAAAAATAAATAAAATGACCTTATGGGAATCCCACACATCTTATGGAAAGCTATGCTTTCTCTCTTCCCTCACCTCTGGCTTGTCTTCCAAACTGCTTTTACTTTCACAATTAGCAATGCGCGCACTTTCCTTTAGTACTATTGCGACGATGCTATATGTATCCATCCACCACCCTTATTCACAGAATGTTAATTATACAAATAAATGTTCATAGCAAGATCTTGATTCCTTAAAAGCATGTACCTGGTTTAAAAAAGGTTTGGATTTCTTCCTCAAGGAAAGAGGGAAAATGTAACAGGAATATGAGATACCATTAGCTATAGAATATGAAGCTCCCAGAAGTTTTAAATGCTCAAAACAGATATAAATCTATATACATTCACACACACACACACACAGAGAGAGAGAGAGAGAGAGAGAGAGAGAGAGAGAGAGAGTACTTTGCTCACTACCATTAAATCCCAGGCTCTATTTATTAATTAGCAATTGAATTAACACAATATTATAAATAATGGGTGTAATTGCAACTGCCAGTTTGACTTAGAAAAGGTATTCATTGAATCTTTCTCCTCTACTATTCAAACCCCTGAAGAGGATAACTGAAAATACTGGAAAAGACGCGTCATATTTCTTTTTCCTCCAAAGTTGGGCACATTGAACTACAATCATCTGCTTCTCCCTGGCTTTGTCTTTTCTGTCTATAAACCAGTGTTCCCTACAGGTACTTACCAGTTTTGCTGTTTTAGCGATATATTGGATATTCTTCTTCTTTCCCTCTTTCCCACAGCCCGGTTTTTGAGTGGCAGCGAACAGATACAACCAGCTGCCTGGTGAAGACTAAAAGAACGCTAAAGTCCTTGCAACAGCAGTATTGACTGGAGGAAAATGAACAGGGAGGATCTGCAACTCTAACAGCGAACTTTGAGACCTTTTATTGTTGTAATTCTCCCATAAATTCTCCATGTCATACACTAAACACAGAGGGCAGGGATGATGAATCAAAGGCATAACCTTGCTTTGTTCCTAACATAGAATCACAGGGAGCCATTAAAAGAGGGAAGAATAGGTGCAGAACACACCTTCACCTAGGAACAGTGGTGGGATTCAATTTTTTTTACTACAGATTCTGTGGCCGTGGCTTGGTGGGCCTGGCAGGGGAAGGATATTGTAAAATCTCCAGTCAGAGGTGGTATTTGCCGGTTCTTTGAACTACTCAAAATTTCCGTTACCGGTTCTCCAGAACTGGTCAGAACCTGCTGAATACCCACCTCTGGCTAGGAACTGAACTTGAAAATCCAAAACAAGCTGGGCCTGCAGTGGACATTTTCCTGGGACCTTCTCAGGTAATTATTGGGTTTTATTTAATTATATCCATGTACTGACTGATCAGCAGAAGAACAGACTCCTTCTTCTCCCTGCCTCCCCTATTTATTTTGGAGAGGGTGTGGGGGTTCCTGAACAGGCTGCGCAAGGGATTCATAAAAGAGGAAATCTTAAAGAAAAATCCACTCACACCAGAAGTGGGATTCAGCAGGTTCTGACCACTTCTGGAGAACCGGTAGTGGATATTTTGAGTAGTTCGGAGAACTGGCAAATACCACCTCTGACTGGCCCCGCCCCCATCTACTCTCTACCTCCTGACTCCCAGATGATCGGGTGGGTCTTCTTTTGTTGTCCTGCTCTTGGAGAACAGAGCTTGAAAGCTGGTTAGTAGGGTGGGGAGGGAATGGAGATTTTGCAGTATCCTTCCCCTGCCATGCCCACCAAGCCACACCATGCCCATCAAGCCATGCCACGCCCACCAAGCCATGCCCACAGAACCAGAAGTAACAATTTTTTGACTCCCACCACTGACTCGCATGATACTGTATGTAATTAAATGTCACCACTTTGGGTTATACAATAATATCTGAGTCAGTTTTTTGCCAGGTCTTTTTTTTTAAATTAAATTTGTACACTACCTGACTCCAAGTGACTTTTACTGGAAGAAGTCATCTCAAGGGAAAAGGGGAATAATGATTGGTTTCTTATGCTAACTTTGCACTTTTACCCCAGATGGATCAGTTGTGCACCTTTGACTTAAACTAGTTCTTTATATTTGATTAAAAGCCCAAAGTAACAGAATCACAGTTCAGACATTTCATTTAGCATACAGCTTCCCAAGAAGCCAATCTTGTAAAGTGTTCCAATGTAAGGTTCCAAGGATGTCATTTTATAATCATAATATCCACACTCCAAAAATTATTCAAGTACTGATTGCTTATGTACAAATAGATGATGAGGATATTACACATCCTAAAATGTGTTAGATGTTAATAGCCATAACAGCCTAACTTAAGAGTCATGCTCAATGTTGTTTTGCTAATAGGCCCATTTGGACCTATCAACTACATACAACTTGGGATCTTTTCACCACAGAATCCTAATCATACAGATATAGATATAGACATATTCTAGCAACATTTGGGAGGATGGGAAAGAGTGGTTACTTTATCTACCATATTCTCCATTATAGACACACACACACAGAGAGACGCATAATGTTTCCTCCACTCACAGCAAAGTTTTGTTTATTGTTTCCTTCTATTAAATTTACTTTTTTGTGCCAGAGAAAATAAATGTAGCTTATAAAATGGAGACCGCACCCTTTTGAGGCACTCCTCTGTCTTTTGGACATGACCAGGTCAAACTCAACTCCTGCCTTTGCCTAATCCTATCAGATCCAACTGACCCTCCCTGCCCCCAGACCAAGCCTGCTGTAATCCCATCTAAAGCAAAGAATAAAAGCCTCCACACCCGCCCATAGCACAAGAGCAGCCTTAACTGCTCTTTTTGCAACATAGTGAAACCTCAAGGTCCACCATCAATCAGAGATACCCCTTTGACTCCCTTAAGATTAATGTCCTTAACAATGGGCTTCCCCAGCTCTGGTGCACACCTGAAAGGGCTTCTAACAACATAAATCACCTCATGTAGGAGCAGGACCTGCTTGACTTCCCCAAAAAGCTGCCAACAAATCAGATCCCTAGGATTTCCTAATTGCACCCGTCTAATTTCTATACAACTCTTTGTGTTCCTATTGTTCAGGGTTCCTCTTTCAGGTAAAGTTGGGCTTTAACAATTGTTGAATAAATGATTGGTTATTTCTCCTCAGGGTTGTTCTCTTTCTTCTGGTAATGATATGGCACATCAGGAGGACAGTTATATTAAACTTTCCCCACTCGTTGTCAATAATTTTGTTACCTTGCATTTGTGAACCAGGTTTCCAGAAACAAGTACGGCCACCCCAAAGTGTAGCAGAGTTTTCTTCAGTCTTTGGTATCATTTTCTGAAGTTTACAAAGAAGGAGTAGAGTTAAAAAAACAAGACATAAGGGTGAGACTTTGAAAACCTCTGCTGGGTAAAGCTGCTATAACCCATTGGTGTCAGTCAATCTGCCAGTTGACATCAAAAGTAATGGAGTTTCCTCTGATATTAGGAACATTATATAAGCCCTGCCTGCTTGATCATTGTTTCTTTAACTTGCCAGATGGCCTCAGAAGTGAGCCTGGATCACTGTGATTTTCTGCCTGAAGACCTGGAACTGCCGACGGTTGATGAGCCCTCGGAGATAGTGCTGGAGGGTGACAATGGCCCATGTCATTTTTTGATTTCGTTGCTTCTCTAGCATCTGCCATGTCTTTTCTTTCAAGAACACCTGGAAAAAAATAGCCAAAAACAATGACAACAGAAAAATTGGGTGGTTACCTAACACATAGGCAACTTCACTCCCTCACTGTCTTATTAGTCTAAAACAAGGGATAAGTGGGTGGGAAAGCAGAACCTGTTTAATTAATTTTAACAATCTTTATTCCACTCATGAAGTACGATGACTTTAGATATCAATGTATTTAACTATATTCATGCCCAAGGCATCATTAATTTCATTAATGATTCACCTTGGTCATCAAGGACCAAGTAAAAGAAATAGAATACAATAACACAATAAAAATATATTTATAGCAATTACACCAATAAATGCAATAGAGAGTATCCAGCAGTCACGGAAAACTCTTCATTCAATTAATAATGTTTTACCAGTAGTTTAAGAGTCAAAATAAGTGAGACAATAAGGTATTGAACAGGTGTCTAGTCTTACAATTATGTATTTCCATATGCAATATGTAAAAAATATTTTTAAGAGTGGGAGAAAAATGGATGCCACTGTGCCAAGAAACAGAATGAAAACCCAAATGTGACAATAGAACCCGGGGAAGTCCTTTTTGATAAAGCAGCATTGCTTAAATATGATGACTATGAGGCTCACTCTAAATTTTGGCAGTATGTAAGGGAGAATCTATTCAGGATGAGCCAGTGAAACCAATATCCATATTTGAGCTTTCTAAAGCTAAACAGTAAGCAGGCACTTGGACAATCTACCTTGATGACTCCAATCTGATAACGCTCTGAGATATCTCCCACCACACGGGAAAGCATAGCAACACAGCTCTCTCTCTTCAGCAAGCAGCTGGGACCTTAGCCAGCCAGGACTCCATACCTGAGTCACACAAAGGAGAATAACACTCACTTCCCAGATTACTCTAGTCTCACAAGATATAGTCAGAGAAAGTACACACAAATCCAAGCACTTCAGAGGCAAATATCTCTTATCTGACCACAGCTAGGCTGTGGCTGTTCCTCCTCCTGCCTCTCAAGGATGTTCCCACAGACCATGGCAGATGTTTACATTATGTGTCTGAGAAAATCCTACAATATCTTGGGTGGGGGGGGCTCCAATTAAGATAACTAAAGGTGAAGGAAAGTATATCATTTGCAGGAGTAACTTGTTAGGTTGCTTTCTTGAAATAGCCCTTCTGCTGTATTGTCTCACCTACAGGTGCTGCTGCTAAATGTCAGGTCAATGAATAATAAGGTTTCTCTCTCTGTTGGCTGAGAGGAAAATCTCTCTCTGGCCTGCAGATTCACTGGCAGTCTGCAGATTCTACTAGCATATTGCCCATTCTACTTCTCTGAACTGTCAATGGTAACTTGAACTTGATTTTCATAGCTGGGACCCAAGTAGCAGCAGCAAAGCCTTTTCAGTGCTAGGCAAACGTTTTTTATTCTCCCGGGTCATTTAATAAGATGCTAAGTTGGCTCCAATAGTTTAAACTTTTCTTTGCTGTTTTTACTCTCTATTCTGATTTATTATTTTATTGCTTATTGGTTATTTTATATATTTTATTCCAATAAGTTAGGCAATATTTTCAAGTTGAATTTTAGAAGGAGTTGCTTCAAGAAAGATTGAATTGGAAGTAAAACACATATGCTTTAAATACATTTATTATGTGTTGATATAGCAAAGAAAAGGTTAAGAAGTGGTGGAATGAAAGGCGGATACGATAGCCTCCTTTCCGGAGGCAAATGGCTTCTAAAATCCCCAAATGTTTCAACTGATGAGCCACATATTCTGTATCAAAGATGTCTGGCACCTAAGATCGCTCCGCAAAAGACAAATGGAACAAAGACAGAAAAGACAGCCGAAAAAAAATCAATACATTAATACCCACTGTACATCTACAAATTGCAGTTTTTCAATTTCTATAAAAGAATATTTGTAGCTCAGGGTTAAAATGAGGGGCCCTTGGTGCTCTCTTAACTTGGTTGTTTTCTTGCAGTTGTTTCATTCCCCAGATGAACTAGGTAACATCATCAGTGCACTGATGGGCCCCTCATTTTGTAAAAGAAAATACACAGCCAACTGCATAAACTAATTATGTTTGCAACAGAATCAAGTGTTCTGTTTCAAAAGGCCATGATATACATGGACAAAAGAGGATCGTTTTAAAATGAAAGAAATGTTTCACAGTGTCATGAAACTAGGGTAAGACGCATGCCTTGCTCTTCCCCAGGACGTATTCAAGGCATCAGGGACTAAGTCATCTGATCACCTATTCATCTGGTTTACCTCTGTGCATCATCAAGGTTGGTGAGGAAGTAGACACTGTTTCGGCCCTCACGATAGTGGCAAGATAGAGAAACTGCTATTTCCTGCCATTTCTCCTTCTATGATGTGTAGCAGCTGGGAAAGCATGATTTTTAAAAATGCTTTCGGTGAATTGGATAATCATTCCTTTTGTAAGTATTTCACCTCTCTTATAACTGTGTAAATACTTTAGCCTGAAAAGGGTTGTTTACACTAAAACTGACTCCTTTTGGGGGTTAGCTGTTAGCTTAACTGAGCTGCAGTGTTCATAAGGCACACTAAGTTTCCCAAGTAAACATAAAACTTAATATATATTAATGTTAACTTAAAGTTTCCTTGTATTCTCTGAAGCAGATGTCTCATTGTGTAAAGATTGAATTTCATTATTTTCTTACTTGTCTCTTACTAATGCCATTAAGAAAGCACACTTAACTCTTTTTGCTGGATGAATGAGATGCAGATAAAGTATTTGATGTTGAAAGGATAGTATGAACTTCTGAGTGAGCAAAATGCTTTCTTACTTTCTAAATAAATGCAATTTATTTAGAGTACTGTTACAGATACTATCCGGTATTCTCAATGGTTCTTGGTTGCTGTTTTTTTTTTTTTTTAAAGTAAATTTCTAGCTTTAAGAAAGAACTCAAATACTCAGGTGCAAATCTCCCTTGGTTTTGATTTACTGGTTCTTTATAAATCAGGGGTGTAAAACTCATATCATCATGGCATCGTCATGTGATGTAATGCAACTTTTTCCTCCTTCGCTAAACTGGGTGTGGGTGTGGCCAGCGTGTGACACATCTGGCCTGCAAGCTGTGAGTTTGACAGCCCTGTTACAAATCAAATACTGTTGCCATCTCTTCCTATACTTCTAACTTTTATTTCTTTGTTTTTTGTCACAAAAATTCAATTCCTCTTAGAAGCATCTGACAATCAACTCAGTTCCAGTTTTGCAAATAGAATCATTTTCTTACCTTTTTGGAATTGGGTTTGATGCACTGAACGAAGAAAACATGGCTCCTGTAAGGTATATGGGGGCGGGAAGAAGTGAAACATTGGAAGATGAAACATTCTTTTCTGATTTGACAGAGAGAGCTATTATGAAGAGAGAAAGGGGAAACATAGTTTCATTGCTATGAATGAACATTGAAGAACGTATCTCAATTTTCAAGAAATTAAGATGATATTGCTTATTGTAACTATTAACAGACTTTTAAAAAATAAAATCATTAATGGAATGAGATGAATTACTCTAGACACTACTACAGATGCCAGATATAGGGACCTGATTTCTACTTAACTACACTTATTAGGGAAGGTGATAGGAATTAAACCACCTTTCCTTTGTTTATTTTAAAGTTAAATCTCCTCCAAGTCAAGCTTTATTTCTGCTTTCACTGTGGACAGATCTATATGGGAGTTGGGGCAGCATTCAGCTTTTAATTTCCTCTTGCTTTCTTTAACAATTAACGATTCTTTAACGGTTCAATGTTTAAAATATAACTTCCTTAATCTAACCTGCAGCCCAGGGGATTTCCTGATGACCTCCTATCTGAGCACTAATCTGGTTAAATCCACCTTACCATTTTTTCTATTTTTTCTATTCCAATCATGTAATCCACCAATGTTCCCAAGATTATCTGAAGAATTTCTGGGATAATGCATAAGGAAGTTTCTAGATATATTTTCTGCTAATAAGTCTGCCTGACATAGCACACATTATGATTTTAACATTATATGCTGAAAACAATAAATTGTAAGTTTATCTTCAAAAGGTACCATGAAATGTGTTTGTGACAAGATTCCTTTTCAACTATTGGATACCATTTTAATTTATTCTGCTACTCACATTCCAAACATAGATATGGTAATATAGGCATACAAAATGGCAGCTCCATAACTTTATTTCTTTACCTGTCTAATTTAGCAATGACATCTTGTAAAGATTGCTGAAATCTAGATACTAATGTAGATACTCGATGTAGATACTTTAGCCTTTGGACCCTACTTTTTGACTCTCTCTGGTTGACCTGCTGTTCGCTGACATTCTGGAAAAGGCTGGGCACCAGCTTCACAGGAAAAGAATCAAAGAGAACAGAGGGAAATAATTAAAGTCACTCATCATCAAAATAATGTCAAAATATGAATGAAAAGTAAACAAAAAGAAGGTATGTTTCCATTCACTCAAGACCTGAAATACATTTATTTATGTATTTATACAATGTATTGGCTGCCCTCTTACCACAGGCAGGTTTTGAACTTTAATAAGCAAACAAACTGACATTTATAAGAGAATGGATGAAACTATAAAGTATTCGATCATGGAGTATTCTAGAAATTATATACGCCCCACAATGAGCCATATCAACAACAGAACAGACTGAACCATGATCCAAATGTTCCAGGAAAGGATATTCCAGTAGAAGAGAATGTCTGTCCCTATCACTGATGAAATTACAGTATTTATTTGCTAACGAAATGTCTTTAAGCAAATAAGCAAGCTCAGAGAGCAACAAGGACTCCGCATTAAATGACGCTCTGCATAGCCCTTCACTGTGTCTTGTCCACAATTCCGCAACATCCCATGCATGAATGTTTGATCATATAATATTATCTGTGTTCCATACTAGCAGACTTGTAGGCCTGCATTCCTATTGGTCCAGAAAAGCCGGGCCGTGATTGGACAAAACTAAGCATTCTGATTGGTTCTTATTCGGCTGCCGCGATTGGGTAAAACCAAGCGCGGCAAGCTCAAATGCATGTCGTAGGCTGCCTAGCCACAGCCAGCTCTATAAAAGGAGCTGCCTCGGCTGGGGAGTCTTGTCTCGGTATCTGGTTTCCTAATAAAGAGCTGTTGTCACTACTTCGAGTCTCGTCTCCTTGGGACCCACCGCCCAGATTTAACAATCTGTACAATAAATACATTAAAAAGTCCATCTCCAAAATAATGCACGTACCAAAAGTAAACAGTAACCTAATCCATTCACTATACCTTGAGATGGCTTTGTGAAAAAATGTCCAGGACTTCTGGGCGTAAATGATCGTGATTTTTATTTAGAAATTTGTGAACCTGAAAAGCCAGAATTTATATCATTCTCACAATTGGTTCTTGTTTATGGTTCTTAATTTATTTAACATGAGGCTGGTAGCTTCAATGGATTTACCCAGGCAGTATAAACTATTGAACACAAGGGAGGTTAGGTCAGGGTATATGTGTTCTGGATTGCACTGTGGCTATCTTGTGGTACATGTTTCTCTTATCTGTTTTCAGACTTTTCCCAGGAGGATTCTTACTCACCTGTTTTACACAAAAGAATAAGACAGAATGACTAAGGCATGCTGCAGCTCATCAATCTCCCTGGGGTTCTTCTTACAGATGAGGTCTCTTACAGGGACAAAGGATGCATCAACCACTGAAGTGTAGACCAGGGGTGTCAAACTCAATTTCATTGAGGGTCACGTCAGGGTTGTGTTTGACTTGGGGGGGTGGCGGGAGGGTGATTTTTGTGGATGTGGCCAGCTTGACGTCACTTGTGTTGGGGGCACCTGTGGGTCGACCACTCTGCCAGTAAAAATGGGCTCCCCAGCTCCATTTTCGGCTGGGAGGGATTCCTGCAACCCTCTGCCAGCAAAAACTGAGCTTTGGAGGGCTGCATGTTTGCTGGCAGAGGTACCACAGGCCAATCTTTCACTCTTTTCAGGGCAGCCCCACAGGCCAGACTGAAGCACTCCACTGGCTGGATCTGGCCCATCGGCCTTGAGTTTGACATCCCTGGTGTAGACTAAATTCATACCCTGATTGTTCTCTCCTACCAAACCAAAATTAAACATTCAACCTGATTTCAAATTCTAACTGGGGAAAAGAAAGAGAAGAGTGTGGATTCAAACATATTCACTCAACTTTCTACCATTAATACATTCTTAACAGCTATAGTCCTTAACAAGATTGAACACTCTACAAATACTTGCTCATGATAAAAAAACTAAAATTCTCGGCAATTCTGGCTTACTATTTTGCCTGTATTTTTTTGAAAATTAAAATGCTGCTTCTATTTTTAATTTTTAGCTTGCCTTTAAAAGAAAACCTTCATTTTTGTAGAAAAACATTTCAAACATGGTCATAATAAGTAATGAGAACATTCAGAAAGGACTTTTAAAAGAAATATCACACTTCTGAGCTAATATAAGAATTATATGTCTCAATTGGACAACCAAGCCAGCATGACAAAGATGCCACAAGCAGATTCTTTTTCTTAAGTTATTTATTGAAAATGAACAGCTAGGAATGCAGTAACTAAAATTTCTTGCCTTAGAAATTTGTTGATGAAATCAACTTTATTTTTGTCCAACTTAAAATTCTGTCATTCCCCCAGCTTACATTCAGACACACGAAATCAGGAATGCTTGAAGTTGAAGCTTCTCAATGTACTTGGTAAGTAACTGGTCCTGCGTAATGTTGTATAGTGAAGATGGGCAAAGGCAGGTTTGGCTTGTCATACCAACGATTGTTGGCATGATGATAAAGGCACTTCTGTTGGAAGGTGTGATCTGTAGCCCAAAGAAGAGGCACAAAACATTAGAAACAGCAGTGACATCCATGCTATCCTTTGGAAGGATTTGAAAGCTTCAGAGAGCCACACCCACAAATGGTGTGTGTAATATTTCTGTATAAATATACATACAAGACATTATTTCTTAGTCCTCTGATTATACTATAATATCTGTTACTTTTGAAAAATAAAGGTATATCTTGCTCTAGAAGCCAACTTAGGTAGCCTTCCTATCTATTTATTAAACTAATAAAAATGAGTAAGGGCCAGGCATGCTGTAAAGGAGGTGGCAGTCTAGCTGATAATACTTTTCTTAGTTGACTGGTTGAACAGAAAGAACTCAGCTCTTCTAGGAATTAATAAAACTATTAACATGTCATAATGCTATAGGAATGGGAAGGGAAGATAGATCTATGTTCTCATAATTGGTGAAAGCATGACTATTATCTATGTGTGTGGCATTTAACCTGTACTTTTGTGCAGGAGTCAGAGTTACAAATATTGATGTGAAAGTAGGAAACTACTTTTTCCCCCATCTGAAGGGCTTGATTTCTGGTGAGGAATGAACATCCTTATAAATATAAGCAAGGTGGGAAGGCCTTTTGTTATGTCCCTGGGACTCTCCACAGTCCCCACTCAGGTCCGCGCAAGTTGTGGGGGGCGTTACTGCCTCCCCATTGGCTGACCACCCCAGCAGCCGGCTATATAAGCAGGCTGCGGGGTTCGGTTAGTCGCTGGTTGTTGCGAGCCCGTTCCAGGCTGGCGAGCTCAATCAGCCCTTTATTTCTAATAATAAAGTATTTGTTGCTTGCAATGCCCTGGCTAAGTCTCTCATTCCTCCGAACTTAACACTGGCGACGAGGATGGGATTCTTTCCAGAGGCATAACGCGACTGCTGAGTCACTAGCCGCTGATCCCAGCTAGAGAGAGAAAGCGATCAGCTGGCAACGAGAGCGAACTAGGGAAAGTGAGAAAAACGCTGTAGCCGTTTTGCTAGCCTGCAGCGAACGCTGAGCCGCAGCCAGAGAGAAAGCGGTCAGCGAACTAATGAAAGTGAGAGAAACGCCTGTAGCCGTTTTGTTAGCCTGCTACAGAAGGAAGTGTAGCGCTGCGAGCCGCAGCCGCTCATTCTAAAAGGCGCGAAATTCAAACGGCTGTCAGTTGAATTTCCCGTCTAGTAACAGCGCGGTGCTGTAAGCTGAAGTCAGGCGCGAAATTCAAAAAACGCTGCCAACGGCCGTTGCAGCCAAAACACCAGCAGTCCCAGAGAGAGAATTGAGAGTTGTAAAAACACCTCTCCAGAGCTGAAGTCACTATCCTTTTGCTGGCACAAAAAACCTTTCCTGCTGCTACCCAGAGAGATTTTCTCAACAGGTCATCTAACGAGGATTTCATCATGAACTCCCACCCAGCCTTCCCATCGTTCAAACCAGATGAGGAGAAGTGGGAGTCATATAAGAATCGTTTTAATCATTACATCGATGCCATAGGGCTGGCTGATGCAGGGGAGCACCGGAAGAAATCATTTTTTCTGAGCTATTGCGGGGCCATCGTCTTCGACACTGCCACAGCCCTGGTAGCTCCACGTGAGTTAAGAAACGTCCCCTGGACCGAACTATTAGAAATCCTCACTAACCATTATTCTCCTAGACCCTCACAAATTGCCAGGAGGTTCACCTTCCGCATGAGGAAGCAGACTGAAAAAGAGTCTATCAACCAATACATGGCTGCCTTGAGGACTGCAGCACTCCATTGCGGGTTCAGGAGCTACCTTGATGACATGCTCCTCGACCAGCTCGTATGCGGGGTCAAAGACCTCCATCTCCAAAGACGTCTATTGGCCAAGAAGGACCTCAACCTCGCCCAAGCTGTCGAGGAAGCCTTGGCATCAGAGTTGGCTACCCAATCAGCCACGGAAATCCAAGGCCCCATGCACAAACAACCCGCTGCCACCATCCATTCAGAAGAGGTGGTCAACACAGAGGAGTCCAGCGACCAGGCTGACATCCACCGCCTTGCCCAGACCAGACAACCACAGGTAGGAGCCAGGCAAGAAAGCAGCCATCCGCCTAAGCACATCACCCTGTGCCTGTCCTGTGGCGGATCTCATCCGAGGGCCACCTGCAAGTTCAAGGGAGCCACCTGCAACAATTGCCTCAAAAAGGGGCACATAGCCAGAGTCTGCCAAGCTGCTCACTGTCCCACGCACGGGGGCCCCTCCTCCCTTTCACGATCAGGTCCACAAAGGCAAGTACTAAACTGTCGCACTCGCCATTTTGCTAAACATACCTGCAACGCCATTAGTAAAATCTCGCTCTCTGTCCTATTAGAAGGTAAACCATGCCTTATGGAGGTTGACACGGGGTCAGCGCTCTCAATTATTTCGTGGAACACCCTCAAGAAGCTACAGCCCAAGCTATCCAGGAACCAACTCCAGAAGTGCCAGCTCTCCTTGAGGGACTACCAGGGAAGGACATTCCGGTACTTGGCAAAGGCAAGTTCCATGTTAATTTTAAAGCTTTCAAAAAGGTTACCTGCCTCTAGTGGTAGTTAGCGGCAACCTCCCCTCTCTATTGGGGCTTGATTGGTTTCCCCATCTCGGCCTAGGGTTAACAGGAGTCCATGCTGTCTCCACCTCTGACACTGACTCCTTATTCGCTGACTACTCAGACGTATTCAGCAATGAGCTGGGATGCTATAACGGTACCCCCATCTCATTCACAGTAGACCCCCAGGCAGTTCCAATTAGACTAAAACCCCGCAGAGTCCCATTCGCCATCCGGCCTAAACTGGATGCGGAGCTAGACAAGTTATTGAAGCAAGGGGTCATTGAACCAACAGACTTCGCCAAGTGGGAGACGCCAATCGTCACCCCCCCTTAAGAAGGATGGCAGTCTGAGAATTTGCTCGGACTATAAAACCACAATCAACAAATTTTTACAAGTTAGCGCTTACCCAGTCCCTGTCATACAACATCTATTGCACACTTTTGAACCCGCAACATTTTCGCCAAGTTGGACATGTCTCAAGCGTATCAGCAGTTCCCTGTTGACAATCAAACAGCCGAACTGCAAACCATCGCCACCCACAGGGGTGCCTTCCGCTGCAAGCGTCTCCAATTTGGCGTAGCGTTGCCCCGGCATTTTCCAATCCCTCATGGAGCGCATACTCCAGGGTCTCCCTGGCGTAGTACCCTACTTCGATGATATATTGGTCTCGGCCAGGGACAGACCCCAACTCTTCCAGAGAGTCAGAGCAGTGTTAGACAGGTTCAGACAGCATGGGCTCAAATTAAAAGGGAGAAATGTGCCATTGCCACTAGACAGGTGGACTTTCTGGGCTATAAAATTGACGCCTCAGGTATTCACCCCTGGAGTCCAAGGTTAAGGCAATCCATGAAGCACCCACACCAACAACCAAAGCAGAGTTACAAGCCTTCTTGGGGTTATTGAACTTTTACGCATCATTCCTGCCCCATAAAGCTTCAGTAGCTGAGCCTCTCCACAGGCTCTTAGATAAAAACTCTCCTTGGCACTGGGGTCACAAGGAAGACACTGCTTTTCATGCAGTCAAATCGTTACTCACTTCTAACGCAGTACTTATTCAGTTTGACCCCCATCTTCCACTAGTGTTGGCAGCTGACGCATCCCCTTTCGGGATTGGAGCTGTTTTAAGCCACAGACTACCAAATGGCTCCGAGGCACCAATCGCCTTCTTTTCTAGAACCCTCTCGTCAACAGAGCGAAACTATAGCCAGATAGACAAGGAGGCTTTAGCTGCCGTAGCAGCAGTTAAGAAATTTCACGAATTCCTGTTCGGCCACTCTTTCGAACTAGTCACGGATCATAAGCCTCTCCTGGGTCTCCTGGCCGGCGACAAACAAACCCCACAAGTGTTGTCCCCAAGAATGATGAGGTGGACCCTATTCTTGGCAGCCTATTCGTATAAACTCATACACCGCCCAGGAAAAACCTTAAGCCACGCAGACGCTCTCAGCCGCTGCCCCCTGCCTGCTCCAGCTGAAGACCCGGCCCCGGTCCACGCTATCTTTGAGGTCACCCAGCTCGACCTTCCTGTCACTGCCCTCGATATCGCCACCAAATCCAAAAAGGACAAAACGGTTGCCCAGGTACTGGACTGGGTGAGGAGGGGGTGGCCGGGCACGAGTATTTCTAACGAATTCACACCCTTTAAAATACGCCAACAAGAATTATCTAGTTTGCAGGGCTGTTTGCTGTGGGGCACCAGAGTGGTCATCCCGGCCCAACTGCGCACCCGAGTCTTGGAAGCACTACACGAGGGCCACCCTGGCATTGTCAGGATGAAGGCATTGGCACGCAGCTACGTGTGGTGGCCTGGCCTCGACGACGACATCAGCAAATGGGTAAGCTCGTGTCAACCCTGCCAGGAGTCTAGACCATCCTCCAATCACCACCCCCACAAAGTGGGAAAGCGCCAACGCACCCTGGTCCAGACTGCACATTGACTTAGCGGGTCCAGTTCACGGCAGAATGTTCTTGGTGGTGGTGGACTCATACTCTAAGTGGATTGATGTGGCCCAACTATCCACCACCACCACTCAAGCCGTCACCAAGGTATTGACCCGCCTGTTCGTGACCCACGGGCTTCCAGACTCCATAGTTTCTGACAACGGCCCCCAGTTTGCCTCAACAGAGTTCAGCCGTTTTGCCGCGAATCTGGGCATCCGTCACATCTTCACGGCTCCCTTTCACCCCGCCAGCAATGGGTTGGCAGAGAGAGCCGTTAGAACCACGAAGGAAGCATTGGCCAGATTCGGCAATGAAGACTGGCACCATAGACTATCCCGTTTCTTGCTGGGTCAACACGCAACCCCGTGCACAGTCACTAATAAATCCCCGGCCGAACTACTGATGGGCAGATGCCTAAGAACCGTGTTAGATAGACTTCACCCTAATTACTGCCCTGACTCACCCCTCGCTTCTTCAGCGGGGAGCAGAGGTTTTGTTTTGCAGGAGAGCATCTTCGCGAGGAACTATGCGGGAGACCCACTGTGGATCCCTGGAGTGGTCATTGCCATCACCGGTCCCAGGTCATACAAAGTCCAGTTAGATGACGGTCGCATCTGGAGGAGACACCTGGACCAGCTTCGTAAGCGCCTAGTCACTACGCCTGCGCAGAACCATGGGCACAACCCAACACACAGGCACCAAGCCAGACTCCCTTCAACTTCAGCCCGGGAGATACTCCACCACCTCCACGTGAGTCACTGAGCGAGGAGCCAGACAGAGACCACGCAGAGGGTATGTCGCCCGAACCAACGTACGAGGACACACCGTTGCCAGTCGGCTGTTCTACCCCCGTACCAACGCAGTCCGCTGAGCATGCCCGCGTTTCCTCATCAGTTCAACCATCTCCCTCGGGCTCCGGGCCAGTGGTCAACGCACCCGAGCTACGACGCTCAGAGCGCCAGCACAGACCTCCGGCTTATTTGAACGATTACTCATGTTCACATCTGGGGGGAAGGGGTGTTATGTCCCTGGGACTCTCCACAGTCCCCACTCAGGTCCGCTCAAGTTGTGGGGGGCGTTACTGCCTCCCCATTGGCTGACCACCCCAGCAGCCGGCTATATAAGCAGGCTGCGGGGTTCGGTTAGCCGCTGGTTGTTGCGAGCCCGTTCCAGGCTGGCGAGCTCAATCAGCCCTTTATTTCTAATAATAAAGTATCTGTTGCTTGCAATGCCCTGGCTAAGTCTCTCATTCCTCCGAACTTAACACCTTTGAATCTCTAGCTAAGCTTTTACCGTTGCAGTTGTTGTTTTGGTGCCGTCAAGTCCCTGTTAAATCCTGGTGACTGCCAGGACAATTGCCTGAAGTTTTCTTGGCAATGTTTTTTGGAAATAATTTGCCATGACTTGCTTTCTAAGGCTTAGAGAGAGGGACTGGCTTAAGGTCTCCCGCCTGGTTTTGTGCCAAAAGTGGGACTAGTGCTCACAGTCTCCTGGCTTCCTGCCTTATCCACTAGACCAAACTGGCTCTTGGGCTTTGACTAATTGGTGAAAAATATATCCAGTAAGATCCTTACTTGTCCGAAATCCTAACAATAAATGTGGATGTAATTAAGAACAACTTTAGCTGCCAGTTTTAACAGTGTCAAGTTTTAATCTTTTGGCTGTTGGCTATATTTGAAAATCGGGGTATATCTTCCAAATAATCCTGACGCTTAGGGAAAGTAGTTCTATTTAATTTTATTTAACATCATCAGGTTTCTGTCAGAAAACAATTTGCTGTTGGGATTTCCATGTTAATTTTATTAAATCTGGGAATATGCAAAGTTTACTATAAGATTGACCATTAATTATTATACGCATATGCCATTTATTCATGACATGTAACCATGGGAGAAAACAGTGAAGGTTCCCAGATGCTATTTGTGCATAGTTGCTTCATTATGCCGATACCTTGTTTATCAAATATGGCTATAACGTGTTCTCATAGTAACAAAATCAGGTATAATTTGGTAAAGAAAATGCAAAATGGGTACTGTTATGCCTTCATTGGGATTAAGCAAAATGCAAGAGTGTCAAAGATTCTGGAGTTTTCCAGAGCTTTTCATCTGGCCGTCTGGATCCAAAATCAGGGGATGGGGTATACAGCAAAACAGAAAACTCATTCTACTCATAGAAGTCTCTCTTTTGCCTTCCAAATGCAAGAAGGACTATGAACCCTAATAAAGTCCTGACCTGTGACAGGAGAGTTTGCTCATCCAGGATATGCAAGATCCCATGGGGCTTTGCGGTTACCAGATCCAGGCACAATTCTGAAGGCTTCTTGGACACAGGACTCCAGAGGAGATGTTCTTGGGTATACTCCTCCTAGTAGTCAGATATCATACAAGTAAAATCCCACTGACACGCAAAATACTCATAATTCTAAATAAAATCTTAGTGTTCTGAGGTTCCCCAGTGAAAATACACAACCATGCAGGTCACATGCTTGCATAAGTGTTGCAAAATTGAGAAAATATAGAATAAGACCCAGTTCGGTGATTTTGCCTGCAGTTGCTCCTGGTGGGTAGAATAAAAGAATGCAAACAAAATCCATATCTATTTTATAAATGTATATGCTAGATTTGCATCCTGCCTACTCTCCAGGAGCTCCAGGCAAAATACACTGGATTCTCTCCAACTTCTTTCTCCCAGGAGTCCTGAAGAATAGATTGGGCTGAAACTTCATCCAATGAGCTTTCATGGCTCAGGGTAGGCTTGAATCTTGGCCTCCCCACTCCTAATTGAAGACATTAACCTTATACCACACTTCTCTTTGCCCAGGGCAGGAACAACTACAACAAACTGCCTCCGTAGAAGCTGACATTTTCTGTTGTGTTTTTATGCAATTGTACATCCACATATTCATAATTGTGTCTCTTACCTCCTCTTGGGTGACAACTATCTGATGGAAGAAGTGCTGGAGACGTTCACTGGCAAAATTAATGCATAGCTGTTCCAGGCTGTTCATGCCAAGATTCTGCAGAGAAGGAAGGAAGGAAGGAAGGAAGGAAGGAAGGAAGGAAGGAAGGAAGGAAGGAGGGAGGGAGGGAGGGAGGGAGGGAGGGGGGAGGAGGGAAGAAAGAAAGAAAGAAAGAAAGAAAGAAAGAAAGAAAGAAAGAAAGAAAGAAAGAAAGAAAGAAAGAGGGAGGGGAAGGAGGGAGGGAGGGAGGGAGGAAGGAAGGAAGGAAGGAAGGAAGAAGAAAGAAGGAGAAAGGAAAGAAAGAGAAAGGAGGGAGGGAGGAGGAAGGAAGGAAAGAAGAAAGAAAGAAAGAAAGAAAGAAAGAAAGAAAGAAAGAAAGAAAGAAAGAAAGAAAGAAGGAGAGGGAGGGAGGGAGGGAGGGAGGAAGGAAGGAAGGAAGGAAGGAAGGAAGGAAGGAAGGAAGGAATCCAAACTTCTTTCACTTCTAACTCACAAGCTTGCATACAAATTACTATGCGCTTAGTAATCAGTGTACTAGGGCCACTCCCCAAATGATGTATAGGGATGTGGGACTAAAGCTGAAGTTGACATCATCTATTTTACCTTTACTTGAAATTAAATACATGTAATATTACTCTCCAATCACCTGTTATGTTTAAGGAATTTTTCCTTATCAACATTAAAACTTACAAATTGATAAAATAATACACTCCAACTTTTTGGAGAGGATGCATGCATAGCAGAGTTGGTATTCAGCAGGTTCTGACCAGTTCTAGAGAGCCAGTAGCAGAAATTTTGAGTAGTTCGGAGAACTGGCAAATATCACCTCTGACTGGAGGTTTTACAGCATCCTTTCTCTGCCACGCCCACCAATCCCACAGAACCAGTAGTAAAAAAAAATTGAATCGCACCACTGATGCATAGGACCATGTAGCCTTGAATTAAGCATCTTTGCAATTGGGCCCTGCTGCCTTTAGCATATACTTCAAGTTAGACATACTTCAAATGCTGAGAATTGAAATTGTTGTTGTTCCTTCACAAAAGCACAATTTGAATTAAGGTTAAAATATTTACATATATCCAGACTTTTCTCCTCCACAGGCAAGCTAGGGGTCATCTCCTTCTTGAGATACTGGAATCATGAAAGGGATGGAGAGAATGGTTCCTCTGCATTTCAGCTTTCTTTATTGGAGATAAGAGGAGCCACAACACTTTGGGGAGTTTCCCCCCACCCCACCTAAAATCATGAACTAAGGCATAATAGCAAGTCCATACATGCCCTGATATGCAAGGTAGCTGACAAAAAACCCCAACAACAACAAGATCAGCTCACTACTGCATTAGAGTTCCATCATGGTCAAGAACCAGAGTGCAGTTGCAGTTATCAGCTGCAGGGTTAAGATACTTCCACCTGATACAGTTTGTCTGGCCTTGGTTTTTCCAAACCTCCACTGAGCAAGGTGCTTCAGGTAGGTCTTCCTCAACATTTTCATCCACCCAAGCAGAGGGAGGATCACAAGCTATATCCCTCCCTGCACCTTGGCCCATTAAAAGCGTATGTTGTATGTAGAAAGTGACCTCAAATCCATGCATGTCAACAATGACAACAGTGCTGTCCATTTCCAAGGGAGCCAGCCACTCATTGATTTTCAGCAGCAGCCAATCGAACAGCTGAGAGTACAGAATTTTGGCTATAGAATCTCTGAATAAGAAGGAAAAGGGAAGAAGGGGAGGAAAACAAAATAAGAATTAGTGTATGGATGAAATGTTTAGGGCAGGGGTCTTCAAACTTGACAGCTTTAAGACTTGTGGACTTCAACTCCCAGAATTCCTCCTCCAGTCATGTTAGCTCAGAAATTCTGGGAGTTGAAGTCCACAAGTCTTAAACTTGCCAAATTTGAAGACCCTTGGTTTAGGGTGTCAGAGAAAGAAGAAGAATCTTACCTGGCATCTATAGCACTTTCTACTGACAATGGATTAACTATCTGGTCATAATGTGTTTCCTAGGAAAAAATGAATTTGATATGATTTATCACATAGTAGAATTCATAGGTTCTAAGTGAGGGAGGCTTTGGGGCCAGGGATTCTGTTAAGTTTGAGCAATGAGAGGCTGAACCAGAGCATGAGTGCAACAGTACTTTATTTACAAATAAAGGGCTGACCGTGCTTGCCAAGCCTGGAACTGGCTCGCAGCAATCAGCGGCCAGTTGGACCCCGCAGCCTGCTTTTATAGCTGGCTGCTGTGGAGAAACTGACCAATGGGAATGGGGAAATAACGCCCACACAAGTGAGTGGACCTGAGTGAGAACTCCTAGAGTCCTCAGGACATAACACCCTTCCCCCAGATGCGAACACGCATAGTCCTTGAGGTAGATGGGGTTTGTGTTGGCGCCGGAGCGGCGCAACTCGGGAACATTGTCTGACTGTTCGGCATCAGTCTGTGACGGTTGAGCGGGCATAGTGTCACCAACACTCTCTCTGGACTGGACATCCTTGGAAACCACCGGGTTGGTTTCTGGAGTCAAACTCTCGTGGGTTGGATCCGGTTGATCAACTCTCTGGGCGCTGTTGTCCGGGTTTGGGCTGACCGGAACGACCGCTGGCGCAGACTGGTCACTGGGTGCGATGTGGCTGGGTGGCGGGTGGGACGGTTCCCCTTCGACTGGAGACTCTGGATCCTTGTTTGCGAGGTTGCTGAGGCGCCTTCTGAGTTGGTCTATGTGTCTCCTCCAGACGCGACCGTCCTCCAGCCTGACTCTATATGATCTCGGCCCGGTGACGGCGATGACTTCGCCCGAATCCAAAGTGGGTCCCCAGCGAAATTCCTGGCGAATATCGGCTCCTGTAACATAAAATGTCTAACCCCCAAGTGGAAGCAGGGGAGAGTCAGGGCAGTATTGTGGGTGCAGTCTATCCAATACAGTCCTCAGGCGTCGGCCCATCAGAAGTTCCGCTGGGGACTTATTGGTGACTGCACAGGGGGTTGAGTGCTGGCTCATCAGGAACCGTGAGAGTTTGTTGTGCCAGTCATCTCTGCCAAACCTAGCGAGGGCCTCTTTGGTGGTCCTGACGGCCCTTTCAGCCAACCCATTACTCGCAGGGTGGAATGGGGCTGTTAAAATGTGGCGAATGCCTAGGTTGGCTGCAAAACGGCTGAATTCTACTGATGCGAACTGTGGGCCATTATCGGAGACCAAGGAGTCGGGTAGTCCATGGGTAACGAACAGGCGCGTTAACACGTTGGTGATTGCTAGTGTGGTTGTTGTGGATAGCTGCGCCACATCTATCCACTTGGAATAAGCGTCCACGACCACTAGGAACATCTTTCCATGCACGGGCCGGCCAGATCGATATGGATTCTCGACCAAGGGGCGCTGGCGCTCTCCCATCTGGTAGGAGTGGCGATGGGGGGAGCAGGACGGGATTCCTGGCAAATGCTGCAGGAACTTACCCACTTGACAATGTCCTCGTCTAGACCCGGCCACCATACGTAGCTGCGTGCCAACGCTCATTCTCACAATGCCGGGTGTCCCTCGTGCAACGCCTCCAGGACTCGGAGTGCAGCGAGGTCGGAATGATCACTCGAGTGCCCCACAGTAGACAACCCTGCAAACTGGACAGCTCCTGCATGCGAGTCTTAAAGGGTGCGAATTTGTTATCAACATTGCCTCCCGGCCACCCCCTCCTCACCCAGTCGAGCACCTGGGCGAGCGTTTGGTCTGCCTTGGTTTTGGCGGCGATGTCAAGGGCGGTGATGGGCAGGTCCAACTGGGTGATTTCAAAAATGGCATTGACAGGAGCTGGGTCTTCAGCCGGAGCGGTAAGGGGCAGCGACTGAGTGCGCCAGCGTGGGATAGAGTTTTGCCCGGGCGGTGGATAAGTTTGTATGAGTAGGCCGCTAGAAAAAGCGTCCACCGTGTCATCCGAGGGGAGAGGACTTGAGGTGTCTGCTTGTCGCCGGCCAGTAGGCCCAGGAGGGGTTTATGGTCGGTGACCAGTTCAAGAAGTGGCCAAAAAGGAATTCGTGAAACTTTTTCACGGCTGCAACAGCTGCTAGGGCTTCCTTGTCTATTTGGCTGTAATTTCGCTCCGTGGCCGAGAGCGTCCTGGAGAAAAAGGCGATGGGGGCCTCGGCGCCATTGGCGAAGTCGGTGACTAAGGACCGCCCCAATTCCAAAAGGGGATGCGTCTGCTGCCAGTACTAAAGGAAGGTTGGGGTCGAATTGGATGAGCACTGCCTCTGACGTAAGTAGTGATTTGACGGCGTTAAACGCCTGGTCTTCTTTGTGCCCCCAGTGCCACGGTGACTTTTTGTCTAGTAATCTGTGTAGGGGTTCGCTACTGAGGCTTTATGGGGCAAGAAGGATGCATAAAAGTTTAGGAGTCCCAAGAAAGCTTGTAGCTCCGTTTTGGAGGTTGGTGTGGAGCTTCGTGGATCGCCCTGACCTTGGACTCCAGGGGGTGAATGCCAGAGGCGTCAATTTTATAACCCAGAAAGTCCACCTGTCTAGTGGCAATGGCGCATTTTTCTTTTTTTTTAACTTGAGGCCATGCTGTCTGAACCTCTCTAACACTGCTCGCACTCTCTGGAAGAGTTGGGGTCTGTCCCTGGCCGAGACCAAGATGTCGTCAAGTAGGGTACTACACCAGGAGGCCCTGTAAAATCCGGCTCCATGAGGGATTGAAAAATGCCCGGGCAACACTTACGCCAAATTGGAGACGCTTGCATCGGAAGGCACCCCTGTGAGTGACGATGGTCTGAAGTTCCGCTGTTTGGTTATCAACAGGGAATTGTTGATATGCTTGAGACATGTCCAATTTAGCAAAAATACTGCCCGGTTCGAATGTATGCAATAAATGCTGAATGACGGGCACAGGATAGGCGCTAACTTGTAAATATTTATTGATTGTTGTCTTGTAGTCCGAGCAAATTCTCAGGCTACCATCTTTTTAGGGTGTGACAATGGGCGTCTCCCACTTGGCGAAATCTGTTGGCTCAATGACCCCTTGTTTTAGTAGTTTATCCAATTCAGCGCCTAGTTTTGGTCGAATAGCAAATGGAACTCTACGTGGTTTTAATCTGATTGGGGCTGCCTGGGGGTCAACGGTGAACGAGATGGGGTTCCATTATAACACCCCAGCTCCTCGCTGAACACATCTGCGTAGTCAGCGAATAAGGAGTCAGTGTCTGAGGTTGAGACAGCATGGACTCCTGTTAACCCTAGGCCGAGGTGGGGAAACCAATCGAGCCCCAATAAGGTGGGTAGGTTGCCGTTAACTACCACTAGAGGTAGGTGGCCTTTAAAAGCTCTAAAACTGACAAAGAACTTGCCTCTGCCGATCACGGGAATGGCCTTCCCTGGTAGTCCTTCAGACCGAACTGGCATCTCTGGAGCCGGGTAGTAGATAGGCTGGGGTGGAGTCTCTTGAGGGTGTTCCACGAGATTATTGAGAGTGCTGACCCTGTGTCAACCTCCATGTGGCACGGTTTACCTTCTAGGAAACGAGAGAGAAATTTTACTAACCGAGTGGCAAGTACGCCTGGCAAGGCGGTGCGTGCGACAGTTTAATACTTGCCTCTGTGGTCCGGGAAAGCAGGACGGGGGTCTTTGTGCAGCGCTTTGGGGGCTTGGCAGACTCTCGCAATGTGCCCCTCTTATGGCAGTTGTTGCAAACGGCTCCTTTAAACTTACAGGTGGCCCTTTGATGTGATCCCCACAGGCTAGGCACAGGGTGATGTGCTTGGGTGGACGGTGTATTCTTGTTTGGCCCCTACCTGCGACCGTCTGTCATTGGTGAGGCGATCACCTTATCCATCGCCCGGGCAAAACTCTTCGGAATCCCACGCTGGACGCGCGCTCAGTCGCTGCCCCTTACCCGCTCCGGCTGAAGACCCAGCTCCTGTCAATGCCATTTTTGAAATCACCCAGTTGGACCTGCCCATCACCGCCTTGACATCGCCGCCAAAACCAAAGCAGACCAAACGCTCGCCCAGGTGCTCGACTGGGTGAGGAGGGGGTGGCCGGGAGGCAACGTTGATAACAAATTCGCTCCTTTAAGACTCGCATGCAGGAGCTGTCCAGTTTGCAGGGTTGTCTACTAT
This sequence comes from Pseudonaja textilis, assembly GCF_049901715.1. Lineage (NCBI taxonomy): Eukaryota > Metazoa > Chordata > Lepidosauria > Squamata > Elapidae > Pseudonaja > Pseudonaja textilis. The sequence goes on from NC_141991.1 coordinate 108,159,545, forward strand.
GGGGCACTCGAGTGGTCATTCCGACCTCACTACGTACCCGAGTCCTGGAGGCGTTGCACGAGGGACACCCGGCATTGTGAGAATGAAGGCGTTGGCACGCAGCTACGTGTGGTGGCCGGGTCTGGACGAGGACATTGTTAATTGGGTAAGTTCCTGCAGCATTTGCCAGGAATCCGTCCTGCCCCCCATCGCCACCCCTACCAGATGGAGAGCGCCAGCGCCCTGGTCTAGAATCCATATCGATCTGGCCGGCCCGTGCATGGAAAGATGTTCCTAGTGGTCGTGGACGCCTATTCCAAATGGATAGACGTGGCACAGCTATCCACGACCACCACACTAGCAATCACCAACGTGTTAACGCGCCTGTTCGTTACACATGGACTACCCGACTCCTTGGTCTCCGATAATGGCCCACAGTTCGCATCAGTAGAATTCAGCCGTTTTGCAGCCAACCTAGGCATTCGCCACATTTTCACAGCCCCATTTCACCCTGCGAGTAATGGGTTGGCTGAAAGGGCCATCAGGACCACCAAAGAGGCCCTCGCTAGGTTTGGCAGAGATGACTGGCACCACAAACTCTCTCGGTTCCTGATGAGCCAGCACTCAACCCCCTGTGCAGTCACCAATAAGTCCCCAGCGGAACTTCTGATGGGCCGGCGCCTGAGGACTGTATTGGATAGACTGCACCCACAATACTGCCCTGACTCTCCCCTCGCTTCCACTTCGGGGGTTAGACATTTTATGTTGCAGGAGCCGATATTTGCAAGGAATTTCGCGGGGGACCCACTTTGGATTCCGGGCGAGGTCATCGCCGTCACCGGGCCGAGATCGTATAGAGTCAGGCTGGAGGATGGTCGCGTCTGGAGGAGACACATAGACCAACTCAGAAGGCGCCTCAGCAACCTCGCAAACAAGAATCCAGAGGCTCCCGTTGAAGGGGAACCGGCTCATCCACCACCCAGCCACATCGCACCCAACGTCCAGTCGGCGCCAGCGGTCGTTCCGGTCAGCCCAAACTCGGACAACAGCGCCCAGAGAGTTGACCTACCTGATCCATCCCACGAGAGCTCGACCCCAGAAACCAACCCGGTGGTTTCCGAGGATGCCCATTCCAGAGAGAGTATTGGCGACACTATGCCAGCTCAACCGTCACAGACTGATACCGAACAGACAGACAATGTTCCCGAGTTGCGCCGCTCCGGCGCCAACACAAACCCCCATCTACCTCAAGGACTATGCGTGTTCGCATCTGGGGGAAGGGGTGTTATGTCCTGAGGACTCAAGGAGTTCTCACTCTGGTCCACTCACTTTGTGTGGGCGATATTCCCCCATTCCCATTGGTTGGTTCTCCCCAGCAGCCTGCTATAAAAGCAGGCTGCGGGGTCCAACTGGTTGCTGATTGCTGCGAGCCAGTTCCAGGCTTGGCAAGCACGGTCAGCCCTTTATTGTAAAATAAAGTATTGTTGCACTCATGCTCTGGTCCAGCCTCTCATTGCTCAAACTTAACAAATACTTATTAACAAATATTCTCCTTTTTATAGCATATTGAAAATTAAAAGCAAATTGAAGGATTGGATCCAGACCAAGTTAACTGAACAGGATTCCCACTGAAATTAATACATTTAGTTAAGTAATGAAGTCTAACCTACAACATCCAACCCAATATTATATTGAAATATTGAGAATATCAAAAGCAGCACTGAAGCTGTCCTTCGTGGTAGAGAAAGAAATAATGCAATTAAGGCATGCAATAAAATGCAAGCTCTACCTGAGAAATTGATATAGTTAAAAATACTTTTGTTTAGAAAGTAATGCAATATCTCCATTTCCCTTTAAGTAGGGATGGGTAACTATGGCCTGTGTATTTATAACCTGTGGACTTCAACTCTCAGAATTCCTGAGCCACCCATGGCTCAGGAATTCTGGGAGTTGATGTCCCCAGGACGCAAAGGTGCCATAATTGCCCATCTCTGCTCTTGTGCCACAAGACAAATACACATACTGGGATCTTGAATCCTTCTGGAATTTTCATAATTCCTGGACTGAAATTTTAAAATTCTTCTCTATACACAATGCCACAAAGACTTTTATATGCTTTTTTTTTTAGTGTCTGAAACTGAACTATGTACCTTTAACTTCAGCAAATTTTATTACTGTAAATTTTATTACTGTTAGCACAATAAAATAATTCCACGTTTTTTGTTGTAACTGAGAAATTTAATAACGTTATAAAGCACAGCCAGTTAAACAAGAAAGGGAACTGCTTTGGGAAAAATATACATATACATGTATATAAATATACATATAATATATAATATACGTGTATACCTACATATACATATGAACATGTATGTGCACATGCATTTATACATACATGTAATTCTTAACTAACTACTCATTTAGTGACTGTTCAAAGTTACAACAGTACTGAAAAAAGTGACTTATGATCACTTTTCATGCTTACGACTGTTGCAACATCCCCATGGTCACATCATCAAAATTTGGACATTTAGCAACTGGTTCATATTTATGATGGTTTCAGGATCCCAGAGTCATGTGATCTTTTGCAATCTTTGACGATCTTCTGACAAGCAAAGTCAACGGGGAAGCCAGATTCACGTAACAACTGTGGTATTAACTTAACTGCACTGATTCACTTAACTGTGGCAACAATGGTTGTAAAACGGGGCAAAACTCATTTACCAACTGTCTTGCTTAACAATAGAAATTTGGGGCTCAATTATGGTCAGAAGTCAAGGGCTACCCTATATAAACATACATTCATAAATATTTGTATTGAGAAAGTTGTTGATCAAATTAAAAACTCACCCTCCAAGATCAGCCTTTTTCAAGGACCACCACGTAAAAACCACCCAGTTCTCTGGCTCCCAATGGCCCACCATCCTCTTGTAAGATCTGGCAACTCACCCCTTTCTAGCTGGCGGCAAGTGGCAATAAGCCGAATGGGTTAACTCCAGCAAGAATACAATCAGCCTCACTCACTCCATCCTCTACAGCAGTGTTTCTCAAATTTAGAATTTTAAGATGTGTGGCCGTCAATTCCCAGAATCCCCAGCCAGCAAGGGAATGCTGGGAGGGGAAGGCCACACATTTTAAATTGAAGGCCAGATGAGGGTCACACATCTTAAATTTGTCAAAGTTGAGAAACATAGCTCTACAGAGAGCCCATGCAAAGTAATGAGACATGGCTAAGAGGGGGAAGGATACCCACAGTCACCCGATGAGTGATGGCTCTCTGAAGAAACTCTGCTGAAACTTGCAGCAATCTGGCAACGATCTGGATTTCAGTTTCACTGGGGATGACTACAAGCTCAAAGGATTCTTTCTAAGTAACAAAAAATGTGTGTATGTATGTGTGCATATGCAACAGGAAAAAAAAGAGACTAGAGAGTAGACTAGAATAGAATATAATCAAATAGAATAGAATAGAATTCAATTCAATTCTTTATTGGCCAAGTGTGATTCAACACACAAGGATTTTGTCTCCAATTCGTAACTGCACAGTGTACATATAAACATCAAGTAATAGGTCATAGGTGTTAAATCATAGTTACAACATTAATCATAAGGTACAAGCAATTGATAATTCATAAGAAACCCAATAGGAGAAGATAGTAGGAAAGAGGATGAGAAAAGATGATAAATGAAACTGCTGTGGGAATGAAGTGTTCAGCGAAGTGATGGCACAGGGGAAAAAACTATGTCTAGTTGTTAGGGCATGCAATGCTCTATAGCCATGTCCTGAGGGACGAAGTTGAAACAGTTTATGTCCAGGATATGAGAGTCTGGATATGAGGTCCTCAATGGAAGGCAGGCTGGTTGTGATTGTTTATTTCTGCAGCCCTAACTATCCATTGAAGTCTGTACCCATCCCGTTTGGTTACTGTGCCAAACCAGACAATTACTGAAGTACAAATGACAGACTCAGGAATTCCTCTGTATAACTGTATCAGCAGATCCTTGGACAATCTGAGCTTTCTGAATTGACACAGGAAGAACATTATTGTGCCTTTTTAATGAAGGTTCTAATGTTAGGTCTCCATTTCAAGTCCTTGGAGATAATAGAACCTAAAAACTTGAATGTTTCTACTGTTGACACTGTGTTGCCTAATATTGTAAGAGATGGTAGAATAGGAGAGCTTCTTCTAAAATCTACTATCATCTCTTCAGTTGTAAGAGTGTTCAGCTCCAGATAAGGACATTATAAGTAAGCGTGTATGTTTATATATACATCATGCCAAAATGTATTGCAATTGCATATCAAAATGTATTGCAATTGCATATCATTGGTATATTAGCAATGTTCACTATGTAATTATATTATTATTTTATGTTTGATATTTCTTGCTTTGTTGTATACCATTCAGGGTTCAGAAAAGGTAGTTCACAAAAGCTGTCAATAAATAAATAACCTAGCCCAAAGATAGCACATCTTATTAGTCTAATATGAATATCAGTTCATGCATCTCCTTCTAGAAGAGGGATGTCAAACTTACGTTGTCACTGTGGCGTCATGTGACATATCGGGACTTTTCACCCCATTGCTAAATCGGGCGTGGGAATGGCCAGTGTGTGACACATCCAGCTCTTGGGCTGGGAGTTTGAGAGCACTGTTCTAGAAGGGAAAAAAACGGTGGCCCAGTGCAGGGAATGGATGGGACATTAGACTCGAGCAGCATCATGAAGACTGCCTGAAATTAACAAGAATGCAACAAACCTCAAAAGAAGTAAAGCAGATATTTCCTAATTGCAGAATTCCGGCAAGGACTACCCACACGGAAGTCAGCTGATCTTCAGAAAGGCCAATTATTTGGAGAGCTTTAATCAAGACCAGAAAACCTTGATCATCGTGTTTCCCTGAAACCTTGCATGTTCTACCCTGGAAGAGTTTACACAAATGTCTTGTTAATTATTAACTTGAATCATGAATATCTTTATGATAGTTCCTGGCTCTGCCTGTTTTTTTTGTCTCTGGCCAATGGACACTTGGAAATGGAGTCTCCAGCATACTATTCATGGGACCAAAATTGTTCTCAGCCTAAAGAGTTGAGCCTCTTTATCCCAGTCAGAAGAAAAATAATTGTTTAGACTGAAGTCAGCTAGAATTAGAAATCTAGGTTCATATAATTGCCATTGAATCTGGCAAATAGTAAGAGATGATCATCAGACTTTATCAGATTTCTGACTTCATCAAAAACAGACCTGAGAGGGGAAAATGTGGTATGAACCTTTCTGTTCTTAAAAACTATAGTCTGATAAGAGTGTTAAGAATTCCCCACAACAGAGAGTGGTTATTGTATTACTCATCTTTATTTTAGAAAAATCTGCTCTTCAGTATTTAAATGTTCCTCTTATCATGACTGACTCTGCTACATGTTTATTGTATAGCTTTCAATATGCCATAAACTTTAAAATAGGACAGATAATGACCTTTCAAATATGACCATTCAAAACGACAACAATGGTGAAAAAGGTGACCAAAGGATTGGTCCTTACATTTACAGCCATCACAGTATCTTCATGGTCACATGATCAAAATTTAACTGTTTGGTAATAGGCATGCATGTATTTATCATGATTGCAGCATTCTGGAATCATCTGATCACTATTCCGTGATTTTCTCAGCAAGTTACTAACGTGCAAAGTCAATGGGGGAAGCCAGATTTAATTAATGACCATATGATTCACTTTACAAACATGGTCATCCGTTTAATAACCACAGCAAAACAGGTAATAAAATCAGGCACGACTCATTTAATAACCACTTCACTTAGCAACAGAGGTTCTTGTTCCAACTGTGGTCATAAGCTGAGGACCAATTGTATTGTTTTTATGGGATGGGGGAAAGGACCGCAATGGATAGTTTTTCCATCTGCAGCAGGAATTAAGTTTTTCTATTTTTTACGGGATGTGGATGATTGTGTGGATTTGTGTATTATATGTATATATTCACACAAACACAAGTATACATATATAGGCAGGAAGACACACACTCATATACTATTTTCCACTGTTTTTATTATATTTTGTTCCTCACAGTGATAAGAAAATTTAGCAGTGCAATCAAAAGGCCTTTGTAGGCCATTAAAAAGATGAGCGCAGGGGCTCATTTCTTCTATTCGCAATGAAATGCAAGGACAAATCCTGTTATGACTGAATTACATCTCTGAAGTCATCTGTTTACTTGCCTGGTTGAGATAAAAGTAAGCCTCCAGCTCTTGCAAATACAGTTCTTCTTTCTGTTCTGTTGGCAGGCCAGCCAACAGCTCATAAAATATATGAAAGCTCCTCTCACCACACCCCTTAAAAAGAAAAAAAGGAAAAGGAAAATAAGGAGGCTTCAAAGCGACCTAGCCTCAGGCTACTCACCAGATGTGTTAGGAATTGCCCAATGCACGTGGAAGGTGCCAGACTAGGGGGAGAGCCTCTTAGGGAACATTGCCAAGAGTAGTGCAATTTAAAAGCATCTCTATGAAGTTGAAGGACTGATCAAAAAACCCAATTAACCAAGTCTCTTCAGAGCCGGTAGTAGAAAATTAATTTGTCCCGTTGTTAGGATTTCATAAGAACTCTAGATAACTCCACTTATAACCCTCTCATATTTTCTATCTTTTCTGTTGCCACCAAAATAAGAACAAAGAAAAAAAAGGTTGGTGTGGGGGAATGCAGAAGAACTCCACAAGGTTTTTTTGTTCAGTGATGAGAAGGTGAATATATTCCATGATTATTAATATTATTATTATTTTAACCAAACATTCAGTTCTATTGAATACTGCATGGACTTATCACACAATTGGGATTCCTTGGTACATAATTATACAATGCATATACGTAATTATACAATACATCTATGGCCTGAGACATATAGATGATTGAGGCTTACCTGAAAAACAACTCTAGATTTTTCCAAAAGGTACTGAGAAATCGATGTACCCACAATGAAACCACTATAAGGAAAAATATTGTTGTAAAAGGAGTCATTTTATGTGAATAAAGGTAAAATGTTGCCGATCCGATCTAAATTGGTTACCAGGACCAAAGATGTATTCTTCCAAACTTTCGGGCCTCTACTGGAGCCCATCATCAGGGAACTCCTCTCTCTCCATAATGTGAAGCTTGGAAGAATAAACCTTTGATCTTGGTGACCGACTCAGATTGGATACTGAAGTCATTTTACTTCTCATCCTGACTGTAGACTTTGTACTTGAAATCAAGACGAGGAAGTTAAGACCCAGCAAAAGTCTGAGACTCATTATTTGCTACTATATTTAAATTTATATCCAAAATCAATAATGGGAACTCAAAACAAAAACAGCTTAGACCCTCCTTCTCTGGTTTAGACATAACACTAATTAAACATTGTGATTTAGCATTATATGTGAGTTCAGCCAATGAACTCAGCATCAATAGACTTTCAAGAGATAACACCCAGAGATTAGAGCTGTCGATATATTATCGTATATTTTGATAGTTCACAAGAAGTCTTAATGGTTCTGTCATTCAGTGGTGGGGAAAAAATTAAATGCTTTCTATGGTTTAGTTAGATATTTACCATTTAAGTATCAATAAACAGATTGGTTTTAAACACTGTGCTAAATCATAATACATTTGATTTTGGATTAACTTGCTATATGAATTAAACCAACTATGTTTATTCACAAAATAATAAGAAACTAAAGATGGCTCAACTCTGTGAATGCCTCTTTTGACTTTTCAAAAGTGTAGATCATGATATTAACAGCAATTTATTCTTCCCCATAATAAAGAGGGGCTTGAATAGTAGCCCCAGCTTCTGACAGATTTCTCAACCATGGAAGCTTGATTAAGCTATTAAGAGTATAATAAATATAAATTGATTTAGTTTCTGGCAAAAACAATTAATAAGCATATGTTTCAGAGGGACAGTTGGAGACTTTAAAGCTTAAGGTAGGAATATGCCCATCTGAATGTCTTTCTCTACTCACTGTCTCAACTGGAAGTGCAAGAATTTCCCCAAATGGCTGGAATTGTCATTCAGGACAGTCTTTGCATTTCCAAAACTTTCTAGGATGGGGAGCACATTGGATGGCTATAAGAGCAAGATAAATACTGTTGTTGCTATTTAATATGACTGAAATTTAATAAAAGGAAACTAATGGCACCCTTGTATAAATTTTATTTAACAGAACAAATGCACTTATTGAGGTGGGCCAGCATCCTCCAAGGACAGGATATGCAGAGATAATCAGCCATATCTAAAGGTTTGCTGGCTTCACAATAAGTAAGGGTGCTGCTAGGTTTTGTAACAGCTTTGTGTCTATCCTATCCATCCCCCGCATACACGCACACCATAACTGATCCTTTTCACTGAAACCAATCAGATTTTACAGAAAGAATGAATGAGAAGTTTCAGGACCCTACAGGATCAACCCAAAGCATATCCTAAAATGTCCTATTTGATTCTCGGCATTGACCAACCAACAGGAGTAGCTGAGCCACCAAAGCAATGAACCTCAATTCCCAGCTCATTTTGTTCTCTCTCACAGATCTCCATTTCTACCTGCAGAGAGAGAGATCTGCAGTCACTTACAGATACTTAGCAGACTCCACGGGAATTTCAGACTGCTCCCTAACTGATCAACTAAGTTTGCATAAATTGGTGACGAAGCACATGTCACTGGGGTCAGATCATAGTAATGTTAAACATAAGCTAACAATGAGCAGGGACTGAGTTACTTGCATATTGTAGACTCACTGAGGTTGGTGATTTTCTTCCAGATGTTCCATTACTGAATTCAGTAACATCATCAATGCTAAAACATTGAATCTCTGTTTATCTAGGTTTTGATTGGTGATGATGCATTGTTTTGTTTCCTTTCTAGCTTTTTGATTGTCTCTTTTGAATGGTATGTAGATGTTGTGCCTGTCTGTTGATGTGCCAGACTTCCAAGATTAACACCAAGATTAATTCTAGACTAACAATCAAAAAGTAAACAATACTCCAATGAAGAAATTACCAATTCAGACAAATGAGCTAACATTAAACGACAGCTTGATCAATGAACCATCAAGAATACTCTCACCAATACTCACAGTTCAAGTTGCTATGTATAAAAGGGCCCTACTCCTTTCTATCCTTAAGGATGTTACTTAGCTTTGTAATGAAACATATGCAAGAAAGCAACCAAGCTCAGAGAGCACCAAAGACTCCACAGTTCAACCCTGAGCTACAAATATTCTCTTCTATGGTTACTTGCATATTGTTCTATCATGATAATAATCATACTTGCTTTCCTCCATGGCATTCTTGCTTTTGGTATAGCCTAGACAAGTATAAGATAGCAAGCTTTGGCAGCTTCACTCTTCCCTGAGCCACTCTGTCCACTGCAGCAGAAAACATTTTTAAAAAATCAGTTTTGATCAGCACTTTCACCAGACCATCTTGATGTAATAGAAAAATGTTTCATTTGATGCATTTATATTTTTATTCATTAGGGCACATTGCCTAATTGAGATCTCTCGGTTCACATGCATATTCCCCTAAGGGATACCGTAATAAATCAAAAGTCTCAAATCATTCTAGCTAGCCAAAAGTACATCAAATACTTTATAAAGATACAATAATCCACAAACTACTTCAGAATAATTGGGATTTGAAATAATAAGTCTTTCCAGCAAAGTGGTGTGATTGCATCTACTGTTCTAATGTGTTACAAAAATACAGTACCATAAATTAGCCTAATTTGTACAGAAACTTCTTTTTGTAAATTCCTTATATATAGTATAAATTATGATAATTACCAAAGAAATATTCCATGTACTTTTGAAGTAATACTGTAACTTGATGAATGTATAGGTACCTAGGTCTGCATTCTTCAGTTATCATGTTAGGACAATCTAATTAGGATATTGTGTTCCTCCTACCCTATTTAATATGCATCTATGGGGGTCTTTGGTTTGTGATCTAGGACTCATGGCTCTAGCCTGAAATCAATCCGAAGAACAACAGCTCTTTATTCATACGAACACTATAACACACACAAAAGTGTGTGTTTCAGATCTGACAAAATTGAAATATACAAATCAGAACCAGTAAATAGCTAATCTCAAACCGCATCAGCAACTTTTTTCCAACCTTTTCCTTGTACTGCTTTTCCCAGGGGCACCGTGCCACTGTGATAACCCTGAGGGATTGGAAAGCAAGCCCTTGGAGAAAGGCATTTAGCCAGAGAGAGCCGGGGGAAGCTTTGTTCCACCACCAGCCTTGTCCAGAGATCACAAGGACCAATCCCATTTAAAAAAATAGAACTCAGTCCTGCACCCGAAGTAGTTTTGTTGGGGGCAGTTAAACCTGTTCCATATTAGCATACTCAAAATACCCTTTTCTGATTGGTCCCAGAGACGCTGCACAGGATTGGTTCAAGTAAACTATTGTGATTGGCTCAATAGGAATCAACCGCGATTGGCCGGGCCGATCGCGGGAGATTCAAAGAGCCGTCATTGGCTGTGAGCTGTGAGCAATCCCTATATGAAGGGCTGCCGCAGCTCCGAGGTCCAGCACAGATCTATATATTAAATAAAGAGCTGAAAAGTCACACTGGTCTCCGGTCTCTTTTTCCCACGATCTAACAAAACCTTTCTCTAACCAAGAGATTTAAGAATTGCTTTTCCTTTATTTATTTTTTCTTGACTGATGCCAACTCACTATTGTTTCAAAGTCGTATCATTATAAAAAGTCAGTCTTTTAGAAATAATTGGTTTCCCCATAAAATGATATCACAGAAGACAACCCTGGCTGTTTCTTTCTACCATTTGTAGATCTTCTAAAAGCCCTCAGTAGGTAGGTAAGGGGAGTCAGATAGGATGCACAACACAAAGCAAGACTATTTCTGCCTTACCTTTTGGCCCAACCAACTCCTTAATGAGGCCAGTTGGGTGACTTAATACCCTGGCCCTCTACCCAAACACTCCCAGCCTATCTGCCAAAACTACAAAACCCCTTAAGAAAAGAGAAAGTTGGAGGAAGAAAACAGAAATAACTTCACTGAGAAGCCTGGATATATGAAGTAAAGGGGATAGGCAATAGTAGTCCCCAGAATGCTTCTTGATTAATTTGCATTTATTCAAGACAACAAGGAAATATCACAAAGAGAAAAATATTACGTTATCTTGACAAAAGTACCTTTACTTTTACCTGATAACAATACACTGTTCTTTCTCTGAGCTCTGAGAGAAGGCATAAGCCATTTCCGTTACAGCGAAGATGTGTCTGGAAAGCCACCAACAAACAAACGCAATTTTCTTAATATACCCACCGAACTTCCAACTCTGCTCAGCAATGTCACTTCAGTTTTATTTGTTTCAGAAATAAAACACAATACCTACATGTGTATTCTTCCTAGCTTAGCCTTCACTAAAAGGAAAAAAAAACCTCTGCAGATACTGAAATGAACATTGGAAGGGGATACATACTAAAAATCAATTCCCAAGCCAAAGTCACAAAGGCTGTAATCTTACAGAGCTACCTGGATGAAATCTTCAGTACACAATGGAGCTTCTTTTGGGGACAGCATATATAGGGCCATGGTGCTAAAAAAAATCTACTAAAAGGATTCTTTTCAGTAATATTATTTGGGGGATGCTTTTTCTGACTAGATGTTCAATGTTCTTAACTTTGATATGTTCATAGCCTAAGATGTAATGGTGGTGTGACTGGAACAATCTGAAACTGAACACACTCAAAACCTACTAGACAACACAGTATCAATAGTAGAGACCTTCAAATTTTTAGGTTCTAACATATCACAAGACCAAAAATGGACACCTAACATCAAAAACGTCATCAAAAAAGCACAACAAGGAATGTTCTTTCTGCGCCAACTCAGAAAGCTCAAACTGCCCAAGGAGCTGCTGATACAGTTCTACAGAGGAATTATTGAGTCTGTCATCTGCACCTCTGTAGCTGTCCGGTTTGGTTCTGCAACCCAACAAGACAGACACAGACTTCAGAGAGTAATTAAGACTGCTGAAAAAACAATTATTACCAACCTGCCTTCCATTGAGGGCCTGTATACTGCAAGTCAAAATCAAAAAGAATCAAAAAGAGGGCTGTGAAAATATTTACAGACTCCTCACATCCCAGACATAAACTGTTTCAACTCCTACCCTCAAAAAGATGCTACAGAGCACTGCATACCAGAACAATTAGACACACGAATAGTTTTTCCCCAAATGCCATCATTCTGCTAAACAAATAATTCCCTCAACACTGTCAAACTAAATTTACTAAGTCTGCATTACTATTACTATTAATCCTCCCATCCTTCCTTTCACCCATCTCTTCCCACTTATGATTGTATGACTACAACCTTGATGGTTGTATCTTTACAATTTATATTGACTGTTTCCTAGTATGATTTGATTGCTTATTGTACCCTATGACTATTACTAAATGTTGTACCTTATGATTATTGACTCTTGATGAATGTATCTTTTCTTTTATGTACCCTGAGAGTATATGCACCAAGACAAATTCCTTGTGTGTCCAATCACACTTGGCCAGTAAAGAATTCTAATGTCTACAACTCAGACAAACTTATAAATTATTAGTTTTTCTTCAGCAGAATATAATTTCGCCTGCTATCAAAACACCTGATGCCTATCAGTTTGGAAGTGAAACTAAACCACATCAAAATAAGATGTTCCAGGTACAAAGAACTATAGTTGTTGAAGTAATGGTACACTTTAAAAAAAACTAATCCCTTGTATTAAATGTTGTGGACACAAAAATATGTCTCTTTGTCTAGTGAGAATATTTGAAGATTCTTTCATTCAAAGGCCTTCTGTCTTGGATGCTACTTATTGTTCAAGTACCATCAGGGTAGACCTTTGGAGCACAAATCCAGGACTTCAGGCTGCAGACTTTGTAACAACTGTTCTGACTCACTCCAATGGGAAATAAATGAAGAATATAATCTAACAACCTGCATGAGTTCATTAATATGAAAGGGAGGGTATCAGTGAAACTATTAATTCCAAAGTCCAGGATGACACAATAATATCATCCTTACTGCAATAGTAAATCATAATTACAGATTTCTCTATTGCTTCATGAGGAGGGGAAAAAAGAGAACTTTAAAAAAATACAATAGAGAATAGGAGTTCCAGAGGTGGTATTCAACAAGTTCTGACCAGTTCTGAAGAACCGGTAGTGGAAATTTTGAGTAGTTTGGAGAACTGGCAAATACCATCTTTGACTGGAGATTTTACAGTATCCTTCCCCTACCACGCCCACCAAGCCATGCCCACAGAACTGGTAGTAAAAAAATTTGAATCCCACCACTGGAGAGTTCCATCATTACATTCTATGGATTAAAGGGTTCTAGAACCAAGGGCAACCTTAGTTAAGAATGGTCTGGGTAGAAAGTCAATGAAAGCACAAGTAGTCCTCGACTTACAACAGTTTGTTTAGTGACCATTCGAAGTTACAACGACACTCAAAAAAGTGAGTTATACCCAATTTTCACACGACTGTTACAACATCCCCATGGTCATGTGATCAAAATTCAGATGCTTGGTGGCTGACCCATATTTATGATGATTGCAGTGTCACAGGATCATATTATCACCTTTTGGGGAAGTGAGATTCACTTAACAATCATGTTACTCACTTAACAACCGTGGCAAGAAAGGTTGTAAAATGGAGCAAAACTCACTTCACTGTCTTGCTTAGCAACAGAAATGTTGGGCTCAATTGTGATTGTAAGTTGAGGACTACCGGTAATTTGCAGAGTTCAGCAAGAATTACTGATTTCCAACTCTTTATCTATAGAGGCATATTCCCACCCCCCACACATTAGGTTGTTAAACATCAAGGAAAAATGTGATGCTAAAAGTGATGCTAAATACCTTGTTTTGCTTAGTTCCAAAGATAGTTTTAGTCAGAAAAAATTATTCTAGGATCATGGGGAACAACAAGAATTTTAACTAATATAAATTGAACGATTAGTTTATAGGATGCAAATTATGTATTTAACTTATATAGGTTTATGCACCATAAGGCTATATAAGTTATAGCATACATATCTTATGCACCATAACCTTATTTGTCTCCCAGAACAGCAATAAAAACAAAAAAGTTTAAAAACCACAATATGAATTCCCAGAGCCCAAAGGGAACACTTCTCCATACATTCACATTCAGCCTTACTGTATCCCAACAAAAACCCAAATAAAAGAGGAATTAAAAATAGAGACATATGGGCCATGTCTAGAAAGCATTCCTTTCTGGTATTGAATGATCACATCTTCTGAATAAAGATTGAGAGCCTTGAATGGATTGATGCAGATCAAGATGTGGCCAACATAGGTCTGAGAAGAAACAGAATATGACCTTATTGCATTTATGCTCATTAGCTTAGCTGGCATGTAAACAAATACTGTAGTTCCATTTCCCTGGTTGAGCACAGGCTTTGCATGAAAGATCTCCCATGTTTAATCTCTAGAAGACCAGGAAAAGCTACAAGAGGTCCTCTGGAGAGCTATTACAAAACAGCTGCTTCTCTTCTATTGTTTATTCAAGATTATTTTGGATTTTCATCGACAACGTCTTCCCTTCTCATGCCCCACCTTTCAAATGCATACAACAATCAGAGATATTGCCAACGATCACAGATATTAAAAAAATAATGGTCATATGTAGATAACACCTTGATGGAATCTCTTCTTAAGGCACAACAACACAGAGCTTTCACAGACTTCCCTAAGAAGAAGCAGAAATATTGTAGTTATTTTTAATATTCATATACTTAGCATTTACTAACCTCAAACTAGAGTCAGGTAGAAACATGGTCAGTCTTTGAAGTACATAATGTTCATTTCCAGGGATGGACTAGTTTCAGAATGTAGAGAGTTCCACTGTGTTTTAAGAACTACTTTCCTAATACTTTGGAGAGGAAATCAGTGATAGGCCAGAAAAATGGCACTGCAGGGATGTTCTGCCAATAATTACCCATGTTTTACTTACTCCAGCCTGGAAAGGTCTTCTGTCTTTTCTAATTCTGTGTAACAATATCCATCTTTATATACCTGGAAAAATATGACCAAGATATTTCTAAGAATAGAAATTCTTAGAAATATCTTAGAATTCTTAGAAATTTTTCTACCATTGTTTTAATCAATTATCATCCATAATGATCTAATCACAATAACCATCCGTAATGGCTAACCACAATGCAAGAGCTTTATTTTAAATACAAGTATATGTAATAGGACAAGATAGTGGATCTGTGATTGCAGATACATTTGCATAGAGAAGGTAGTATATCGTTCAGCCAAACACTAAATTCTGAGGAAGCATGGAATGATTTGGATTGATCTAAATCAGAGGTGTCAAACTCATGTCGTCATATTGGGCAGTTGTGAGATTCAAATTGTTTTACTACTGGTTCTGTGGCCGTGGCGTGGTGGGCATGGTGTGGCTTGATGGGCATGGCCTGATGGGCCTGGCAGGGGAAGTATACTGTAAAATCTCCATTCCCTCCCCACCCCACTAACCTGCTTTCCAGCTCTGTTCTCCTGTGCAGGGCAACAAAAGAAGACCCAGCCGATCAGCTGGGACTTGGGAGGCAGAGAATAGATGGGGGCAGGGCCAGTCTGACGTGGTATTTGCCAGTTCTCTGAACTACTCAAAATTTCTGCTACCGGTTCTCCAGAAGTGGTCAGAATCTGCTGAATACGACCTCTGATATCGGAACTTTTCCCCCCTTCGCTAAACCGGTCATGGGCGTGGCCAACATGTGACACATCCGGCCTGCAGGCTGGGAGTTTGACAGCCCTGATCTAAATGAAACAGGTGGGTCTGAACTTATATTGTTCCAGTTGTGGGCTAAACAAAGCTCTGTCCTGCAGGTGTTTCCCTTGACTTTCAAGCAAACTAAATCAGACCACACTGTTCCTGAAACGACTCAGATTAAACTAAGCCTTTTCTGCAGCTGTGAATCAGGCAGTTTCTATAAGCCTTTAGACCTACGTTCATCTTTGGGTGGGCTAAAAAAGAACTCTTTTGAAGCAAGGTCAAACTAGTGCCACTGTGTTCCTAATCTGTTTCTGGGCCATGTCCTGCTGAAGAATATCTTCAGTCATATCTTCTGCTTCCCATCTTTCCAACAGTGATTTTTTTTTGATTTATGAGACTGGATTGAGCCCTTCTCCTTATATAAAGTCCACTTGCTTAGGTTCTCAATGGTAAGCCACGGAAGTAACATTTCAGAATTCAACCAAGTTGTAGGATCACATGTAAGAGGTTGGTGTCGAGTCCAGTGTACTTGCTCCATGGTTTCTGGTTCAATGCTCTGAATGAGGTCTCCCATATCTTCTTCCTCAAAGTGGCTGGAAGAAGAGCCCTGGGACTTTTTCTTTTTCACTAAAAGAGAGATAAATAGCTTTAACAATGTCTGTTGTTTGTATTTCAAGATATATGGGGAGTCTAGTCAAACCCTTGGTCCTTCCAAAGAATGGAAAACAAAAATGCTACAGATATCAAAATGTTTTAAAAAATGGGAACATGTTGTTTGGTGCATTGTTTTCCCTCCCAGATTTTTCTTCAAATTTTTAAACAATGATGTCTCATGAGAAAGAGGTTTGGCTCTTGATCTGGTGATATCTAATTTCAGCTAAAAATAAAAGAATAATTGCAGAATCATTCTAAATCATAGCTATAAATACCGCAAAGAAAAACAATGCATTTTCTAATGGGGTAAGTGGATAGATAATCACCTCTGACAATGTCACATTTGAACTTTGTTACTAACATATGTATTTTGGAGAACAGTGAAGATCACGCATATTGGACAGTCCACTAATTTGTGTGTGGTTTGTTTCAATGTCCAACATTTTATTTATTCATAGTACTGCAGAAGGGAAGAATATAATCAATATGTGAAATAGATTCCCTGCCTAAAGAAAGAGTAGAGCAGAGAATTGGGACTGATCCCCTTAGTACTTCTAAATTTTGATTCTAAGAACCAAGAACCTATGTAGCTATTAGTAGGAAAATTGTATTATATAGTAGCTGAGCCCAAAAAGAGAATGCATCGGGAACCTAAACTTGGAAGAGGACACAGCAAAATCATTTAGAAAATAACCAGTTGTACATGTTTGACTTTAAAGTCTTCATGTACCACAAATAATTTTCATTTACTTTAAATGTCACATGATTGGGCTTACTTAGTGTGGATTCATCAGCTTGAAAACTGCAAGGAAATCCTTGTGTATTTCTTTTCCCATTATTTCCAGAGATTCCAAGAGTAACCTTTTCTGAATTCACTAATTGATGAACCTGGGGAAATACAATGGCAAACTTATTGTTAGTAATATGATTTTCTTCCTCAGAAAGTTCATTGGACTTCATCCATGACAAAACAGCTTCATTGAAGAGATCATTAGAAGTCCTCCCTTCTTGCTGATCCTTTTCTATTAATATCTCTTCATTTGAAGTCTGATCACAATTTGATGAAGAACAAGAATACTGTTTGATATTCAAATCCTTTCTCGTGTACTGTCTTGTTGAAGTCTTATTGCACTTCTTGGCCAGCCCAACTAAGTTAACAATTTTATTGGCCATTCTTCTCCTGAATTCATATGGTTGGCTGTTCTTCATCCTCTTACCAAACCTCTTGGAGAACCATCCTGAGATGCCAATTGCACGCACTATCTTTAAGCAACGATGTTTCAAGCTTGCTTTTGTGTGAGGTTTATGGCTGAGCCAATGGGTTACTTTCCTAAATGCTGAAACTGTTTGTAACGATTTGTGTCCTGGTTGCTTAAACATTAATTGTTTTTTCACCAGTAGTTTGTTCCCATGCAATCTCCTTGGTCTCTTTTCTGCCTAGAGTCTGGTGTGAAATTGTTTTGACCTTTCCTATTTTTTCCCCATCTGTCTCTTTCTTCTCAGCAGAACATTCTTTCACTTTAAATCTTGAAAGTGATTTATTTTTTCTTGTATTTTTTTCTAAATGGAGACTTTCAGTTTCCTCCAATTCAGAACCAATTTCTGTTTCCTTTCTGGGAGAAAAAAGCTTGCTAATAACTAATAGCTTAGTTTTAACCTGTCAACCTTCAGCAGAATTTGAGGCTGAGAATTTGAGTGAGTATATCTTTTGGCCAGTGAAGCTACTCCATCCATCCTGGTTCGACTCACTTGGTTTGATTGCTGTTCTAAATGAGAGCTTTGTTTGGCTGTATCATATTTATTAGGAGCTTGACTTCTATATTTTACCAATTGTGAAGACGTGCTTTGAATACTGGCCATTTGATCACTGAAACTTGTATTTTCTTCTACTGTGGTGTTCTCTTGTAAGGACTTATTCAAGCTAACATTATGGAACTTTGATCTTGCCATGTCAAGAAGTGCTGTTCCCTTGTTACTGACACTTTTAACCCCAGCATTACTTATCTCATTTTCAGTATCTTCACTTCCACCTCTATTGTCCGCAGAGTTAGACTCTTCTTTACCACTTTCATTACCACTTTCACATGCTGGTGGGTTTCCATGGTCCCAATAATCTCTCTCATCTTTAGTGTGACTTCTGCTGTAGTTTTCTGGGCTGCTTTCATCATCAGTTTGCTCATGGTTGTCACTCAGAAGAGCTATTCCTGTCACTGAAGTTCTGTCCTTCCTCTTGATTTTCTCATTTCTCTTAAAATAATTGTCTTTACTTTGAAAGTCTTTTTTCTTCTTTTTGATCTCAGGCTTTTCTTCCCTTTGCTTAATTGTTTTCTGAGATGTCCGATAACTTCTTCTTTCTAGGGCAAACTGACTTTCTGCAAAAGCTGGTTGCCATTTCTCACCAAGGTTATCTTCCAAAAAGCTTCTCTTCTCTATTGATTTGAACTTGGTCTTGCCTGTCCCTTTATTTCCACTTGTTTGGTTCCACCTGCATTCATTCATCTTGGGAATTCAAATATGATGAATCTTCTGAATTCACAGGACTTGCTTTGGAAAGGGTTCTGGCTGATTTCTTAGCCTTTATTGCTTTGCCTTCCTTGTTTTTTTTTCTGTTGGGCCTGTTACTGCTGTTAGGGTGAGCCTCCCATTTAGATTGTTTTCCAGTTTTATTATAATTTCTTCTTTGGCATGACTCTTGCTTCCAAGAGAAGTCTTCCTCATTTTCTGAAAGATTCTGCATCAGGAGCAGTTTTATACTTTCTTGCTGGCCCCTTATCTTCTTCTTTCAATGCATATTTCTCATGATCTTCAGTGCGTCTTGGTTTGTAGCTTTTGACGATGATATTGTGTAGTTGCTCTGAACTCTGATATTCTGGTCTCTTTTAGTCTTCTCTCCCAAAGAGGTTATTGGTTCTCCATACCTTCTCTCGGAATGACCTTCTCTGGTTTGTCTCTTTTCTTTTACTTCTTTCAAGCCACTCCTTCTTTCTCCCTTTGTCAAATCTTCCCCATTTTTTGTCAAGGCTTTGTAGGGAAACACAATCCCCATCCTTATCAGAGAACCTATGATCAGAATTGGTTTCTTCACCGCTCTTTCTTTTCTCCTGTCTTTTACATTCTTCAGCATGCTTTTTCTTTTTCTGGGAAGGATTGCTGGATTTCTTTTTTTTTTTGGATGTGTTTTTTTGTTCTGCCTTAGATTGAGAAGGTGCCATTTTTCTTGATTTGTGAGCACATCTGTGAAGGGGAGGAAGAGAAAAATTCCATTTCTATGTCCAACTGTTTGCAAATAACAATCCTTATATGCAATGCAACACACTTACAGGTAAGATGACCAATTTCTGTATTATCTGAGGTAATTCTCTCCTCCAGAATTTTAGGGACTTGTCAGCCCATCCAACATTTAAGTTTTTCTTTACATATCAAGACAGTAAGGACATCAATGTTTTATTATTCCAACACACCTATGATATCACAACCAAATATTGCGAAAAATATTACACAAAAAATATAATATTTCTATCTTTATATGTTAAACCTGGTCTTTAAATACAATTTCCTTTCTCTCTCCATTGAGATTGAGGACAATTTTTTGCTGCTCCTGAATTAAAGAGTTGAGAACATTAAACTTTTCAAATACAATTCAAATGTAGTCCTAGCAGGAAGGATGGATCCTATGCAGTTTATGATAAGTCCAAAATTACAGTTTCTGCTTATGTCAATAAAGCAAACAACCTGGGAGCTGCACTAATGTATTATTTCACTAGAAGGAAAGATGTTAAAATAAGGTGAATAGTTACGAAGTACAGAATGTAATTAAACTGTTTAATTTTTCTCAGACACCAAGCCTCTGCATATATGTTTTCTTTTTTAATTCTACTTAGGAAAATACAGCAATCCTATTCCATGGAAATTGAAAAGAATAAATTGTATTCTAAAATCAAACAAGCAATATTGTGCCCACAGCAACAATTGTGTCTCAGTCTGCTGATAGGGAGCACGTGAAAAATATTATTGGCTATGAGAAAGAAAATTCCACATTTGACAAATGGGTAGGTCTGATATTGATTTAGATAGGGTTTCAACTTTTTATTTTTAGCTAGAATAATTGAGATTTCTTACAAAAGTGGTAACATACATAACTGTTAGCTTAATGCATTGTAAAAGAAATAAAATTCAGACATGCAGACTGTCCAATTTGTCTATTTACATTAATAAAATCTACTCCAACAAAATTTTGGTAGATTATCCTGCAACCCAAATGAATGGAGCTATCACAACAATAACATTTTATTGACTCGGGATTTAAACCCATATTTTCAGTGCATTTTGATTTAAAAATGTTTTCATTCTAACCAAAAGTTCTGTTTTATCTTAATATCGAAAAAGCAAGCATAGTTTTTCACTTGTTCCTACTTACCTGTCCACTCTGATTTTAATTAAGGGATTAGTTGTGATGAAGTTAGCAGAACTCACACTTTTGCAAAACTAAGCAAACCATGTTCCTTATTTCTCTAATAACCAGTACGGTACAGATCTTTCCAATATTTATAAGTATATCAACTTTGATAGCAAACTTTGGTTGTACTAGGGAGTCTATGCAGTGAGGAACAGAAGGATGAAGGGAAGCTAGTACAATCATTCAAGATTCTGTATGGCACAATTGAACTTTTCAACCAACAATGGCACCAGGTGGCTAGCAGTCCTCTGGCAAAATAGAACCAATGAGTTTTGATTGAATGTAGAGGACATGCCAGATTCAGATACAGCCGCAAAAAGGGGCTTTTAAAAAAAACCTGTAGATTTTACATCGGAATTAACTCAGGAATCATTAAGACTGCATTTTTAATTTATGTATTCTTGATTGTGACATGTGGATTTAAAGCAGGATTTTCTTAATCAATTTTGCATATTGAAAAGAAAACAATGACATGGAATCCTATAGCATTTGAAAAGCTAACGAATCAATTATGGTGCAAACTTTTATTTGCCAGTACAAATGTACTGCGAGGCACAGAGAGAAGGAAAAGAATAAAATGAAACTCAGCGAAACAGATTTCTTAAAAAAGGAGAGAATGGTGGGGGGAGGGGAGAAAGCCTTATCAAATGGTTAAAAGATCCAATTAAGGCTGATGTGCCCCTATCCCAGCTAATAATAGCAAGGTAAAAAACTGTGATTGTTTCGCCACTCTAAGCCTGGGAGTAAATCTGCATGTCAATTCAAGGCCAGCAACTTTAGGCTGGGGCCTTTTCTTTTTCTGCTGAAGCCTGGCAGGTGGGTGGGTTCAACAAAATCCAGCCCCAATATTTCAGTAATTGTTGCGCTAAATGAGAGCAGAGAAGAGTATGTACAATTTGACTCTCAGAATTGTATCAAAGCCACAGATCCCAACTGTTGTGCCTCTTGTTTCAGGTATCTTGTTTGGAAAGTGGGGAAATATACCTGTACTTTCAGAAATACTCAAAGTATTTCTTGGGCTCTGCTTTGAGATGGAACCACAAGGAGAGAAAGAGAGCCCTGCAAAAATGCAATGAAGTATACACACCTTTTGGTCTTTTGGATAGAAAGGCAATGGTGTTACCTTTAGCACTAATGAAGAATTGACAAACTGTTCTTTTCTCTCTCCTCCATTACTGCATTTATGGTTGTACTATATGAGCGTTTGCTAACGGCATCCCCCCCTGAAACTTAATTGACAACCTTTCCCAAACACTCTCTTTATCTGATATATAAATATTATCTATTGCGCATGTGTCCTTTTCCAAGGAAAATGCTGCCCTCCCCTTCCAGCCATACATATAAATGTCCATCTCTTTTTGAAGGTTTCCCATCTCAGCTGCTGAGTAAATCACCTTATTTTTTTTGGTTAGACCATGGATTAGAGGATGGGGGCTTCTTACTTACACAGTAACAAAGTCCCCTTGTTGCACCATGCCTACCCTCTCACCATCAGGAAAACTCAGGTGCTGGTGGGAGATCCACCGACCTGAACCACGGTTTTCAGTAGCAGGCGCGCACACACACTCATCCGGGGGTTTGTGCAAGCTGGTTGCCTGCCTAGGGGCGATGGAAAGAGTCGAGAGGGAAGAGCTTGAGGCGGCGTTAAAGTGCTGTTATCTATTGTTAAAAAATAAAAAGGCAGCTAGATCCTGCACCCCCGCAAGGTCGTTAAGATAAGACCTGGATGCTAGCCCTTCTTTGCATGTTGGGTGGGGCCTGACTACTCTCTCTCTCTCTCTCTCTCTCTCTCGGCCCGTAAGAGGCTACTTAGTTAACATCCACTTACGTTGGGGGTGGGGGGTGGCGAGAGGAGAGAAATCTCCCAAAAGCCGATCCTGATTTACACTTGAATTTCCTTCAACCAGATAGACTTCGCTTTTCCCGACAGCTCGCGCCCTGGGACTTGTGAACGTTTGGAAAGAAACAGGTTAGTTTGGGTTTTCATGGTTCCCCCACCCCTCCTGTATAGATGATGATGATGATGATGATGATGGTGATGATTAAATGATTCCCAATTTGCCCCCTAAAAGTCCAAAGTCTCTCATTCGAAGTAGCTCCCTTTCCCCCCCCCTCCCTTCTTTGATCCGTCTCGCCGGCTTCTTTTTCCAGGCCAGACGCTGCCAAAGGGAAGCCTGCAAAGTAGAGGCCGCGGGGGTAGTTTGGGAAGGCAGAGAGGGCTTCCCCAACCACCGCCACTCGTGCCTTCCTGGATCGAATGGAAGAGAAATATATTCCCTTCTCTCCGGTTTCTTCGACAGCCATTCCGAAGTGGTATGGGCGCCCTTTTTGGGGGGGAAAAGATTGGGCTACGTCTACGTTTTTAACGCTTTGGATGCGTGGAGTCTCCTTGTTTTTGAATGCCCCTTTAAATATATACATATATAATTGAATCAGTCAAATCGGTATGGTTCTCTCCCCCACTTTGGGGACCGGGTCTTTCCCAAATTCAGCCTCCATGCCTTTTTTTTTAAAAAAAAATTTTTCCAACGGGTGCAGCGTGCCCTACGTGGGCTCAGGAGCATGGGGGTAAGGAAGATGGGTTTTCTTTCATGACTGGGATCTTAAGAAAAGATCCAGAGGCTTCCGTGCCAGCTTTCTCTCTTCCAAGGTCGAGGAGAAGGGGGCCCAGCTGGACGGATCTTCCTCCCCCTCAAGATTTTGTTTCAACCAGATTTCGAGGCAGCAGCACCGAGTGGCGTCTGTGTATTTATTTATTTTTTTAAATGTCCCTGTTGGGGAATGGCTCAGGATCGCGTGGCAAGAAGAAGCGCGGCATTCGCCCTTGGCTAGGGGAAGTCAAACTAGGAAGGTGTTGCGCTTGGCTCGGGTTTACCGGACAGGTTCAACCTGTAAGCCCAATTCACGAGCTCTTTTCAACCAAAGGGGAAGGGGGTGGGTGGGTGGGAAGGATCGGGGCCGGAGTTTACACAGCTCGGTTGCGAAGGTTGGCAACTCGTCTGCCAGGGCCCCGCCGGCGACGGCCTGAAGCGCAAAACACCGCAATAAGGTCTCGGCTATTGGATGAAAGAACGGACGTGACTGCGACTCCTTCTCACGTGCAATTTGAATCGGATTGAAAGCTTCAGAGTGGCGCTTAAACCCGGTTGCTCAGTCTAATTCTGAACGTAAATGCATGACATAGATGTTTTAATTTGGACACGATAGCGGAAAGGGATGCTCTTTTTCTCTCTTCTTCTTCTTGGACTTCAAATAACCTTATGGTCACTTTAAATGTACATCAATCGGCATACATTAAAATGAAATTGCTTTGCATACAGCTCTCTAGATAAACATGACAAAAGACTACATTTCCTGAGACTAAATCAGAATCTTGCGGTTCTTCTATCTATATAGAATGCAATACTGCTTCAAAGTGGAACCAGAGGAGAGGATGATAGACTATGAATTCTACTTTAGCAGGCCACCAAGACAACAGATTCTAGGAAGAAAGGGATAAAAACTGCTGTTCCTAAGGGCAGATTTTCAGATTCCACTTTGAAGCAGTATTGCATTCAGCACTAGGGGATGAAATGGATTTTGAAGTCCATTAACCCAGGTACAATATCGAGTATGATCTTGCTAGCTTCAAAAAATCCCATCTAATCACATTCTTAATCGTTCATCTAATATCATCCAGAGATGGCTAACTAACCATCCAGGGATTGTACATGCAATTGACCAAGTGGGCTGTTGTTTTAAGGAATTTGCCTTGAAAAGTCAGCCCTGAAGTTCAGAGAAGCTGAAACATGAGTGCCCATCTGAAAATAAACTATAAAACATCTTTAATCGGATTTAAGCCTCTATATGCTATAGTAATGCATTCCGGAATGCCAATTTTAATATGAGAGCAAATTGGAAAGACAGAAAGAATAACCCCTCCAAATTAAATAAATAAATAAAAGCAATTGGGGAAGTCAATTCCAGAGAAGGAATATCCTCTGCAGACAACCCCTCCCATAAATGGAAGTAATCTTGCGCACCTTCCAGTTTCAAAGAGAAAAGAAACTGATTGTAACTTTCACTGGAGAAGAGACCAGGTGACATTACCAATTTCCAAGAACACCTAATCCCATAGGACTGGCCTCTTCTTTGGATTCAATCGAGCAGAAAATAATAACTCTCCATCCCCTTTTCCTCTTCGCCCTTTATATGTTAAACACACTTTAGAGATATTTCTATATTTTGAGACTTAAGCAGATTGACTTAGCTTCCTTTAAAATGCTTATTGAAGACGGTTTCCACCTTCCCATCAACAGAATGAAAGGCATAGGTTTCGTGCAGCTAGATCTTTGCAAATACAGTATTGAGGTAAAATATAAAACAAGGGTTTATATTTACTTTCTCCTTTTTAAAGGGCCAAAATCCCTTTAATGACTGCAAATTTTACCTGTTCTGAATCCTAAAGTGATGAGATCCAGCCTTGCCTGTCATACCTGGCCTCTTGAGCAACATACCCTACCCCCCAAGATTCATACAGCCCACCTACTCTGACCTTATTTAAACAAATCCTTAAAACTCGGCTATATCCCCAGGATTTTGGGTACAGTGGATGATGGATCCTTTGGATGATGCTGTTTTTTTTTTTTCTTAAACGATTGTTACTTTTTTCGCAGATTTTCAGTTGGGGTGTTTTTGTCTTTTTGTCATTCCATTTTATAAGCCTTTGACTGTTGTAACTGATTAAGTGGTCTATAAATTTCTTAAGTAAATAAATACAGCAAATGTTTGGTTTCTTTGTGCCAACAGAAAGCAGTGATTCCAGGGATGGTTTTTGGTCTGCTGTGTAATTAAAGATACAAGTGTCTTAGAAGAAAACACTTTTGGAGAATGGAAGGTAACGAAATAAAATGAAATTGATAGTCTACAAATGCACACTTTTAGCAGGAGACAAAATAAACTAATGATGACTCTTCAACAGGAAATGGTTTTGTTTAGCAGATGGATGCTATTACATTCTTTTGGAGAAAAAGGACCATTTCTAAAAATACATTTCAATAAAGCCAATGCTAGCCAAACTGGAAAGTTATAAGCTCTGAATTAACTTTTTATATGCCAGGCCACAGGAAAGTAGTTGGGTATCCTAATTTAATATTAAAACTAATATGGTTTTAGTATTTCCATTTTTCTTTTCCAAATCATACCAGAATAAATAAATTTTGAGGATTATTCTATCTTAGTTTGCCATTGAACAGTTCAAGACATGATTGAGTCTTCCTCCTAATTATTATTTTTAATAATATTAATTTTACAAGCATTCCAATGAAAATGTATATCATAATTGTGAATATAAACTATAAACATTTATATGAGAGGCATTTAAAAAAAATATTTTTGGAGTAAGTAGGGTTAATTAATCAGGACTACAGAAGTCCAAAAAAACTACTAGGGAGACATAGAATAAATATTCTAGCTCCCTCAAGCCACTTATTAAATGTGTGGAGACATGCAATCCAGATCAAAAGTAAAATTTAATTTTAATCTTTTTTAGTACTTTAAAATTTTACTTTAATTTTTTTTTAAATTTAATATTTTTACATTTAAAATTAAATTTAAAATTAAATTTTACTGTATTGCTTTAATATAACTACAAAGAATAACAGAGTTTTGTGAATATAAATAAAGAAAAGTAACAAAGACATAAAAGCAAAAATTAAGATATACCAATAACGATACCTCTGTGGAAATTTACTAGAAATAAATTATCAAATAAAAACCTGAATCTTAACTATGTGAAATTATATTGTTTGTCTTTTCTTTATGCTGATAAAAAGGGTATTTCAAAGCTTGATAGTTGACTAGGCCATCAGTTCAACCTTTGGTATCTGATACGCAAATGTCTTTCCAAGAACAGAAGACAAGTCACTTAGCAACAATCTAAGGCTAATCCAAAATTCCTTACATATAGATACATTCCCTGTTTATAGAACATAATTTAGCAACACATTAACACCTTTAAAACTTAACTTTCTTCCAACACCCTGGTTGGAATATTTAATAAATACAAAGCAACCAAACTGTATAAAGCATGTCTACTCAAATACCTTCAAATGTACATCAATAGATAAATCAGTAGGTAACATCAGTAGGTCAAAACCATTTGGGAATATTCATTATTAAACCTAAAAGGAATTTTTGGTTAATTTCTCTTTATTGTATGAAACATTTAACTTTTTTGAAAATCAGAGCTATTAAGTTGGCAAACTGGGCAACTTCAATTCTCTAGTCTAAATTTCTTCTAAATTATCCATGTTTATTTTAGTAAATTTTGATTGTTGAATTCCCTGAATTTTTGACTTTGTCTCTAAAACCTGCAGGGGTTTCTGAGACAGCCTAGTGGTTCTAAATATAAGATTAATATGCTAAATCTAAATCTGATCTGATTTTGATTTTCCTCCTAAAAGCCTGCTGCCTAGGATTCCTGAGCCCCCACTCCTCCTTCTTCTTCCTCCTTTTCCTCTTCCTCTCCCCCCCCCTTCTCCTTAACTTAGATCATCCAATGCATCCATTTAAACCTGGAGACTGGGTGTTTTTAAAGAAGTTGGGATCGATGGCCACCTTGGATGAGAAGTGGAAGGCACCATTTTAAGTTCTCCTTCTTCCTTGATGTTCCAATTTACATTTTATTTTTTTTACTCTTAAAGTAGAAAGCATCCTTGCTTTGTAAAAAATGATTGATGTAGAAATAGTGGAGAATATTCAGACTATGTTCCCTGTAAAATATGGGTGTATTGCTAATAATGATTCATTACCTTTTTGTGGTTTGGAGAATCATAAAAACTGGGTGGGCATTGTCTTTCTGTAGAAGGATTCCTGGGATTTTAAGACCAAGTGCACATCTGCATATCCCATTAAAATGTTGCCAGTTTTTAAAAATTACTTTAATAAATTTACAATTAAAAAGATAAAAATATATACAAACTAAAAATAATTAAAAATTGCAGAATAGGAAAAATAGGATAATTACAAAGAATAAAAATGTATAGTAAAGAAAATAACTTCCCCTTTAACACAAGTACAAACTATTTTAGTAACTTTTTACCTTTTTTTTTTTTTGAAGATTAATTCTTTCCATAACTCATCTCTTATCTATAAACAAATTCTTAAAACTCATCATTTCAGTCCTGATCAGCAAAAGTCTGTTAAGGGTTAGCAGAAATAACAGCACATCTATTTGATCAAATAAACCAAAATTTTATTTGTTCTTTTTTACTTTTAATAATTTGAATCCTGACCCTTCAAATAATGTCTTAGAACTTTATTTCTTTTCATTTACAATTGTTCCTTCTCACAAAATCCTTCAATCCTTTTTAACAATTCCCTTTTGCAATTTCAATAATAGGAAAGTTATCCAGGTCACTCTTTTGGTTTGTTATTTGTATATCCCTTTAAATTATTAAGATACAAATCAGTTTCATTTACATGTCCAGTGTAGCATCTTTTTCCATATCATTCTTCTAGCCTGTCATTTTTAAATCCATTTTCTGATAAGTCTCAGTCTTGTCGGATAAAATAGATTTCTCTTCCATAACTCCTTTTAAACAAAATCAAAAGTTAAAGGGCCATTGTTCAAAAATATCCTTCAGTATGTTCAATGTTAAAATAGTTTCCTCCATTCTTATTATATGTTATTCTCCTTTCACTGTAATCTTTAGTTCCCTCTAGTTCCCTCTAATGTCCAATCTTAAAAATCCCATCCTATCACATTGTAGACAATCTCATGAGCTCTCCTGAATGGGAGAGAAATTATGAAGAGCTTGCCAGCTCTTCATTCTGCCACAATCATCGCCATTTTCACCATTTTTCTCCTGGAAGTCAAATCCTTCCAGATTTTTTAAAATTAAAAGTGTTGAGGTCAGCATATGAATTTCAAAGGTTTGTGATGGTACTTGGTTGAAAGAAAATTGTGGGAACAGGCATGAAGAGAATAGATTCAAGAAAAGCAGGGTTACTGCTCAGTTCAGGAGACAATGTGCATGAATTAATTACTGAGCTGGCTTGGATAATTTACATACATTAAAGTAGATTTTATTGAAATTGCCCCCACCCCATATTCTAATTTCACATCCTCATTGGATTAAATAAGAGATGCACCTCTTTATACTTTTCATGAAAAAATGAGTACTAATTAGTAGATGAAATAGATGAAGGAATGGCAGAATCTGGGGATGGGGTTAAAAAAGGGTTCAGCCTAGAATCCCTATGTAGCCATGGGCTGAGTTCACTCCCCTTAAATTCAGTTGATACTTATCTAACTCCAAGCAGGTGCCAACCATTAGTCGAGAAAATTCCTATGTATAGCAATAAATTAATTTAATTGGATCTTCACATGTAGACCTGGTCTTTCCTGACTGACAAAAAAAAAGCTGTTTCATAGTTTTACAAGTTCAATCAAGTAATTTTAGTTATGTAATAAATTAAAATCCAAAAGGTTTATTGACCAAGGTGTGGCATTTGGTTTTATATCCCTGTTATTTAGTAACCATAGTTTTTGAAACCCAATTGTCAGTAAATCAGTGCTGCCTCCCACACACACGAAGCCCCCACTTTGCTTCCAGAGAACTGGCAGCTTTTGAATTATTTCTCCAATTTGCTTCTGTGCAACTGCTTTGAAAATGAAAAGAAAATTCATATCCAATCTCTTCCTCCTCAAAAAGAAACCTGAGGCGATTTGCTAAAATATTCATGCCCAGGACCAGAGAACAAGAGCAATTGAATGAGACACAGTTTGGAAAAAACTGTTCCCTTACATTTCACAGATTCTTTGTTTCCTAATTGTTGGTCACTCAGTGAGGCTCCGGGCACAGTAGTTGCTGTTGTAATGGAAGTGCTGTCTCCTCCTTGGTCCTCAGGAATGTCATAGGTCAGAGAGTTAGGCTGCTCATTTATTTTTCTTCCTCTCTTCAATTGTGTCCAATTCTCAGAGATCACTTGGAAAAGTCCCTGTAATTTTCTTGGCAAGGTTTTTCAGAAGTGACTTGCCATTGCCTTTTTCCTAGGGCTAAGAGAAACTGACTGGCTCAAGGTCACCCAGTTGGCTTTGTGCCTAAGGCACAAAGGGATTAGAACTCCCAGTTGCTAGTCCGATGCCTTAACCACTACACCTGGCTCTTCTTAACCACTACATCAAACGATATTTGGACAGAAAGGTGCAAGCAAAATATTTATATTGCAGGTGAATAACACATTATGCGCCACTGTGGCACAGTGGTTAGAGTGCAGTACTGCAGGCTACTTTGGCTGAGTGCCGGCTGACTGCAATTTGGCAGTTCAAATCTCCTCAGGCTCAAAGTTGACTCAGCCATCCATCCTTCCAAAATGGGTAAAATGAGGACTCAGATTGTTGGGGGCAATATGCTGACTCTGTAAACCGCTTAAAGGGCTGTAAACACTATAAAGCGATATATAAGTCTAAGTGCTATTGCTATTTATTGATCCAGTTGTTTGTTTGTTTTGTGTCTTCAAGTCAGTGTTAACTCCTGGCAACAGCCTAGGCTAATCCCTGCAGTTTTTCTAGCAAGATTTGCCCTTGCCTCCTTCTTAGGATTGGAGATAGTGACTGGTCCAAAGTCACCCAGCTGGTTTTGTGTCTAAGGCAGGACTAGAACTGATGGTCCACTGTTTTCTAGCCTGCTACCTTAATCACTGTACCAAATTTAGAAGACCCAAATTTATACAAGTGTTAATGGGTTTAGTTTAAAGAGCTTCTTATTTATTAGATTTCTATCAAGTTGAAGAATGAAATAGCCCAACTGATAATACAAATATAAAACTGTCTAAAATCATGAAAAGGATCACAAGGTTCAAAGTTCAAAGCAAAAACAAAACAAAACACCCTAGCTGCAGAGCAGGCACATTTACTAGAGAAGGAAAGCAAAATTTTGTTGAAAGTTTTGCTTAAAAAAAATTAAAAAGCCAGCCGGGTTTTCTGCTGCCATCTAGTGGCCACCTGGATTTTTGCAGGGCAGATCTGGTTGCTTAACCAAGACCAGAGTATGAATGCAATTAACATTGCAATTGCCTATATTAGAAAGATATTTGAAAAGGCTTGATAAGCAGTCTCTCCAGCAGATCTGTACTTTGGCTCCTTGCTCCTTTATATCAAGTCCAAAAGTCAGTAGAATCTGAGGATGAGATTATGACCTCCCATTCTGTGGGATCAGGCAAGGAATATACCATTTCCTCCAATCTGGTACCCTCTTGCTTTTAGATTTCCTACAGTTCCCTGCCAGCATGGAGTCCAGTATGTCAAGAGGGCAACAGATCGGGAATGGCTTCTGCAAGCTTCAGGGCTCTCTTCTCTGTGAGCAGCCACAGAACTATGACAGCATATAATCAGAAAGGAAAACAATTCTGATTTCTGGGTGCATTATTGCACTGTAAATCAGTGTTTCTCAACCTTGGCAGCTTGAAGATGTTGTGGACTTCAGTTCCAAGAATTCCCCAGTGAGCATGCTGGCTGGGGAATTCTAGGAATTAAAGCCCACACATCTACAAGCAGTCAAGGTTGAAAAACACTGCTGTAAACACATACAAGATATTCAAGGTTTCCCAGCTGCAGCTTTGGTTAGGAATAGATTCCATGTAAAAAGGGCATCCTGACCTAAATTAACTGATCATTTGTTCCAGATTACTTATGTCAGAATGCTTATGACCCTGGAAAGTTTGGATCTTTGTCCCAACTGCTACAGCTTCCATGGCTTAGGCCACGAAGCTTACTCCAGGCCTGTGAGATCTAGAATGTGTGTTGCCTGGCAACACTACAGCTATTCCTACATCAATTAGAGACCTGGAGGTGAGGGGAAATACTAGAAGTACCACGCTTTAGCAAATTACATATTAGAAAGTTCTTTTCATTGACTTTCACTTCTATCTCAATCTTTAAATCTTAGAAACTCTCATGGAGGCAGCAGCCACAAAAGATAAGATGGCTGTGCATCCCAATGACACAGAAAAGCCAAAATCTTGCAGGGAGAAGTTTCTTCAAGCATGGAATGAAAAGCTGAAACTCCAGCCATGTCCCATATTGTATTCTCAAACGCTAGCATCTCAGTCGGTAGTTGATATTTCTGTCCAGGAAAAGCGAACAAGGAACAACAAGGCCCTGTCAGATTTAAAAACAAGGGCCTCATTGCAACATAATGAAAATGCCGTTTACTTTGTGAAAGTAATGCCTCTTCCTCCAGAGCAAATGCATCCAACTCTTGGGGGTGTATATGTAGGTGAACACTGCCCACAGCAAGATACTGTGGCATCTTGGCATAGCAACCATGATGCTACAGACAAGAAGGTGCCAAGTGGATCCATGAAAAATGTTGAAGAGGAACTCCTACAGATTTGCGTTTCTGATTTACTGATGGAGTCTCCAGTGCGGAAGAGGCCCAGATTGCTGCCACCTCACCGAAAGATGCATGTGGAAGTATGGAAGAAAGAGGCCTCACCCCCATTGCAGGAGCATGCAAGAAATCCAGTCCCGTTGGCATACAATCACCTGGTAGATACCATGTCAATGACTAATCTTGCTGACCTCCCTGAAGTGGAATCTTTTTATCGCAGGTTTAATCCTAAATTAAAACAAAGTTATGATAGGAAGAACAGTCCAATCCAATCAGGAACCAACGGCTTTTTGCTTGTCAGGAACACAGACGTTTCTACCTCTCAAGAGACTGTCAGAAAAATTGCCAAGCAACATCAGCAACTGAACTCAAAGAGTTCTCCCTTACCTGATCTTATGGTGGCAAACATAGAATCCATGAACTCTCAAAATATCCACCTGCCACCAAAGAAACGATACACTCATGGCTGTCTCTAAGAGACCTGTGGCTAAGTAGGCTGCATTTATGCTAGATGTGCCTAAGACCAAAGCTTTTAACAAATCTTCCAAATAATAACTATAAATGAATATATATTAGATATTTTAGAGTGCTTAGTGTAAGATGTTACTTTTGTATTTTTGAAATAAATGTTTACAAGATGTAATTGAAATTGGTTTTCATTCATTCTTAGTAGCTTTAGAAATAGGATATTAATTTCTCCCCTTTCCACCTGCCAAAACAAGATACTTTGAAAAACACTCCTGTCCACAGTGTGGCTCCAACAGCGGTGAAATTGAATTGTCCATTCTTACTTGCTCACAAACAGGAATTATTTCAGAATGTAAGGGATATTGTAGAAATGTAGAATGTAATCTTCTGTATATAAAATGTGACACAATAACATGTGCATTTTTTAAATACTTTTTTCAAGTTTGATGTCACTTTATTGGCCAAGAAAAGAATCTTGTATTCTAAAATAAGAACGTGTAAATGTCCCTTATACCTACCTAGTTCTGTACTATCTCATGTTTTCAGGCTGTAGTCTGAAACAGAGGAATTGAATCTGGGAGAGTGAGTACAAATCAGAGGTGTACCCCTGACATTTTCAGCCTTTTACTTTGTTTCATCTGGTAAACATTGTTTTCTAAAGAGAAAAGCAGTGGCATATATTTTTCACAATGGATATAGGAAATAAGAATATTTGTCTACAGTTTCATATTCCCCTTTAAGTTGCTTTTCATCAGCTTACATCATTCAACTTTGGTATTACTTGAATTTTATTCATTTTTTTTTAGTAGTTGCAGTCCCTACTCCCTATGCAAGAACCACATATAAAGAGGACTGAAATAATCCCTAGGCATTCTGGGAAACAAGATAGTATTGGAAAGAGGCAAATTCCTCTGATTCACTGGGATATAAACAAGAGAGGAAGAAAAGCACAATTAGACTTGCAAGGCTGACAGCAGCCCTTTAAAGTAGACAAGCTTGGGAAGATATCACAGGAAGACTACAACTATATTTCATTGAACATAACAAGTTATACATGTTTTATAACAAAGCCTTGAGCAAGACCACTTGTTAGTCACTGAGGTGTTTACTAAAGTTCACTGGACCACAGGAAATGGGAATCACGTTGTCCTGTACCTCAGATCATAGTTTATGTTTCTCAGTC
The DNA here is from genome assembly GCF_049901715.1 of Pseudonaja textilis. Classification (NCBI taxonomy): domain Eukaryota; kingdom Metazoa; phylum Chordata; class Lepidosauria; order Squamata; family Elapidae; genus Pseudonaja; species Pseudonaja textilis. The sequence goes on from NC_141991.1 coordinate 108,193,477, forward strand.
TTGGCAAGAATAATTTGGGTCACTGTTCAACATACCAGTACCATTTTCTCTAGAGCAGTGGTGGCAAACGTTTTGGGCTTGGCATGTCAACATTTCAGAAATGCCGATCTTGAGTCTGCTGGCATGCCAGATGGTGTCCCGAAACAAAAGAGAAACAATTCTTTACGTGTTCATTTATTTTAAAAAATACAATCCAATTGTGTGTGATTCCCAGGATCTACTGTGCACTGCTTAATTTCAGGCAATGTACTACTCTTTGTTCACAAGTCCCTGTGGCCTACCTAAGGTTGCTCACACAATTCTTTCATTCTTGAAGTGGCTTCAGAAAATGATCTTTCACGGCCTCTGCAGCCTCAGAAAACTATACAAAAGCATACCTCTTTTCCAAACAATTTTTAGGGGGTTGTGGCTCAATAAGAGCATTACTTTATCAGGAGACCTCTTCAATCTTAAAAAATCACAGTAGAATGGGGTAGGCGTTCAAAACTAGTTGTTGGGTGTTGGTGAACACTAGAATGTCACCCAAAACATTGTGGCATGTTGCCTTTGACCGACTTGTCACCATCACTGTCCTAGAGAAGCACTATATTATATAATCCTTTGCATAGAATTTGGAAATAAAGTTAACTGACAAAGATCCAGTCAAGGTAGTTATGTGGAATTTACTGAATTAGATTTACTTTCAATGGATTGTAACAGGGCCCACAATTACACAGAAAAAATGCATTAGTGATTGTAATGAAAACTTGTTATATATTTGGCCTACAGCATCTCTTCAACATGGAAAACATGTACTTTGAAATATACAGTATTTGGAGAAACTGCATACCGTATTTATCGGCGTATAACACGCACAGGCGTATAACACGCATCTTCATTTTAAGAGGGAAATTTCAGGAAAAAAATGCGGCTGTGATAATATGCGGCGGGCGCAGCGCTGACATCACGTCATGACGCTGCGCCGCCGCTTAGGCACTATTGGGAACGGGATCCCTTAAAGAGGATTCCGCCTTGACATCGGCGTATAACACGCATACATCATTTGCCCCCTATTTTCAGGGGGAAAAAGTGCGTGTTATACGCCGATAACTACGGTATATGAAAAGGGATTTTGCAAAACTACTTGTGAAGGAATGGTTTAGATTATTTTAAATTTAAAGTTAAAAGGATAGCAAAACATGAAAAAAAAATCAAAACATTCGGAATTTATAGACATTCTAAACATAAAAAAAAAAATTTCTTGGCCACAAGAAAAAATAAGTAAAGGTACTGTTTTATTTCAAGAAAAATTAATGTAGTGTTCACATACAAATCAAGTTAAATTTGATTAGATTGCTCACATCTGAACAGCTACAAAAATAATCTACCCAGTCTGCCAAATCATTTAACAGTACTGCAATACCACAAAAACTTCATTGGAGCAGCCACAGGGATTTAAAGTGACATATATTATTTCAATCATTTTTTAAAAAGCACACTTCTAAAATATGCCTCTGTTAAACACCCATTATGATTTTAAAAATGTACAAAAAATAATAATCTTAGTGGAAACAGTACTTATCCTTAAAAGTCTGTTTCCAAAACAGTAATTTTTATAATTTAAAACCCATCCCAGTACAAATATATATATATATATATATATTTAAAAAGGAAATAAATTGTGCAAACACTTGAAGAATTGCAAAACACAGATCCAGAGGCATAAAAAGGAAGATGCTAGAGTGGTTCCAGCCTCTTCACAAGGCGGATAACTCAAGATAGGTACGAGCTTCAGGTGAGGCACAATGAGGAAAAAGATGCAGCCCTTCCATTTTATCCAAAGCCCTGGCCAGGGGATGCTTCTCAGCCCCGACGATGATGGACCTACGACAGTCGTGTTATGGCACTCCTTTTAAATGCCCAAACCTCACAAACGACACACCAAGGCACAATCATTCTGTTGGAAAGAAAAAAGCAGTTACTCCACATAACTTGAACATTTAACATATCATTATTCAATTTACAACAATCTGCCAACCTAGTGTGATAACCAGGTGTGAGGGATTTAGAAATTCTATGATTTCTAGCTAGTTTATACGGTCAGTTGACTAATGAAACACTGAATTGATCTGGGCCAATGCAGGTACTGACCACATGAGTGAGTAACTCTGGATATTGTGGTCTCAGCACACCTAACTAGCTTGGGCCAGGCTGTGTATTTAATATCTGTAGATTTTAAAGACCTGTAAGAGAAATAATCTATGTACTACTTGCTGGTATTTCCTCAAGCTCAAATTCTGTATCAGTGACACCATTTAACTTATCTTTTTATTTACACAATGGTGTTTGATTCATCCAACAACTTCTAACTGGGCTGAGATAGTAAGAAACTAGTCCAAGAAATGCCAACGCCATCCCTCTAGCAGCTCCTGCTAGAAGCGTTCGACTGTTGCTATGCCTTTTGGAGAAAGGAACTAAACTATTCTTCCCAGAAGGAAAAGAGAGGGCCAAAAGGCTCTCTTGGTATGTTGGGTTTTGTAGTAAATTCTGGCTAAGTTCCCAGTAGCCTGTCTTAAAGAGAGAAAAAGAATGTAGGATGAAAATGAGGAATAAATCCTCTCCATTCATTTGAAGAAAAATAAGAGTCTGGGAAAAAAAATACTGAACAGTCTTGTTGACAACCATAATGTCAAGAATTGTCATGACAAGGCTGTCTTTCAAGAGCAAAATAGGTTTTAAAAACAGCCTTTTCTTCTTCTGGATATAACAAGATCTAAGATTTCTGTCAAGATATCAGGATCCAGTAAGTGGACAAGGAACTTAAAAAAAAACCTGTGACTTTGTGGCTGTATATACTGACTGCAGCAACAATTCTGTATGCTTAAAGGGGAAAAGATTAATCCTCACAATAAAGTATGGATGGAGAAACTGGTGAGGCTAGCAGAAATGGCTGTATCAAATGCTTTAATTGAAAAATACATCCAGTTTTGTTTCTACTTGGAAACCACTTCTAGACTGAAGACAGGGGGAAAAATGAAATTTTGACTTTAGGATTTGCTGATTAGACAAATCTGTTGTTATAGAAGTGCCTAGTATGTTAGATATGTCGAAAAAGCAAGGTTGTACCTTATTATTTTTGTTCTACTGCTCTGAGAAAAATTGGAGGTTAACACATTTTTTCTTCTTTTTCTCTCTACCATACACTTCCCTCTTCCCCTTTTTTCCCTTCCCCATTTTCCTACTGTCTTTATTTTTGTTTGTATTTATATTATGAAAATTTAATAAACATTTTTTACAAAAAGGTATCGGGACACAATTCAGGCTTTCAGTGAGGCAAGGCAAGTTGGTGCCTACATTTCCTCCCACTCTGGTGCAAATTGCAGGGGTACTACAGCTGAAAAGGCATCTGGATATGAGGCCCAGACTGCTGAAATCCTCTCTAGAATAAAAAGAGCTCTGGAGATGCACATATGTTCCTTATTGGGAAGAAGAACAGCAGCATATAAATTTTACTAATAAATACGTACTCCTCAACAGCTGATTTTTGTGAGCAGATGGCAGAATTTGCCACTTGCAATTAACTGGGAATTGAGGTTCCATCCTGCTCTGAGCCCTAAATGCAGCCTTTTATGGATTTAAGCCATGACCAAACTTCACTCTGGAGTTTAATTTTTCGAACTGCCTCTTTAAGATTGAAAAACTTTCAGAACTGCAAGCCAACAAGTTGCTGGCAGAATTTTTTTTTAAGGGAACTGCATCTTTTCAGCTTTGTAAGATATTTATTTATTTTGATAACTTTTTGCAATATACAGCAAAGAAGTGGCTTTAGAGTTCTTTTTAGAGTTTAAACGCTAATGCTTCATGAAACTGGTTTAAAGAAAGATTTTGAAACTAATTAGAAAGAACCTTTCCTGTAGGAAGTCTGTTTTGTTTACATTTTTTGTGCAAAACAAGACTTTGAAGGTCTATTACTAAAGCACATGATAGGAAACACTTGATGTGTGGGCATATGAAGAAGTCCTTGAGCTTTTTAACTCTTAACTGGAACTAAACGTTGCTACTGAAAATGAACAAACTTCTTTGAAGACAACAAACTGGACTTTAAGGTGGACTTATTAAAACTTACAAAGTACCAAAATGAGATGAAAGTGTTGGATTTACGAGTAGAATTGGAAGATCATTTAAAAATTAAAAAGGACATTACAAACAATGTACCCTAAGAACAATATGAACTAGTCTTTTAAATTGAAATGTCAGAGATTTATTGGAATTAACTTCACAGAAATTACAAATTGACTTGGATAAAGATAAGAACTTCAACGGATGAAGAAAAAAGACTATAAGAAAACTGGAGTTAGAATTTTATCTATGGGACTTAAGGATGTCTGGAAGACAAAAGAGGAAAAAAACACTACAAAATTGGTTTATTTGTAGATAAATAATGATTTGCTATCTTTGGTGATATTTCATAGTTAGCTGGTTTGGAAATGTTCAGTGCTGCAATGGATTCATTTGTAATATTTATATTATCATTTTTGGATATGTAAGTAATGGGTTATTTCTTGTAATGTTTAATAGCTTTCAATTTTATTATTCTTTTTGAATATTTGTTAAGAAGAGGATATAAATTAAATGGAAAGAGGGGTTTTATACTTATGTTGTTAGTTATTTTTGTTAATTTTTACTGATTTTATTAATCTATAAGGAGAGCTAAAGATTTAGAGATGACGGAGATTGGATCCTGCAATTTAGAGATGAGTTTATAGACAATGGGATGAAGTACAGAATGAAGATGTATCTGGCTGTAATTTAACAGACACTCATAAATTGTTAATGTTCAATATGCTTGCTTTGGAAAAAGAGGAAAGTTTCTTTTTCTTACTATCTTTTGGGGGGATTTTTCCCCTTACTTTTCACACTTTCTTTATATATTTTTGTATTAGGTTTGTTATTTTTATCTGTTCAAAATAAACCACTATAACCATAATAAAAGTTATTGGGAAAAATTCATACTAGATGCAATTCTAGTTTGCTAACATTCTCAGGGTCAGAGAAAGTAGTTGTTTCCTATTGAAGGGGAACATTTTTATAAGACTGTTCAGCAGCCCGAATTGAAGAGTAGGAAGCAATATATTTTTGTAACAAGCCATAGTTGATTATGTTTCAATACCAATTACAAGTAAAAATATAGTCAACTTACCTCCTCCATTACTTAATGTATGTCCTACTTGGATTCTTCCTGAACTTCTATTGTAGTAACTCCTACCAAAAAGCAAAGAAAAACAAAAAAATAGGCAGCTTATGAAGTATCATTTTCATCTACAATATATAGTGGTAGTTTCTTTCCAAGCAAACATACATGCAAGTAATACATTGCAACAATACTTCATGGCTCTTTTGAGTGAGAAAAAGCAGCTGTATCTATCGAGACATTCAGTCACCCAAGGTCATGATTGATTAAAGAAGCAAAAGTTTTCAAAGAGAAAAATCAAGAAAGTTGCTTTTTGGAAAGGCACCTTTGCGACAAGAAGAGCTGTCTTTCTAAGAAAAATAAACTCTCCAATGTTACAAACTGAATTAATTGGAAAATTTAAAACCAAATTCATACAATTAACACCAATCAACTTTCCATGTTGTTCTCATTGGACACACACCTAATACGTATATATCATGCAGATATGCAATTTCACCGCCAGTTTGACACCCCTGACCTAGTTTATACATCTCAATGTCTTTTTACCACTTAAAAGCTCTTCATAAAATGAAAAATACATGCATCTCATCCAAATTGGCTGAAAGCTGTGTAATTAAAATCCAAATGGTAACAGCCCTCTTCCTTCAGAATATTTTATCTCCAAAAATACAAAAAAACATTATTGATCTTCCCTTTCCATTGCTATATCTGAACTAGTGACCTACCAAATTAATTCTTCAATGAGCATCACAAATATCGGTGTATCATACTCACCCTCTCCCATCTTCCAGAGTACTCTGGATTTCCTTCAGAACACCTGAAAGGAGGGGCAAAATAAGTCATGAGAAATCTAGCTGCCTATATTATCATAGCCTGGAAGAAATCTAGAAACAAGTGAATGTAACATTTTGGAGCTGCAGAACACTTTGTACACTGAAACCTCTCTGAAATTGTTTTGTAGGGCAGGTTAACATTATCCATTTCACAGATGTGGTAACTGACCATTGTGCCCAGAACAGAGACAAAGTAAATGTGGTTTGGTTTTTAAACATATCAGTAATTGAATTATGAAGGACAGTCGGAAATTATGTGATGCATGCAGATATGGCCAGCTATGCTAAATAATGCCTATTAGTTTTCTCAGATATATTATTAAGTCTGGTCTATTAAACATACAAAACATACAACTCAAAAAGAAATCTATTCAAGTTGTATGCCTTTGGGTGGAAAAAGAAGTAGTTGAAACTACATTAGTAAAAACATTCAGGATAATTTCCACAAAAAGTTCATTTCACAACCTTCTTTCTTACTTTCATCATTGAGGAGAGCGTGTTCCATCAGCCTACCAGTCATTCTTTCTGAAAAAGAATTAATATTAAAGCAACTAATTCTCAGTCTAGAGACAAAAATAGGACTTTGAGAGTGCATGTATCATCAACACAGAAAGAGAAAACAAATGTTTAAAAGTTATTAAAATGGATGACACCTCCTTAAATCCTCTGAACAATGAAGGCCATGACTTACTTCTGCATACCAAAACCCAATTTTGAAATTCGAAGCCACTGTAAATGACTACAATGATCCAGATATGAAGAGGAAAGGTGATTCAGACCATGCAGACATGGACATAGCCCCTATTAATTAACTGTTATTAGTATTACTACAGTAGTTGTTATGCTTTAATGCAGAGATCTCCAAACTTGGCAAGTTTAAGACTTGTGGACTTCAACTCCCAGAATTCTCCAGCCAGCATAGCTATGTTTGAGGACCCCTGCTTTAATGGTTCAACAAGAGTTAAACAAAAGAGCATTTAGCTATAATAAAAATAAGGTAAACCAACTGCTTAAACGTGAAGTGGGAAATGTAAAGTTGCCTGCTACCAACCTACTGATGAATTAGTCATAGGCATGAAATGGAGTGAAACATTACTGCTCCATTTTTTTCCCGGCCAAGAGATGATACCTGAAAAGGATGCTGAGGAGAGACTCTTGGAAACTTTAAGATATGTACGCTTCAATTCCCAGAATTCCCCAGATGATTGTAGAGTTTATTTAAATAACCAAAAATTAACTCTTAGTTAAGAAGACATGGGTGTGTAAGGGTGTGTGTGTGTGTGTGTGATGGTAAGTGTGTTTGTGCACGTAGATGGAGGTCATTTTTGATATAGTGATAAATTGTTTTCTTCCTTGCTGTTTCAGCTCTTTCGTGTGTGTGTGTGTGTGTGTGTGTGTGAGAGAGAGAGAGAGGGAGTGGGGGAGGGGGATTTTCATGAAGTTTTCCAAAATGTTTTATAAATGTTTTGGCTAATTTTTCTACAAGTATAGTACCCAGTTGTGTACGGATTACCACACTACCTATTCTTACGACTATGGGTTACAAAGCAAGGCAGCAAATTGTTCCAAGATCCCATCGTTTTCTATGACAGGCACAAAAGCAACTGAGTTTTAAGCACCATAGTTTACTTACCATCACCACCTGGTTCACCAGAGGTTTGTCTTGATTCCTTAATGCTGCTGCAAAAGAAGAAAAGAGCCAATGAGACCAATCGTTCAATAGTTCCGGCTCAGAACTTGATATATCAAGCAGTATTCTTCAGTCCTAACATTACAGCAAGCCATGTTTTATTCAAGTCACAACTTGTAACATATACAAAAAGAACACCTACAACATTCTGCTAGAGGTGAGTAGATTGGTTTTACAGATGAATCTATATTCTATTCACTTTTCGAGAGTTAGGAATCTCAGGCTTCATTTGCCCAGAAATGCACAACTGAGCAGCCTAAGGGTTAGGTTTGTAACCAGTTGCTTTGCAACTGGTTCACACTTATGGGGGTTCCGGCCAGGGGTGGGATTCAAATTTTTAACAACCGGTTCTGTGGGCGTGGCTTGGTTGGTGGGCATGGTTTGGTGATCATGTGACTGGGTGGACATGGCTTGGTGGTCATGTTATTGGCTGGGCGTGGACAACTCAATATCACTCACATCGAGGCACGCATCTCCTCGCCTGGCCTCTCGTGACTGTGGGGATGCTGCAACAGTAGTAAGTGTGAAAAATGGTCATAAGTCACTTTTTGCAGTGCCATTATAACTTTCAATGGTCACTCCACACAAGCAAAATACCAGCAAAGGAGGGGAAAAAACTCCAGAGACGTTCCTGAGACAGGAAGTCTAGTCCTGCCAAGAATGTAGTAAGGGTTAACGGAGAGGTAGTTTCTGTAAGCAACACCAGAATGTTTCCTTCCTGCCTTCCTTACAGGATTAGGCGAGTAATTTCTTCTAACAACCGGTTTTCCAAACTGCTTAGAATGTTAACATCCGGTTCTAGCGAAGAGGTGCGAACTGGTAGAATCCCATCCCTGGTTCCAGCATCCTGGAGTCATGTGATCATGATCTGCAACCTTCCCTACCAGCTTCCCACAAGCAAAGTTTTCTCTGGCAGGGAAGGACTCAATTTGCTTGGGTAAATCCCCACCCCCCACCCCATCCATGTACTCTCCTGAAACCTCTCTGGAGTTGTAGCATGTTTTGCCAGCAACCCACACTCCTTGTGAGGAGATGCTCACTTAATGACCCACAATCCTCGCTTGTTGCAATAGTGACTGCAGGGATTGATATCGCTAAGTGATATGATCATATGGTGCCTCACTTTATGACCACATTGCTTAGCAATGGAAATTCCAGTCTCAATTGCTGTCATAACTCAAGGACTACTTGCACTGGCTAAACTCTTATGAATCAGTTGATTGGATATCAGGGGACAAGCAGATGCATTGACACATTATGCGTCTGCAAAGAACAACATCTACTCAAATCTGTACCATATCAGACATGGATCTCTTTTGGTCGTAGGTCTTCCCACAGTTCTGTGAATTATATATTCCAAAAATTATAATAACATGAATGCATAGGCAATATTATCATGGTATTGTTCAATATCGGCTAGGCTCCTTAGGGATTTGGGTCTTCAACAACAAAACAAAAATATTAAAATATCAACCATGCTGTCAAATAAGTTATACTTTGTAATTGTTACAAAATAGTGTACTTGACTGACAGAAACTCTGACAGACATACTTTGATTTCTTTGAAGTCTTTTCTGTGCCAGCTGTGCTGTGCCCATGGCAGTTTTCTCTGTTTTCCAATGCTTTCACAAGACTTCGAGGTTCCACCAGCCACTTTGGCGAAAGGGAAAATCTTTCAAATTCTGATGGGGAGATGAGATAGAATCCTGCAGAGAATGACGGAAAAACAGCCAGTTGAGTAGGGATAGATATTATGCAAGGGGGTCTTGTTTCCTAAAGTCCTACATAGGCACATTCTCCCTTCTAAACAGATTAAGGTTACAAACATACAGGGAAGTTATAAATATCCCCTGATTTGGAAATAAGTGCACCTGAGCAGACTTAAATTCAGAGCAAACATACAGAGCAGACTACATGATCATGTTCAGTGTCACATCCGAACTAATTAGATTGATTTTATTAATGAAGATCCCAGTGAAGTATCTAACCTTTTTTGGGATGAATATGTAAAAAAAGTCCTAAAAATTAAAAATTGCAACTAGGATATGGATATTGATTCCTTGGGCTATTACCTCATAAAGGTTTTGTGTGCACTCTTTTGTGCAAACATTAAAGTAGAGAGCACTTTATTAATAGACCAGTGTAAACAAAATTTGGGTTTCATGGCAAAAGGAGATGACTCTTCCCCTTTTCCCCAACCTGGTCTTTTTCCTTAGCTTTCTTAGTATTATATAAGTACAAAGACAAAACATCTCTATGCTCTATGCTTGAGGCATCAGTTCAAAGCTTTCAAAGGCCAAGCACACCAAAGTGTGGTAACTCATGGATGATCCTCATATTACCTTGTCCATATCGGGTGAACACACAGGAAGCAATGCCACTCACATCCTCCTTGCGAATACAGGGATAACGCGCTTGGATTTTAAGTGACGGCAGAGAGATGATCTGGATGTCTCCCTGATTTGTTAGGACGGCCAAGTCATTCTCACTATGCTCGGTCTTAGAGCTAACGAAGTTGGCAACGGCCACTTTTCGCACCCGGGAGCCTTCCAGAGCTGTAAGTTTCAACTTCAGTTTGGAGACGACTTTGGGTAATGTGAAAACCTGCCAACATGAACAAATTCTATCATTTTCTTCCTTAGTGGAAGAATTACATCAAAGCCTCTGCTAGTCAACCTGTAATGAGAAAAATGCAACATTTCCCTCCTTCACTAGCAAAAGAGCCTGTTTTTTTAAGCAATGATTTTCTGCCTCAAGCTACAGAAAGCAATGAATGAATTTTTTACATGGCCAGTATCTGATTCTCACCACTTGCAAATATCTTTCTACAAACAAAATCAGAAAATGGGGTATACTTTGTTGCTACCAGGACCCCAGAGTACTGTCTTCAATTTGAGCCTGATTTGGTTTCTTTTTAAGGAAGCCACCAAACCAAATATAAATTGGGGAAAAGTGTCAAATGAAGAGCTAATAATTATGAAACAATGCTCAGGTATTCTGTAGCTGGGGGAGAAGGGAGAGTTGAGCCTACTGGCTCTGTTTGCACTCCTGCCTTTTCAAATAATTGTTCTCTTCAACTTCCAAAAGCAGAGGGCATTTACCAACAGCACAGATCCTCCTATATTAATGGAGACTCTGCTCAATTTAGGGTCCCAGTTTTTCATCCATTCTCTAAAATTATTTGGGTGGTGGTGGAATGAAGATAACGCACCACCCAAATAGCTCAGCTATTCTTCTTCCTGTGTAGAAGCCACACAGGTTGAGAATGCATGACAAGTGGACAAGACAACATTGGGGATTTCTGCCACATGCAACTCAACCTTCCTAATTTACAGGATGCTTCTTCAACTCTGGGCAGCCTTGTTTAATAATACATGTCACTGAATGCCTCTTAAAAGCAAGGAAAATGCAAGGGAGTAAGTAACACAGTATTTCCAGACATTCTTTGCATTCCAAAGTCTTTCACGCAGTGTACAAAACCTTACATGCAGAGAACCCTGTTACCTTAAGTTGTTCTTCAGACACTACAAGAAGCTGATGACAACCTTGCATGTTGGGACTTTTGGAGAGGTCGTGTGCTACTTCAAGTGGTTCAGGAAGAGGAGTGCTTTGGCCATCCAGAATAATAATGCCAATAACTGGAGCTCTATGCATTAGCTGGATCTCTTTGGCTAAAGAAACAAGAAGAGAAAATGCACATAGCAATAAGGCAAGATCTAGCTCCAAGACATTGGTGAAGAAGCTGCTTTGCTTTGGGATGTGTTTTATGGCTTGTCTTTCTTTTGATTTTTCTTTATTATATTGCTTTTATGATATTTTCATTGTCATTATTACCACTGCCCACTCTATTGTGATGTTTCCTAAGTTCCTTTTAATATATCTTTAGCTTTTTATAATTGGCTTTAGGTCATGGCTTATTAGAACTGTAGTTGTCAGGTGTTATATAAGTAAAAAATTCATTCTTTAGCTAACTTGGTTAATTTCCTGATAGAACAGAGCTCCCTTGTTTTGCATGCATTGTTAGTGCCTTAATGATTTCATCATGACTCAGATGAAATTCAAGAAGAGCCAATGTGGAACTTCCAGTTTGAGCTTTTTCAGCGACAGACCGAAACCTCGTCTCTGCGAGGCTTCGATCCGTGCTCACTGCTGGAGCGCCCCGAGCTGGCTGGTTTCGGGGCTAAGCCACCCCGTGGAGGTGGTGAAGATGGGGGAGACTGCCAGCCGGGTTGATGAGAGCCACATCTCTCTTCCCCAGCTTGCCATTACTCCCTTTCCCGAAGGCGGTTGCAGCGGTGGTCAGAAATGGCCACCACAAAGAAGAACTCGACCAGAAAAGAATGTGCAGGAGGAAGGTAAGAAGAGAAAGTTTTGGTTGACTGGGTCAAACAGCAAAAGCAACAAATAAGGTACCCTGGAATTGAAACTGTTAAAAAACAATAACATTGTTCCCTAAGAAGATTTTTAAGCTGCGAAGGAGAGAGAAAAGGGAAAAGATTTGGTTTTCTCCTTTTCCTATACAGACAGCTAAGAGACTAAAGCAAGAAATTGGAAAAAAAATCCACTTTGACATCAATAGGCATTTAATGCTGAAAATAAAAAGTCAAAGGGATAATAAAGATTTCTGGATAATTAAAAACTTTTGAAAACAGGAAAGGAGAGAAAAAGAATAAAAGGGCAGGATCTGGAAGGGAGGAGACTGCCTGGAATTAAAAAGAACTTACAGCAAAATCTCAACAAGACTTCCAAAAGATACATTTTAACTGAAATATCGCAACAAAAACCCCAGGAAGAGAAAGTGGAAAAAGAAATAAGAAGATATAACTTGGGACTATTTGGATTACTTGATGATTTCTGGATTTTTGGTTATTGTTTTGAATGACTAAAATCAATCGGGTGGTTGTTTAAAATTGTTTAAAATAGCTCCACTTTTAGAAGAACTGAAAATGGAACTTAAAAAGTACAAAGAAGATGCACAAGAAGGGAGAGGTTCTTTTGGCTTCGTATTTCAGTTTTTAGAAATGGAGATTTGGAGAAACAACATTATGAGAAACAACAAGAAATGCCTGCAGAACAAGAAGATTTCAACAAAGAAGAAGCTATATTTAATGAACAAGTAATCTTAGATGGGGAAAAAAAGGAAAGGGGGGGAAAGAGAATGGAAAGTTTAAGATTGGGAAAAACAACTCCCCCCCCCAAAAAAATAGAGTGAAAAGTAAGTATAAAATCAGAAAGCAACAGAAGAGGGAAATGCAGAAGAGAGAATTAGAACTAGAGAGACAAGGGGGTAAAAAGGGGAGGGAGAAGATGAGAGGGAAGAAAGAAAGGAAAAGAAGTTATAAAGGACAGAAGCAAAATATAGAGAAACGGCCTATTTAGAGATAATGGGTGAAAACTTAATGGAAAAAGGGATTCTGCAAAGGTACATAAGATAGTATGGTTATATTAGAAGCAGAAATAATTTTAGAAAATATGAAACAATGTATGATTAAAATGTCTGATAAAATAGCTATCGTAATTCAGTGGAATGCTTGTCAATAAATAAATGTAACAAAAGATATTATAAAACATATGTGAAGAGAAATAAGGGAAAAATTAATTGTGGAGATTATATGTGTTTTTAAGGAAGTATGATATTTAATTGAAAAGAAGTGTTAAAGATGTTAAGATTTTAATGATTATTAATGATAGAACTGGAATGGAATGAGGGTTGATAATTACATATATTTACAATCTTTCTTTCTTTTTTTTAAAGAATATAGTGTGTATTATAAGAATGTACCAAGCAGAATTCGATTGGAAGTTATGTATTATGTATTATATTGAAGGTCATAAACTTAAGATATATATTGAAGTTTAAATAAGAGTTGAATGGATGTAATTAAAAGATATAAAGGTGTCATACTCCAATTAGTAACTACAGGAGAAAATTTGTTTAATGAGAAAAGATAATATGAAATTGAAACAGAACAGACAAAAGTATAAATATAATGATTTGAATTGAGATGAGATAATCAAAATAAAATTGAGAAAATTAAAAGAGGGGAAAAACTATATAGAAAATGTAAAATAGTATAAGAATACAAAAAGGAGCATGAAATTGAGTTTTGTGTCTGTATAAAGAAGTTCAACCCGGGACCATGCTATTTTCAAAAAAGATGTTTTACTTGTATTTTGTGTGTGAAACCCCAAATAAAACTTTATTAAAAAAAAAGAGCCAATGTGGCTTTGAGACTATGAATGGAGAGATCTGGGTTCAAATTCCTAATTTCCTTGTCTAGTTACTTTCTCACAATCATACTTCCCTCGCAGGCAATTGCAAAAATAAGAAAGAGGAGCAGACAAATATATGTTGTTCTAAGCTCCATATTAGAAAGATAAGATAAACGTAATAAAAATGCAAGAATTAAAAACTGATAAACGGGCAAAACTTTAAAGCTTAAGACAATTGTTTAGCACTGATAAATAGCATATAATGTTCAAAAGGAAACTACTGAATAATTTTCTCTGAAAATAATAATCATCACAGATTATATACTCAACTTTTCAAAAGGAAACTACTGAATAATTTTCTCTGAAAATAATCATCATCATAAAGAAATAGATTATATACTCAGCTTTTGCAATTAAGATTGCACCAACTGATTACAAATAAAGACATAACACCAAAATGTTGTCAAAATGATTCATTGAACACCTGTAAAAAGATCATGTATCAGTAATGAAAAATTGGTGGGCTGAAAAAGCAATTGAGAGTGAATAGGTTAAAATATGGTGGGATTTTTGAATACAGACTGATAAAAGCTTAGCTCACAACACATCAGACATAACTGTGATTGAAAAGAAGAATTTTGATAATTGATGTGGCCGTATCAGGGGATAATGAGGCTCCCTGTTGCTCTCTTTTTTTTTTTTGCAGATGTTTCATTATCCAAACTAGGTAACATTATCAGTGTTACTTAAAGTGGGGTTTGCTCTCTGCTGATATTCTAGTGGCTTGCCCTGTCAGTGTTGGTGGGAGTAAAATACTCATTCAATTAGCTTTCTGATTTTATGTTACACTATGAGCTCATCACCCTCAAGACCATTTATCACCTATCATGAGTCAGCTCTTTGTGATAGAATGAGTAAGATCATCCTCAACCCTAAATGCAGTTCATCAATGTGTCTCACTCACCCTGCTCTGCTCTCACAGGCTCATCCATTCTTCTCTCTGCTGGAGGAATACGCAAGCAGAAAGCATACACTGTGCCCCCATTGGTACCTGCCCACAAGGAAGGGCTGTGCCGAGAACCTGAAAAGGAGTTAACAGAAGTCATGACTGGAATTCTCATGCATAACAAGTGATGATGAAAAAACAACGGTTTTTATTTTGTTTTGTTCACACTGGGCTCAGATCTCCAATATAAGCATCAATGTTTTCTGTACAAGTACAGAACTCCTCTGACTCATTCCAGTCCAGTCCAGCTCAAAGACACAATGAATAATGTGGATTAAATGCTTTCTTAAAAAATATTTACATTCCTAACATTTGTGTTGTGAATGTGAAGAGACTGAAAAAATGGGAGGAAAAATATGAGCTTGGACCAGAATCTGTATATCCAAACAGCCCTAATGAACCAGATAAAAATGTGCATAATTCAGCAATGTATTTCCTTCTTTTAATATCTGTTGTCCAACAACTCTAATTCATGCAGCCTCTAAATCCAAGAGGTAGTATATTCTTCTCTATACTAAGTTGCTATGGGGAAAGCCATCATATATCTTTCTTTTCACATTGCATGTGGCTTGTAAATTTACACCAGCATATCATTTCCCCCCCTAAATTAAAAAGCCCCAAACTTGTCACAAAGGCCTTCCTCATCAAAGCCAATATTCATTTTCTTAGTGTGATTTGTTATTCAACTTCTAAAAATTACTCTAGAAATTATGCATCTTGAATAAATGACAATCACTGATACATTGATCAGTGATCACCATTTATTCAACATGCATAGCTCTCACACTGAGCTATGGTGAGCGCAGTGGTTAGAATGCAGTAGTGCAGGTTGCTGGCTGTCAGCAGTTCAGCAGTTTGATTCTCATCAGGCTCAAGGTTGACTCAGCCTTTCATCCTTCCACTGTTGGTAAAATGAGGACCCAGATTGTTGGGGACAATATGCTGACTCTGTAAACCCCTTAGAGAGGGCTGTAAAACACTGTGAAGCGGTATATAAGTCTAAGTGCTATTGCTACCTGTTCCAGGTGATTTAATATTTAGTGTATGGATGTGTGTGCATGGATGAATGTGCACATTCATTAAAGGGGTGTGGTGTGTTCTTTTCCTCTTGACAAACATTTCCTGATTCAAAACAAACAAATCTATTGAAATATTTGGACGAGTCACTTTCTAAAACCTTTATCTAGAAGAGAACGTATTTCATTAATGTCAAAAAACTGTAATTGTTTTCAGCCAATTGTAGTGACCAGATATAAAGGATCAAGTGATCCATGCACTGATGTGTGTTTTGCAGGCATTGGTAGAGAGTTAGAATCTAGCCAATGACGACGAGAAGTGATAAATACTCCCTATTAACCATTATTTGTTCTCTGAGCAAAGGGACACATGGCAAATCCTCAAAGGTGAAGTACTTACTGTCCCTTAGGAAGGTGTCAGCAAAATATAATGTGCGGACGAAGCCCGTGAAAGAATCCTCTGCTGATCGTGCTTCAATCTTTCGTTGGACTGGAGCTAATTCAATTTCTTGTAATGCGTCACGATTATGCCTGGAAATTCCCTCCTATATTGTCCCATGAAAAAAAAAGGGGCAACCATTGAATAATACCCTTTGCAGCTCTCAAACAAACAAAACTGTTCAGATTATGAAGATGCTACTCCACTTTTACTAATTTAGCAGTTCATTGAGAACAAATATATACAGACCATATGTAAAAGAATCAAATGGGTCTCATAAAATAAAACCAGACTTCTGGATAATAAGCTGAGTTTCAAGTTCCTTGTTGTAATAAATTGAAGACTTCTGAATGGACTAGCTTCTGAGTGCATGCATTTGTTGAAAATAGCAGAAGGGAAAGAAATATTTTTCCCTTTCTACTAATCCAACAACCCAAGTTGTCTTCACTGAGAAGCAGCACTCTTATTTGAATCTCATTCTTATCTTCTTGCAACATATCAGTGCCATGAAAGGCAATATCAAAATCCTGTACCATTGATCTATCACTGAAAAAAAAAGGGGGTGTGTGTTGTTGTTACAACTGTGTGAAGCCAAAGGACGCATTGCCTCACCTGGGCAGTTTGCCGCTTCTGATTTGACACTCTGCTCCTTCGTATCCGGCGGAAGGACTGGCGGAGAGACTTCTTTAAGGACTTCACCCTGGAAAGCGGGCCTTCCAAGGCCAAATGATCATTAGGATGGAGGGTGCATCTAGAATGAAGCCAGTAGACATGTGGTCTTAATACCGGGGCATTAGGACATTTCTTTCTTTCATTCAAAATACTAATGCTCACTTAATATACTTCACTAGTTGCCAAAATTGGCCAATCTTTACAACCAATATGCTGGCAAAATATTAGAAGCCCTGACAAGAGCCTTCCAACAGTTACTTGTGGATTTCTGTCAATCAATCTAATACATTAGTTTCCATGCCATCTTGACCTGGTATTTTACAATTATGTAACTGGTTAATATTTATGATAAATTATCTTGGTGACCCTTATCCTTCTAATGGATCACCAGTCCTAAGTTCATGAAGAATCCTTCTGTCAACACTCCTTGCCTAGCAATCAGGAGGGCTTTGCTACCATTTTGCCGGAGAAACAATTAGAAGCAGCATAGTTTCCACCTATTCTGCTGTGTTCTAGAATGTTCTACAATCCCTAACCTTCTTCTCCCTTAGTCAGGACCGGCACCCATTTGGTACATTTTGTATTGCATCTGAACTAATTGGAGTTTAAGCTTTTTTTTTTTTTTTTGAAGGATTTAGGGAACCAGGATTCTTCTCAATAGTTTGCCCAGAGAATTCCATCTAATTATACAGACATACTCCTGATACTTTTCCTATCATTCTTCAGGTATCCAGTACAAATTACAACTAATTTAACAGATGAGGGGATAATGATTTACTTCAATCAGGATTAAGCAATCTTTTGATGGCTAGTAGTTACATTTAAAGTTTGGGGAAGCTGAGATCGAAGCAGATAGAGAAAATGCTAATGAGGCAAGGCTGCATAGTACCCATTTATGATAAAAGCAGGATTATCAGTGGGTTTTACAGGATGGCCTTTTTGGTTTCATAGTTATGTTAAACTTTTAAGTCTTTCTTCTCACCTCCAAATTAGCAGAAACCATGGTGGTGCAGCTCAAGAGCTCCAGGAATGTAAAAAACTGGTAATCCGTGACCTAAGCCATTCCCTGCCTGCTAATGTTAGATATCATTGCAAAACCTCCAGCTTATTTTATCAAAAAATATGATAGCAACACCAGAATTGAAAACAGAAAAGCTTTAGAAGCTGTATACTAAACATGTCGCATAAGCCTTCTTTTAAGTATCATCTTTCCCAGAAAGTGACCTACTTCACAAAAACCAGCCGCTTCTGCTGATGATCAAACAACCCAAATCCATGGCTTGTACCAAAGGCCACAAGTTTCCATTCTGAATGAAGGGCCAGTGATGTGACGACTGCTGGGGGCTGACATTGGACCAAGACAAATGGCTGAAAGCCAGGCTCAAATTGGACAGGCCCATCCCTGGTTTTCAGGCGTTCATGGCCCTTCCACTTGTAGCCTTCTTGATCCTGGAGAAAGTCCGCTTCTGCGTGATCAATCCCTTGTTCCGCTTCTTCATCATTCAGTTCCATGACAAGGACCTTCAGATAGAGATAGATTTCAGAGCTGCCCTGTGAAACCTCGATACTGCAAATCCCACATTATTTGCACAAGCATTTAATCCAAAATATACACATTTCCTCCTTTGGGTTTTTACCAAAACAATTCACCATTTCATTTGTTTTCAGCCTGTTTTGTTTTCATGTTCCTCTGTAGGGGCAGAGAATTCCAACCATCACATTTATTTTGGGATGTAATCCAACAAAAGGATGTTGCTTTAACATCCAAGGAGTCCAAATAAAATAGAAGCAAGATGTAAGCCTTATCTGGTGGTAAAGTGACTACAGGTAGTCCTCAACTTAAATTTCTGTCGCTAAGTGAGCCATCTCTTAAATGAATTTTGCCATTTTACAACCTTTCCTTCCATAGTTGTTAAGTGAATCAGTGAAGATGTTAAGTTAATGACATAATTGTTAAGTGAATCTGGCTTCCTCGTTGACTCTGCTTGTTAGAAGATCACAAAAGGGGATCCCATGACCCTGAGACACTGCAACCATCATAAATATGAATCAGTGGCCAAGCATCTAAAGTTTGGTCATGCGACTATTATAAGAATGCTACAACAGTAGTAAATGTGACAAATGGTCATAATTTCACTTTTTTCAGTGCCCTTGTAATGGTCACTAAATGAATTGCTGTAAGTTGAGGATTATCTGTCATTAAAATGTTTTTAATACAGCTAATCCTGTATTAAGCACGTGCAGCTTTTAGGGGAACCCTTACCATGCTATGACCAGTAAGAACAAGAAACTATTACCCCAAACAGCCACGCTTTTGGGAAATTATGACTTGTAAGCACGTGTAAACATTTCACTTTGTGAAATGTCTAAGGTTGTATACCAGCAGTGCAACACAAGATTTTTACAGGTATAGATAGTGCTACTCCAGCTGCTTGTTCGTCTTCACTTTATGACAGCCTTTAAAAAAAACAACAGTAAAAGAAAAATCATTCATAAAATTACTGGAGCATGACAGGCTGCTACCTTCATGTTTATGGAGACTGGGCCAAGGGCTAACCATCAAAAAACACAGTTTGGACCCTCTAGTTTATGAAATATATTTCAATGAAAATCCAACAGAGACATTAATAGCAAATCTGTATCTACAGGAGAACAAAATAGAGGCATATGTGATTTATTTGTCATAACTGGCCTTCCCTGCTCGGCTATATGGTAGGCGATACATCATTTAAACACCAAGTGCATTTAACTATATGCCTGAACTGGGCTGGTAAACTTTGGAAGCTGCACTGATTGCCAGCAAGCTTCTTGGTGCAATTCAAGGTGTTGGTTACAACCTATGAAGCCCTACGTGACATAAAGCCTAGTTGATGCATTCCAGATTTCTTTTTAAAAAAGGCCACCTATTGGTTACTTCATATTTTACTTGCCATCTCCTATGGCATCTGCCCTAGTTGATCTCCTTTGGATTTCTTTGATTAAAAAATGCCATCTATTGGCATCGTGGAGGTGTGCCTCCACTCTCATGGTGCCTGCCCTCTGAAATGAGGTTCTCCAGAAAATTCTCATCCTGGTTGTGTTCTGGAGGACCTTAAAGGCTTGACTCTTCTTCCACATTTTGGGCTGGTCTGGATGGAGTCTCTGGTGGAGCATGTGATATATGGGTTGCTAGTTGGATTCACCAACATGTTTCACATTTTGGTACTTATTTTCTTTTGTTATTTTGGTTTTAACAAAGGTCAACAGGTATGGAAGTGGTGGCAGGGGTGGTGGCAATGGAATGCAGAGAAGTCAACAGGACAGAAATTTGGGGAAGACCAGTTGAGGGGTGAGGAGCTGAAGAGGAGTTGAGCATGGCAGGGCAGGAGAAGTGTGAGGTCCTGACCTAACAATGGCATAATCCTAGCCCAGCTGCCTGCAACCTTAAACACTCAAAGAGCCGTTTGGACCCATTTCCCACAGAAAAGAAAACCCCGGGAGCCAATAATTTTAACAACCGATGTGACTGGGTGGGCGTGGCCAACTCGAGGTCACTCAGTCCCACCCAGTCACCTCCTGCTCTGGAATATGGAGTGAGTCTCCATCCCCTGCCATCACCCTTACTTTCTCAGGCCAGGCGAGGAGTTATGGGGAGGGGAGGGGCCGGCCAGGGGTGGGATCAGCTGACAGAGAGCACAGCTGAGGGTCAAAAGAGCCACACGTGGCTGCAGAGCTGCAGGTTGCAGATCCCTGTCCTAGCCAAATGAACTGCAACCAGGCTACCAGAACTCTTGTTGCTAAGTGATCCATTCATGTAATATTTCATCTAATAACTGCTTTGTTTAGTAATGAATATTCTGGTCATAAATGGGATCATTAAGTGAGGATTACCTGTAATTGTAGCTGTATTTGGGAACACAACATGTTAAGTAAATAGCAAGACTTGCATACTGCATGCAGAAGGATTGCTGAAGAGATATGGCTTGCTAGAGTTTGGAAATTATTTCTCCATTGTGCAGCAAAGAGACAGTTGTCTGAGAACCCACTTTTTAGCCAGAATTAGCACAGAAAGGACACAATATCTGAGTAAACTGGATTGCATCCAATTCCCCCAGCCCTGAAATTGTTAGGATAACAAGAGACGATTTAACAGATCTGTCTAATTAAGGATAATTGTATATCAGTGTGAAAGCACAGGTCTCTAAGCTACAGCAGCCCATACAAATCCCTTTGAGATATTGTTCCTATTAGTACCTGTCCTGCTGTCCCTGCTACAGCTAAATAGCCACTGTATTTGCATAAGAAGATCTTCTGGATCCCAAGTCTGGGGTCATCACTGTAAGGGTCAAAGGAGCCAACCTAGAGCAGCAGCAGAAAGAAGCAACAAATACCACCTGAGCACAAAAATACAGTATATAGTGCAAAAAGCCCTTCTTTAGAAGTACATAATGCAGAACAAGCTTTGGCTTCAGCGGGTTAAGGCTGCTTACCTTGCGTAGTGGAGGCCACTCATCCTCTCCCAGCTGGTTCATATTGTCATTGAGATCTGCATCAGTGAGAAACACTTTCACTGTGCTCAGTTTATACAGGAGGCTTAGACACACACCAGATGCATTCCAGAAGCGCACTGTGCCATCCTCGTGCCTGAGCCCAAAGCAGAAAGGCAGGTTATACCAGAATCACTCCCTGATTTCTAAGCAAGAGAGATGCTGAATGACTGGCCTAATGGGGAAAACTAACCTAAATTTCCTCTTGCTATTCATGTAGGCTTACAAAACTTTCATTATGCAAAATTCCCTTTTCACACTGATCTCTCTCTCTCTCTGCATGCATCTCAAAGCAGTTTTGGCAAAATATTGCAAAGCAGCCTTTCCCTACTTAGTGTTCTCCAGATTTCAGTTCCATAATCTCCAGTCAGCATGCTGGCTAGAAATCTGTGTCAAGGCAGGTCAAGACTGCTTGGAGGTCATCAGACTGGGGAAGAATGTCATCAAGTGCATACTGAGCCTCTACTATATAGATAGGCATATAGCCTAAACCTCTACTGAGCTGATCAGCCTAGTGCAGAAAGAAGGAGAGCTGCCCAGAACACTTCTTGGTCACACCAGACTGCAGATGCTTGGCAGCAAGTCTTTTGAGGATGCTTGCCTGTTGCTCCTTCTTAGTTCACCAGGACACAGAAAAAGTAGGGCAGCTATGTTCTATCCATATTTCTTTCCAATAGTTCTGAACTATATTAAAAAATATGTGCCTGGAAAGGGACTTTTCTTTCCAATGAGTATTCTAAAGTAGCTTCTCTTTCATTGCTCAACTTAGTAAATCAAATATATAAAAGAAATAAATTGCCGTAAACAATTTGAATGTTTGTCAGTCCACTTTGGGCTTACTAGTCTTGGGCTATCCTTCCCTACCATAGTTACAAGTCGGTCTAATCACTACATAGCTCTTAAATAATTGGTGCCTGGACTTATCAATCTTCCTCTCTCTAATTCCACTCCTCCTCTATTTTGATTTCTTAAATTGCAGCTACAAAATTCCTGAACCAACTGTAACTCTTGGTCGCCCTCCAGATTTTTGCAGGATATAGGAGATCTATATAAACCACAACTATTTTTTTTTAAAAAGAATGTGTTTTTAAAATGTTGGTATTACACATGTGTATCTATACACACAGATACATATTCCATGCACCCGCATGTGAGATCAAACAGAAATTTTGTCCGGGGGGTGGATGGGTGTAAGGACTGATCTTTCCCCATTTTACTCCTTACAGCAGTACATCAGAAATGGATTTGTATCCTAATTGGTTAGGTGAGGTTTGGTGAAGAAGTATCCTATTCCAGAAACAGCAGCAATAATTATTCCAGAGCATCAATACCTTTTGGCTTTCAGGACTACCATATCCCAACTCCTGCATGCAAATAACTCTCTGTAACTCAACTGGCAAAGTATCGGGATATTTAAGTACAATCTTACCAGGAATTTGCACAAGAATCCTGAAAATCCTTTTACAATATTTTTGTCTCTTTTTGAAATTCCAGATAGAAAAGGCAGCTATATGAGACTACTTATTGTGCAGAGCATGCAGGATTAGATCACCTGTAGCATCTTAGCGAACTTGTTTACTTACAGTATATGTTAAAAGGTTGTTTTAAAAATGGAATATTTGGAAAGCCAATTTAAAGCCTGCAATAACTAGACGGTCATTTCCAAAATGATTGGCACCTAATTTACTGCTGCAAAGGTTAGGGCCTTCATTTTCTATTGATTGCTTATTAAAGACTAAGCAGAGGGGGGATAAGGCAGTAATGAGTTACTGCTTCTACAGGAGTAAAGCCAAGGATGAATTCGCATGCTTATACCTACCCGGTAAGCAGTAAATCCCGCTGGGGAGGATCTGGAGCTTTGCTGATACCCCCATTAATTGGCCAGGGCTGGGAAGAGAGAAGAGAGAAATGGTGGGAGGAGAGTTCACAAAGAGTGAAGGACAGTGTTGTCTTTACAGAATAAAAGGCTTAGTAGCGGAAAGCAATTAAAATCCATTAATCACTTGTGCAATTTTTCCATGTGAGGATGGACTGGGGCTGAACACAAATCCCCCTTCCAGTTAAAAAATTCCATGTATATCAATACATGTTCAGATTCTCCCTTCTCCTATGCTATACAAATATCTATATAACCAAGTTGCTGTGTGAACCAACCCTCCCTGCTGTTACTGATCTCTGTCATATCCATGAGGAACATGGATATGACAGAGATCAATAACAGCAGGGAGGTTCACACAGCCCATTATGCGTCTTCCAGGTTGGCAGCAAATCTTAACTTTCACACTCTTAAGTGCTAATGAAATCTGGCCCAATTTCAGTTTTTTGGGCTCTGCCAATCGACAACATCTTTCCAAAATTTCAGAAAGATGCACTTCCCTGATTTGCTTGGAAATAATATCCTATAAATATGTAACTATACAATTCAGTAAGATTTAATATAATTACAGGATTCGGTTACTTTTCGGTAAAAAGGAAGATTAAGCTTCACTGCATGACATACAAGCGTGACATACAAAAAAAGCAAAGGGATCGCTACAGATAGTCATCGGTTTACAACCATTTAGTGACCATTTGAAGTTACAACAGCATTGGAAAAAAGTGACTTGCGACCATTTTTCACATGTACAACCATGGCAGCATCTCCATGGTCACGTGATCAAAATTCAGCCGCTTGGCAAGAGACTCAGATTAATGACAGTTGCAGGGTCTTGGGGCCACCTTTTTGTGAGCTACTGACAAGCAAAGTCAATGGGGAAGCCAGATTCACTTAACAATCATGTTACTAACCTAGCAACTACAGTAATTCACTTAATAACTGTGACAAGAAAATGAGTCAAAACTCACTGAACAAATGTCTTGCTTAGGAATGGACATTTGGGGCTCAATTGTGATTGTAACTTGAGGACTACCTGTATTAGTGTTAGTGGGAAAACTAGCTTTTCTCATTATAACAAACTCTTGGATAGCTTTGTGGCTAAAATTATCCACTAATAATTTCATTAATGAGCTATGTTATATTTTGGAGTCGATTTGAGTGAACTATGGAGAAGGCCAAATGAAGCACCTGTCTCTCACCCATTTAAAACAATTGTCCCTATTCCTAGGAATACAGCAGTGAGCCCCTCCTCCCGGCCAAAAATAATGCAGCTGTCTTAATGAGTAGCAAGTAAGTGCTGGATTCAAGCATCTACATCATATTAGTGCTAACAAAGAGTACTTTATCACCCTGGCAGGATTATTCACAATCACGAATTCATCTTATACTGTTATTTTTTTCCTCTAATGTCAATCAAGCAGGTTCCGTACAACTTATCAAATGGAACTGCTGCTGAGACTGCCATTTTCCCCTTTGCTCCTATATTTCCTTAGAAGCAGGAATACTTTTTACCTACAAAGTCTTATTTGTAGTCATTCAAAAATCCAGTATTAACCAAGGAAAAAACTATCACAATCTGCATCCACTTCAAATGCATCCTTATTTCAGTAGGGCATGCAAGTCATACCATATTAGAAAACTGAACATTCTGCTTGCTCCCAGCATTGATGATCCTTTCCCACAATTTTAGAGGAATGTTGGAGACATGGTGAGAACATGTGATGGCCGAGCAGTGGAGAGATGCAAGATATGGGGGTTGGATAGATGGCCAGCCAGGAGACTTCAGATCTATTACTACTAGTTCTTCTTCTGCCAATACCACCATGGTGGAAGGGTCATCAAACTCTGTAGGAGACAGGATCATCTATAACCATCATTTCACAGAGGGGTGCACAAACTCAAGATTCTAGTTACAAGGTTTATCCATGTTAAAGATTCAGCAAGAATTGAGTCTTTAATATTGAGTTAGGGGAATCTCACATTTTTATGTTGTAAGCCCCTGGGTGTCATTTTTGTAAAATCTAGGAACATAGAAACACAATAAAGACTAAGAGATAAAAGTGAGTGTTTACATTTTTCCAAAACATTCCAAAGCAACATCAGACTGCACTTTTATGGAAGGGAACTTCATAGGCCTGGAGCCGCCACAAAAAAGTCCATGGCATTTATAACTGAAGGCAACCCTCTGTCCAAGACAGCAGGTTTAAAAGGCTTTAACCAGAGGAATGTAGTTCCCAGATAACTATGTAAAGAGGAAGTCATTTTTTCAAGGATTCCAAAATAGAGGATTCCAAAACATTTAGGGATTTTAATGACATTTGAGCCATAAAGCTACTGGGAACTGACATGGTTTAGTCAGAAGAGTGTTACATGCTCAGACTTGAATTCAGTTGACAGCTTGGGCTGATTTTTCAAGGGTATCCACCCTTTCACCAAATGTATTACAACAATCCAGTCAGGTGGTACAAACCCATGGATCTTGGTAGCTCAATCGGATCTTTCCAGGAAGAGACGTGCATAAATCATAACTAGAGCAAAAAAAAAGAGTCCCCTCTGAAAGGTTGAGCTCTTTCCCAACCCACTAAACTCTTCCTTTTGTCTAAATTGAGTTTTAACCTGCAACACCTTATCTAGTTCATAATCTGGCCTCAGGGGGATCTTGAACTTAGGCTAATTCAAGTACTTAAAATGTACCAACTTGGCTAGTTACTCGTTATCTGGAGAATAAGAATTACATAATAGTTTTGACACTACTTCTACTGGAGAACTTTAATTTGCTTTTGGAAAAGAAAATAAAGGTAAATGAGCATTACATTTCAGTTAAAACATATACTATTAAAACTGAAATAAGTAACACTGATTCTTCCTTATGATCACCATACACACATTTCTGTAAAGCACTATGAAGCAGTATATGTAAGTCTAAATGTATTGCTATTTCCATTCCAAAGAGTCTCAGCATGTACTTTCAGCTAATGCATCATCACAATTTACAATTTACAGTGGATTCTGAAAGCTCAGAAAATGTGTTATCAAAGAATTATTCATAGTCTGTGGTCCTCCAAAATGTCAAATCATTAAAAATATCTAAAATTTCATATTTAACAATTTTATCACATACAACTTTCAATTGTCACATGATATATATCTAAAAATTAAACAGGTAGCAACATTTAAATTAATCAAAAGTTAATTAAAGGTGTTCATATTTGATTCCAGGCAGAATTTGATTTTTTTTTTCAAAGTATTTTTTAATGATTTTTTTCCTTCTTTCCATTAAAAAAAATTATTTAAATCACATATATGTGTAACATGATAGATACAAAGATGTATATCAATTAATCAACACAGACTAAACAATAATTAACGAACTATATTTTTACAGACATTTGTTGGGAAGAGTAAGTTACATTGAAAACAGGAAGATTTTGAAATAGGATTGTAATCTCCCTTAAAACATGTGCCAGCATCTATAACATAATCAGTGCACTTTGCAAATATTGCAAGTATAAATTACCATTAACCATTTTCTTACTACATGTCATCAATCAATACAGTAATTATAGTACTGCCTGAAATCTGATCAAAAAACAATTCTATATTTAAGGAGAGAGATAAGCAAAATAAGAGCCTTCTGGAACACCCAAATGACTTATTTCTGAGTTTTGATGATACACACATACTTTTGCTTTCATGAAATATTTTAATAGGGACGTGCAAAATGTTCTATGCATAACTGCTGCCTTGGTCTCATGCAAATCACCTGCCACTCTAACTGAATGAAACCATGCCAATCTCTCTCTAACACTTCCCCCCAGGCTACCTTTCATTAGACCCCACCCCCTCCCTGGGCACAAGAAGCCCTCCCCACCTCCATCCCCCTTCAGCTCCCGGAATTCCTGCTTTCATGCCTTCTCATTCCAAGAGGACCATGTCCCATATCCTTTGGATCTAGACAAAGAGGGAGATGCTTGGTCAACCAGATTCTCTTCTCATCAATCAGAATTAGAATTCCAACCTCTCATCAATGTATCCTCAAACCAGACAGGGTTGTGTTTGCCACTGCAAACTCCGGCACTTCCCACAATACTGGACTAAGTTGGAAATGTCACTTCAGGCCAAGGTGCTGGACATGGCTCACACAGCAGATGAATCAGCCTGGTTATGAGCTGTTCTTCTAGGCAGCCAAATCTCAACCACAGATGTGTCGGTTCACAGGAGATGGTGAGTTCTCCTGGTTTCTATGCCAAACTGGCTTTTACCTACCTACCTAATCTATCTATCTAGTTATAGCCCACATCTTCACTGTTAAAAGCATATCCCACTCTATGCAAAAAATGGCCCAAGAAAACACCCCTGCAAAATGCATTGTAAGCTGGTATCCGTGCAATGTCAACTTTGCTTAAGTACTACTGATAACATTTCTTCATTAGGCATTGCTAAGTCAAAGTACAAAGTCATCTGAAATGGCCACATCTGGTGGCACATTTCAGGCAGAAAACACTGTACAAAAACATGGAATTTAAAAAAAGAGTGCTCTTTCTTCACAGAAACAGTTCTTGGAAAAGAAAGATATTCTCCTCTCTTATTATTTCCAACTGGCAGAATAGCCAGCATTTTTGTACGCGCTCCCCAACAACCTGTTTTTTTTTTCAGAAGCCATCCCAACTGATCAGAGCCCAGACCCTAAATAAACACGACAGCTTCCCAAAACCATGGACAATGAGTGACCAAAAGGGCTCAAAGTGCTGAGCAAAGCGAACAATAAGTAAGATTGGCTAAGGCTTCAGAAAGCAGCCACTGCAAGCCACAGAAACCTCAGATGACTGAACAATTTCCTGGATTAAGCAGGCAAGTTCCGGTTTACATTGCAAATTCATGCGGTTTGTGCCAGCAGCTTGTCAGCAAAGCACTAGGACCCTGAACTTCCAAGGGACCGAGGTTGCACTGCCTCTTTTGGCAGCAACACAGAAGAAAGCTGAGCTCAATGCATGTGTTTCTCTTCTCTTTCTCTCTCTCTCTTCTCCCGCCCCCAAGGAACAGGAATGGAGCATAGCATTAACAGCTCCTTCTGTCTGGAAGCAACTGAAGCAAAGCCAAAGGGATGGAGCAAGGCCAAGATAAGGAAAAGCCCAGGGCTTCACATGAAGAAAGCTTACTCATTTGCAGATGCTTAAGATAGCCTTCCTGTAGTATGAGTCTCCAGTGCTTTCTGGTAAATTAGGAGTCAAATCTTTGGGGGAAGAAAGGATGGCTTAAATCCAAAGGACATTTCAGCCCTTTCACCTTGAAGTCTGTCTCTCATTAAGTCCCAGCAATCACCAGTACAAGAAGCAGGTCTAATTTCCTTCCTGCTGTAAACTATTCGTTTGTACAATTAAATGTTCCAGATAGCAATAAAGAAGAACAAATCGTTAATGTATTGGTGCAAATCAGAAAAAAAGATATGAACATTGTTAAACGGTTCCTGCATTTCAATAACGTAAGGTTTGTTTCAGATTGTTATATCAATGTATTCCAATAGGGAAAAATGTGACTTTTCAACTACTATCAATATTTAAAATAAATTTTCCCCAACATTTTATATTTCACTCTTTTATCTGAACGTTTTGTTTTAACTTTAATGTACATTTAATACTTTTAAATACTATTTAAATATTGAATACACTTCATACTGCTAATGGAGTAAGATCTGTGTATAATATATGTGAAATATACTATAAGAAATCAAAGAATCTGGTGATAGCAACCTACAATCAAACCACTGACAGATTATAGTAAATTTCTACCTAATGTACTGTGTGAGATAAAAGGCTGGATATAAAACAGAAAACAAAATGAAAGTGCTTGAGTGAACAACAGCGCCTCACCTTGGCATCTAAATGTTTGCAAAACAGATGATAGGGATAACTTAAAAGAATATTCCAAAACCAGGGCACCCCACCTAAAATTATCTGCAGAAGGAAGTGATACTTGGCAGAATGTGCCTCTGCAACAAAGGTATTTGGAGCAGGGTATCAGAAGCACATTTTGAGTTATGGGCAAGTTAATCATTGCTTCAGTCTTTAAAAACTTAAGTGGCTTAGGGTTTAAGTGTAATTGAACCTAAAAATGAAAAAGGCAAGCAGTTCAGTTCTTCTTTTAAGGAATATAGAAGAATGGTGTGACAAGGGGACAAACCACTCACTAATCAAATTAATGAATTAGTCTCTCTAAGAGTTCAGAAATGATACTGTATTAGATCACTATTTCAGCCTTCTACATACCTGCGAATGGTTCAGCATTGGCAATGACAAAGAAATCTATCACCCGTGATGTGAAGTCAAAGGCAATCTGTTGACTGCCATGAACAACTGTAATGCTATGCCGGTCACCATAGCTGGCTCGAGGCATCCCTCCTTGGAATATGAGGTAAGGGAGCCTTAAAGAAAAACAGATAATATTCTGAGGCTTCACTTTGAATAGCATTTCATAGCTAGGATTTTTTAAAAAATGGTCTTACTGAAAACTGTATCTTTCCATCTTTAGAATTAAATCCTTGAAATAAGTCACTAGCAAAGGATAAGCAAAGCATGCAATACTGTACAAGAAAAACATTGTAAGGCTGAAAAACATTGTGATGCTGATGTCTCAGTCATGGAACAGCCTTGAACCTGAGATTCTGAGGGATCCTTTAACCTTTTAGTCTTCCAGTTGGTTGTGAAAACTTGGCTGTTCCTTCAAGCATTAGGCTAGAATGGAGGTTGAGCTGCAAGGATGATTGATCTGGAGGGGTACGTTGTTTTTAATGTGCTCCTTATGTATTGTTGTGAATTGCTTTAGAGTAATCATATGAGAACTATATCAATTCAGGCAGGTTCTAAGATTCTTTCTCAGACAGTTAAGCGTTGGGGTTTTCTCCTTCTCTTACCTGATTGTTCCCTACTAGCAGTATTCCTCAAGGCAGATTCCCACATACCTTTACGGAAATAGACATTGCTTTTCCAAAGCCCCTTTAAAGAGGAGCTTCCTTGTGGTGGCAACTTACTGAGGACTTTCTTTCCTCAGGGTTCTCTGATAAGAGTCTTGACTGTTATATTTTAGTCCTTTCATTCTATCATATTCAGTGGTATTTAAGATTCTTCTATCAGATCTTTAGCTGTCATTTCTATTCACTCAATGATATGAAATATGAATATATGCCTATGGAATTTTATAATTACAGGATATCTATTTATAGTTAGGTGAGAAGGAAAGTAAGTATATACAAATCTTTATTATATGCAGAAAAGGACACAATTGTTACTTAACCAGTTGCAGGTTTCCTAGAATAGCCTCTCTTGTTACTAAAAAGTCACTCTATACCAGGGTATCAAACTCGATTTCATTGAGGACCACATCAGGGTTGTGTTTGAACTTGGGGTGGGGGGTGTGGGGGGGGCATGGCCAGGGTGGGAATGACTAGCTTGACATCACTTGTGTCAGGGGTGCCTGTGGCGGCCCGAGTGCTCTGTCAGCGAAAACGGAGCTTGGGAGGGCCACGCACAGCCCTCCCGAGCTTCTTTTTCGTTGACAGACACAGTGTAGGCCAGTCCTTCATTGTTTCTAGGGCAACCTTGCAGGCCAGATCAAAGCACCCCATTGGATAGATCCGGCCCACAGGCCTTGATTTTGACACCCATGCTCTATACAAATAATATACAACATTGCCATGTTACTCATCCATAATACTCACGCATTCTTTGCTGTTAGCCAGTAAATTTTGGAAATGGCTTTGCAAGGGAAGGGACCTACAACAGAACATTTACAAAAATTGTACATATGTTCTTATATTGCAAAACTCACAAATAGTTTTAGTAAAGCTGACACAGCATCTATTCTGCATATAAATTGCATAGCTACACAGCTGCACCAACTCATTATGCAGAACAACGTATACTCAGATTGCCTTTATGACAAGAAGGATAAAAGGAAAAGCTAATCCTTTTTTGATATGAACAGCCTTTATCGATTTTCTGGTAAAAAACAACAACAAATTCCAAGGGCTAAAAAAAACCCTATATATCTCCAAAAGATTTATTAAAATTGTAGAATCACTATTGCTTTTAGACATCAAATTGCCTAGCAATTCTAATTTATTTTCTATGATTTGCAGTCTTTTTTTTTTCAACTGTTTTAAAAACAAGTGCTTCTTTTGGCACAAGTTTATTCTCTGATCATAGAATTATTCAGATAAAAACATGCTACACATAAACCCTGTAGCAATTAATCAAGTAGCACTGTTTTATTGCATCATTTGAGGAACTCCAGCAATATGAATCAAAGCTCTAAAGAAGGTCTACACAATATATTGTCATGTTATTGGTCAGATACTAAACAATCTTCTTTCTTACTTTTCTTCTTTCTTGCTTTTCAGGATGGCATGTATGATATTTAAATCAAACAGGCCTTCTTGGAAAAACTAATCTGTTATGTTCAGTTTTATAAGTCCAGGTTTTCTAAAATCAAGCTTTGAATTTATCAAATTTATATGCCACCCCTTTCACCAGAGGCGACTTCCAATAAAATCAGAATCAAAGTTGAGGCCAAAGGCATATCTTCCCAGCTTCCCACATACTAACCGTAATGTACTTTGCTTTCCAAAGGCTCAGGCTGCCAGTCATCACTTGAAATTGGCCACTGTGTATAGCTCCCATCATAATGGCAACTGATGATATGATGGCCATCCCTCATCCAGAAGAGATTCTCTAGTTGCTAGAGAGAAACAAGAGACACATCCTGAAGGACAGGATCAAATTGCTCAGAATGCCTGTATTTAAAACACAGTCTCTTTTATTTCTCCGGCTTTTATCTCGAATCCTTAAAGGACTATCATATATTGGAAATCTGGAGTTCATTATAAGTTGTTAATGGGATCTTTCCTCCTGTGACTAATGCTCTGAACCAGGCCACAGAGCTGTTTAGATACCATCAGTCTGAACTGGTCAGATTCAGGCTGTGGTGATGCTGTCACAGTGTGCTACTCTGCATTTTCTTCCCAAAACAAAGGTAGTGAGCATATACCAGTCTGGACTCTTGACCCATGAAAGCCATAGCACATTCATCCATCTTCAAATTGGAGAAGTGTACTTTATCTGAGCTTTACCTGAATGGAACACCAGAGGTCACACATCCAAAAAGGGGGGCTGGGACAAAAGCTAAACCAAATGTAATTTGAACAGTTAATATGACTGCTGCTGAAAGATTTAATCTTCTTCTGTTTATACATAGCCAGTGCAAACTTTTGGAGTGGAGCCATAACCAGAGTTTTGGGGAAAGGTTGGGCTCTCTTTTTCAAACTGACCTAGTACACGTGAAAAATTTCCAATGAAAAAATTCAATATTCTCATCAAGTGTATATGTGTGATAATGTGGAAGTAGTGCTGTCAGTCCTCTTCATTTTTATGGTGGAACTGTAACTAACAAATCAGGCCAACTAACCAAGTTGAACAGAGCATTCAAAAGAGAGAAAGGCAGCCTTTGACAACTTGTGGGCTCCCTCCACAGCACATTCTCCCATCTTCTCACAGACGCTTTGACCTCTTGTTTCTCCATTAACCCTGTCAGTGTAAGGTTTGTCTTTTCAAGTTGCACTCCTCACTGTTCAGTCATACTGTTATATTCTAACCAGCAAACCAAGCACTTCAATATGCTATTCAAAAATGCTAATGAAGAACGTGAAATCATATTCTAGGGACTAGAGATCTTGAGGGTTAGCTATATGTTAATAAACTGGTATAATAATTGTGGGGGTTGATTGTTTTCATGTTTCAACGAGGGTAATGAAACATCCATTTCCTATTCCCTACCTTAGGAAGAAGGATGCTGAAAGGATAAACTGCAGGATAGGAAAAATGCATTTTCTTTCACCTCCTTCTTACTCTCTTTTTTAAAAAATCTGCAAGGACATCATAATAATTGCTAGACAAAAGACATTGTTAATGCCCAACCAGATGTCTCTGGTCTTTGTCTGTACAGAGTTCTATGACCTTGCTCATACTGGCTTCATTCATGGCTTGATTCTTTATTACAGTCAATGACTAGTTCATTTAATCCTAGTAAAATCTGTCAGTATCAAAGTAAAACCTGTCAGGTCCACAGTAACTCATAAACAGTAGTTTACAAAAAACAACAACAACAGAGGGTCTCTCACAGTACACTAAGCCACATTCAAGCCAATCACATTTTGGCGTATCAATTTGGATGAACATAAAAGGTAACTTGCTACGTAAGCTTAAGGAAACAGGGACTTCCTAGGCTTTGTTTGGAACTTTCAGAATTCACAAGTACCTGATTGCCAAGTAACTGGTGTGTTGCTTTCTTATTTATCAAATCCCAGAGAATAATGAGGCCCCTGCTGTAACCAATCAAAATCTGATTGGGATTCCGAGGATGTTCCCGTAACACTTCTACCAATTCCAGTGACCTCCTGTTCCGATAATCTTCTGGCACTCTGTGAGGAAACACAAACGGAGCCATGTAATATTACTGTGCAGGGCTCCATCTTCTTCTGCACCATCATAAGGTCAAGTACATGGCTTCTTGCCAGTGCCACTGCTTTCAGCTCAAAACAGACCATGTTTTTTCAACAGCAGGCTCCAGGCCATTTACTGAAAGTAGTTCATCTTCCATAGAAACACTTCTATTTCTAAGCTCGTGCACTGTTTGTGTGCAACATACTTAGGTAATCTAATTCAGTCTATTTTTTCCTGGGCTGTATTTAAGGAAACAACATGGTACCTTGACGTATCTGAACAATGTGGTCACAACAGAAATCTTTTAGTGGTTATGGTGTGGAAGCTGAACCTTGGAAACATATAAATCACCTAAGTTCTTCAAGACTGGACAAGTGTAAACTCATAGGCAAACCCCGAATGCTACTCTTTTTTTTGACATTAGGCCTTGCTGCCCTCTGTTCTTAGAAGGAGGTTTTGACTCCTTCACAGAGAGTTGGAATATTCACATCCCAACAACTCTGCCTACTTACATAAGGAGCCAATTCAGATTAGGTAAGAAATGAAACTTCCCTGAAAAACATATAGGATTCCCCCTAACCAACTTGCTCAAGCTACTTAGATAAGCAGCAAAATGTTTCAAACCAACAAGAATTCCAATTAACATGACTCAACTTCCAGATTTCATGTATGACATACAGACAGGTTGTATATTGATTGGGACTTGCTGAATCTATATCCACATCTATGGAATGTCATTAGCTAGCATAATCAGTGTCTGACATCACCTTTGCAATACTTCTTCTGGACTGATGATCTGGTCTTCTAGCACCCTGAAGGACGGGAGTTCTACCACAAACACATTACCACTTTCAGTACCAAGATACAGAAGTTCTTGAGAAGAATGTGTCAGGATTGCTGTAATTTGAGTAGCACTTGGAGGGGAACTAGAAATGGACAAAAACAAGAAAAATGTTTTAAGATTCAGTTGAATGAACTTGATATTGCAATCAACATCCATGTAGCACCATATAAAATAAATATTTGACCCAAAATCTATTTGCAAGAATTCAGAAAGGACTACTGAAGACAAGCTACTGAAATTCAAACTGTGAAACAGAAAATGTCATGTGGTCTATGAATACATAAACTTGCAAAAACTTAGTGATAGTTCCATTGACAATGCTAGGTTTAAGGAACAGTAAACAAAATACTAGCAAATACTATACTGATGCTTGTTAATACTTCCCCCTTCATCACTATCCTAAAATCTGCACTATACGTTTGCCATTGTTTTAATTGAAATAACTTAGGCTACATTCGGATACTGTATCCATCCTCTGATTTTCTTTCTGAACCACATTTGGCTTTTGCTTCAGATGAAATAACAAATTAAATTTGCTCAAATAAGGTCAAGAAGAAAACTGGATTTACAAAAGATGAGGCATACCACAATTCTCTATACCACAAAAAACAGATTACTTAAGAGTGCAGAGAACTTTGGGTTTA
The DNA here is from genome assembly GCF_049901715.1 of Pseudonaja textilis. Classification (NCBI taxonomy): domain Eukaryota; kingdom Metazoa; phylum Chordata; class Lepidosauria; order Squamata; family Elapidae; genus Pseudonaja; species Pseudonaja textilis. The sequence goes on from NC_141991.1 coordinate 108,228,901, forward strand.
TATTTCCTTGAAATATCAACAGTGAAGAATCTACTGTATATCAAGCAAGCTGACTTTCTTAGCAGCCCAGAAGTGCTAGGATTGGAAGTATCGTAGTTACCCAGGGGGGCCACGAAGTGTGAAGTGTCTTTCTTCCTGAAGCTCTGATATACCATGATGGGAGTGTTTCAGGGTCCACAAATGCAGGCTGTTATCATCCAATAGGGTCACCAAGCGGCACTGAAAATTATTAAATGGAAAGAGATAAAATAACCTTTGGAGAACTATTATCTGCAGTAGCACATCAAGAACTGGGCTATTGTTTAAGCTATAATCCATGACTAAACTGAAATAAAATTCCCATCTGGGATGGGACAAAGTTATGCAGAAACAGATGTGTTACAGAATCTCCACTTTAGAAATCTACTCCAAGGGAATAGCCAACCAGGCTAATAGGCAAATTTGCACATATATTTTATAGAAGTTGACAGCTTATTTCAGCACATATACTGTCTGTACCAAGCACAGGAACCCCTTTGAAGACAAGATCTATCCTATTTTTTTAAAAAAACACAGTCCAGCCTCTAAAAGCTGTAAGGGACAAGGCAGTGATGATAGGGCAACATAGGAATTGGCAAATGAGATGGGGACCGGGATGGCTGTGTGTGTGTGCTATGCGTGAAATATCCAATGAGCAGAATGCAGGTAGACCTAGACTTACAACTGTAATTAAGCCCAGAATTATGGTTGTCACTGGAGTTGCTAAATAGATTATCATGTGATCAGACCCAAATTTATGACCTATTTTTGCCACAGTCATTAAGTGAACCTCACAATCGTTAAGCAAACACTGTGGCCATAAAGCAAATGCCATAATTGTTAAGTATATCAATTTACTCCAAATGGATTTTTGCTAGCATTTTTTTCTTCTTGCTGAAAACCAGAAGTAAATGATCGAAACCGGCAAAAAAGTAGAAAATCATAATCATGTCACCGCAAGATGCAGACAGCCATAAAGGTGAGCTGGTTGCCAAGTACCTAAAATGCTATTGCATGAACCACAGGGTGTATTTGCGTGTGCACGTGGATGTTCCTGAACACGCGCAGCTACAGTTGTCAGTGCAGACTATCTATACAGCTATTAGTAAAATCTGACAGGATATTTAACACTCTAATTTTACTTCTTAGTTTGAAAAAAATCAATAAAACCTCTTTGCTGTTGAATTCCAGTTGTTTGATCCGAGAGCACCAAGAACTGCCACCCCACCGCCCACAAAAAAAGGAGGGAATACTTTGAAAGATGTATCACAAAGTTTATAAATTGCTCACACTGGTTTATAACAATAAATAAAAACATGCAAGACCTTAAGAAAAATTCTATATCACAGTGGACCAAACAAAACCGGATTTGCACATTTCAGAATATAAATTTACTGTTACCAACTTTTACCCAATTTAATATGTGGTGTCCGTTTAGAACATTGATTCTAAATTGATTAACCAGAAGGGGAAAAATTATAATGCAGTACATATGCAGTCAACTGACAAGATATTATAAAGTACTAAATGTTGCCCCAAATTTATATTTAACTGCTTTTGACACAGGGAATATATACTGGACGTTCGGGAAACTCTTGATATCTAACACTTTGGAAAAGAACTGGCCCAAAGAGGAAGTTACTTTCAGTTCTAATGAGTAATATACAATAATAACATAAATCAAATGAACCTGAATTTATTAGTCTTATTAAAGAGTATGCCTCTTTGGTTCATAAATTTGTTCAGCAAAAAACTGCCTTCTCTGATTGTATTTTTTGTATTACTTTCCATGTTTGGAAGCCACTTACCTAATCTATTTCACCTTAATAAATTCATTAACGTAGTACCATAAACTGTTAGATATGGTGGAAAATATTTGTAGCTCGGGTGGTAGATGTTTTTAGTTTCGCTGACGATGTTACCTAGCATGGTGATGAAATGTTCAGAAACAAAAGAACAAGCTCGGAGAACAAACCACCACCAACCACGAACTTTTATCCTGCATGATGTTCTCAAACCCACTTCAATAATATTCCATTTCTTGTACTTCCTTAAGATTCTGTCCGTCAAGTCTAAGCATTCCAAACTATTTCTGGACTTTTCATAGTATTTAAGAACTGTTACACAACAGTAATAACTTACACAAATTGTGTTTTAGGTCAGTTAATCCAAAGTTATCTGAGCTACCTGCTTCCAGGGATAAATTTTACCTAGTTGATAATCTGAATTCCTGATGTCTGAATTAAACAAACATACACCTTTTTATGATGTGAGCATTTTTAAAATCTCCTTTTTCATTTTTGCATTCTTTGCATATGTGTCAATTCTTAAAAGTGGTCTCCCAGAGTATTTGTTAAAGCCCAACCCTAACCACTATTTAGATTTAAAATATTCTGAACGTCAAACTGACACTCAGCTGAGCATACCAATTTTCCTATATTTCCTGATTGAAGCATTGGAATCAGGTCCAAATTTCCCAAAACAAATGGAATACGAAGTACTCCAAAACACAGGATCTTTTTCCAAATTTGAAAGGGAGTTTCACTCAATAGGTACCCACTCTGTTTCAAAATAAGAACTATGTTGAAGGAAATTACATGATACATTAAACATATGGCTCTTTGCTTTCTCTTTTTACTCCCAGGTGAATACATGACACTTCAACGCAGCACAGCACTTAAGATACTTAAGAGAATTGTGCAGCAAAACAGATTCAAAAGGGAAAGGGGAATTTGGAGTGTGTGTGTGAACATACTCATTGTACCTGTTGGCAATTATTTAATCAAGCTGACATCACAAAATTTAATTAAAAAATGCTTGTTTTAAGTGCATATGGCCATGCACATTCTGAATCATCCTTTGAATTCAGATCAGTGCATAGCCGTGGTATTTAGCCTTTTTAAATGTTTAGTTCTTGTCTTCCTGTTCTGCTCTTCTCCAAACATAGAGGTTAAGAAGAGATAACCTTCATTAGCACTAATGGTTGCTTTAAAAAAAAAATCCTGCAGGAAATTTCAGGCTGCACATTACTGGGGAAATTGTTTACATCATTTCCTTCTTCCACAAACCCATAGTCCTAATCCAAAGGAGGGTCCCATTCGGAAAATAAGGGGACTGGCTCTTCTTCGTCAAATCATACATCTGATATACAGATAGGCCTTGGTTAACATTACTTAGCAATGGCAATCGTGGCAGTCCCCACTGCTGGCATTAACTGACTCCCACAAATAGTTAAATGAGGATCCACCCTGATCCAAACTCTTTCCACCTTGGTCCCTCCCAGCCCCAATCCTTGATAAGGTAAAGGACTTGCCTGCTCTGCCTCCTCTTGAATTCCACCCTCATGCCTCTCTTCCCATACCATCCTACCCTTTCAATGCCACACTACACACCATTACTATATTGGCTAGCTCTTCTTTCAGACTGGTGCAGCCATGGTTTCTTTCACATCCCTTCCGGGGCCTCCATTCTGCTCTACCCCAGGGCCTTCTTTCACAAAGAAAAAAGAAAAAAAGCCAGGCACATGAAAGAAGAGCTGACTGCACTGGTACAAAAGGACCCAGAAGCTGAGGTCTTCTTTCATGTACTGGACATCTTTGGCAAAAGCAAGCCCTTGGTGGAACATGAAGTGGGGGGTTTGGATAGCATGCAGTAGCGCCAGATGGGGCACAAGAGAAGGCCCAGCTGCATTAGTGTGAAAGAAGATGGCATGAAAGAAGTTCACAACTGGTGCAGTACTGCTGTGCGGTACACTGGGACGCAGGGCTAGGCAAGGACAGTTACTGGCAGTGGTATCATAAGGGTGGGTGGGCCTGAATTTTGTCCATGTGACTGTACAGACACTACAATGCCAGACCTTCAAAAACTGGTCCATAAGTCCCTTCATTAGTGTTTATCGTAACTTTGAATGGAAATTAAGCAAGGTTTAGCTGTATATCATAATGTACATGTTAACAAATTGCTCAGATTGGTATGTTCCACTAGCAGAACAAATTTAACCAGCAGCATGTTCAATCTACTGCAGAACTCCATCACATTCAAGGAGAGAATACTGTCATTGCCATTGGGTAAGTTCAAGCTCTGGTTTTATTTATTTATTAAATTTGTATGCTACCCATCTCTCTATTAAGCAACTCTGGGCTAGTTTACAGTGATTTGGGTCATCATAAAATCATTAATCTTAAAAGAGTGCCATAAGACACTAACTGAATTGTACAGGGCAATTTTCAGGAAGTAGCAAGCATTCTATTTGATCTCCCTTTTCTGCTTGGGCAACTATAGGATAAGGAGTCTGAATTATCTTCAGGATGGTTAAATGGAATGGAAAGGAGACAGGACAGTTCATGATTCTCAAAGCCTTCTTCCCAGTAATTGCATCAAGCAGTATTTGGTTTCTTAGGAAACTGGCAACAAAACACTTAAGGAAGAAGACCACAAAGCTGGAATCCTCCTTCTGATAGGTTCTGCTGGAACCAAGATCCAAAATCAAAGTCTTTCTTTAAATTAATATGTAGGATTGGGGATCTGGGAATAAAATGAACTTCAATTCACAAACACTTCAGGAATCATACGGAGTTACCAGCTACAACAGTGCTATAGGTTACATTGAAAAGACTTTCATTTTAATATTGGGTAATTGCATTATCTCTGAGGAAGCCAGATTTGGTTGCATCAGATTTACTCACCTGTTTAGGAATGAAATGTATCTGCATGACAGTGTTGGTCTCTTCGTGCAAACCCATGAATTCCACTCCTGGAGAACCGTAACTGAAGCACCATTGAGGTCAACAGCATTGAAATGAACATTTATTACAACTGACAAGTAGCGTGAAGCAATTAATTATATTTTTGAGACAACAGTAATTCTTTGTGGTATCGTACCTAGAATTAGGCTGACCACACTTCTTCTAATAACATTTTTATATGTTGAAATATTTGAGGACTATTTCCATTAATCTGAAGAGACGACAGCAGAAGCAATTTAATCCTTGATTTATATGAGATCCCCCGGTAAAGGACCCTTTTCAAAGTCTTTCCTTATACTTTCTAACAAGTTTTAAGATTTAAATCAGGGGTCTTCAAACTTGACATTTTTAAGACTTGTGGACTTCAAATGCCAGAATTCTTCTTCCAGTCATGTTAGCTTAGTTGAAGTCCACAAGTCTTAAACTTGCCAAGTTTGAAGACCCTTGATTTAAAATTTTGAGGGGCTTGATCAAATGTACCTTTTTAAGAAATGAGCAGGATGGAATCAACTGGAATCTATTTGTTCCCAAGGAGGCTCCTGTTTCAATCCATAAATCCAGTTATGCAGATGATCCAATTATATAAATGATTTCCAAAAGAGAAGCCAATTATAATGACAATTATGTGGAAAAGCATTTAGACTCTTTGCCATCCATTTCCTCCACACCTCTACATTTAACTGGCTTCATGACATAGGAATAAGGATTGCATTTTATATATTGGGGGCTAAATGTAAGATAAGCAACTTTAAAGCAGTTTTTTTTTAGTTCAGTATTTTTGAATTTCTAAACAAGAATGTACACTTTCCATTACCTATGAGAGAAATAGCTTAATGTGACTCAATATGAGGTCCTAGGACTCCATTCTAAAGTTATCCTGGTTCAAGTCTTATCACCATTTCAAAGACAAAAGCAAAGACTTAAAGCAAGTTCAAAGACTTAAAGCAAACTAGCATTTTTCCATCCTACCTTCCCAACCCATTTTGCAATACAGAGATAACCTTAGTACCATTCATGTTCACAATTATATTTTATATGATGAGGAAGAACAAGAACAAGAACAAGTATAATTTGAATTCTGATTCTATCCACTTTAGCCTGCTGGTAGGGAAACTGTGATCAGAATTGGGAAGTCTGTTCTATATTTAGGAAGACTAAATATCTAAACTGAGATATTATTACTATAGTCTAATATAGATAATGTGCAGAATTTGTTTGAATAAAGTTCTGTCTACAGACTTAAAATGAGGGCTATGCAGTTCTTTGATTAATTTTTTTTAAAGTGTTTCATAGGAATTCTGCTACCACACAATCCCTGGAAAAGGCACAGTTGTTTTAAAGAATTATAGATAAATACTATTTCTGGGCTCCATAGCATCTTTGGGGATTCTGGTCTAAAGCATTATATCTACTAAGTGTGTAACTAACCTACTTTCTCCCCTAAAACTGATTAGAAAGCAGAAATAAATAACTGGAAGGATACATTTTGATGGCTCCTGCCCGGGTCCCAATAGCCATAAGGTGGAGAAAAGCACTGTAGCCCAGGGCACTTGGCTGGTGAGGAAAACCATGTTCAACTGTCTGGTGGAAAAGAAAAAGATGAACCATCAATACATATTATACATGAAGACAAAAAGCTGCGAAAAATGTGAACTTACATAAGAGCAAACTTCATCATAACTCTGGACTCATAACATTTGAATTCAAGCAATATAATATTGAAACGAAGTACTTCTTCAAACAAATCTTACAGAACCAGAGGCCTGTCTTAATCGTGCTTAGAGCCATTATAGAATAATAACTCAGAAATATAGTTTAAAATCCTTTCACTGTAAAATATTGATAGAACAAAGTCTACCCCATTCATCCAGACCAGGCTTGAGT